>NC_134359.1:225478245-225786745 GCF_048569485.1 Anomaloglossus baeobatrachus | reverse complement strand
GTCCCATCCTGGTCCCCTATTGTGCCATTCCACACATGCACAAACACGTACAGTCATGGCCAAAAGTTTTGAGAATGCTACAAATATTAATTTTTACAAAGTCTACTGCTTAAGTTTTTCTAATGGCAATTTGCATATACTCCAGAATGTCATAAAGAGTGATCAGCTTAACAGCAATTACTTGCAAAGTCAATATTGGCTAAGAAAATTAACTTTAACCCCCAAAACACATTTCAACATCATTGCATTCCTGCCTTAAAAGGAGCAGCTAACATTGTTTTAGTGATTGTTCCATTAACACAGGTGTGGGTGTTGATGAGGACAGGGCTGGCGATCAATCAGTCATGATTAAGTAAGAATGACACCACTGGACACTTTAAAAGGAGGCTGGTGCTTGGTATAATTTTTTCTCTTCAGTTAACCATGGTTATCTCTAAAGAAACATGTGCAGCCATCATTGCTCTGCACAAAAATGGCCTAACAGGGAAGAGTATCGCAGCTATAAAGATTGCACCTCAGTCAACAATCTATCGCATCATCAAGAACTTCAAGAACTTCAAGGAGAGAGCTTCCATTGTTGCCAAAAAGGCTCCAGGGCGCCCAAGAAGGACCAGCAAACGCCAGGACCGTATCTTAAAACTGTTTCAGCTGCGGGATCGGACTACCAGCAGTGCCGAGCTAGCTCAGCAATGGCAGCAGGCTGGTGTGAGTGCTTCTGCACGCACTGTGAGGCGGAGACTGCTTGAGCAAGGCCTGGTTTCAAGGAGGGCAGCAAAAAAGCCACTTCTCTCCAGAAAAAACATCAGGGACCGACTGATATTCTGCAAAAGGTACAGGGAGTGGACTGCTGAGGACTGGGGTAAAGTCATTTTCTCAGATGAATCCCCTTTTCGATTGTTTGGGACATCTGGAAAACAGCTTATTAGGAGAAGAAGAGGTGAGTCTTGTCTCATGCCAACTGTTAAGCATCCTGAAACGATTCATGTGTGGGGTTGCTTCTCAGCCAAGGGAATCGGCTCACTCACAGTCTTGCCTAACAACACAGCCATGAATAAAGAATGGTACCAGAATGTCCTCCAAGAGCAACTTCTCCCACCTGTCCAAGAGCAGTTTGGCACCCAACAATGCCTTTTCCAGCATGATGGAGCACCTTACCATAAAGCAAAGGTGATCACTAAATGGCTCATGGAACAAAACATAGAGATTTGGGTCCATGGCCTGGAAACTCCCCAGATCTTAATCCCATTGAGAACTTGTGGGCAATCATCAAGAGACGGGTGGACAAACAAAAACCAACAAATTCTGGCAAAATGCAAGCATTGCTTATGCAAGAATGGACAGCTATCAGTCAGGATTTGGTCCAGAAGTTGATTGAGAGCATGCCAGGGAGAATTGCAGAGGTCCTGAAGAAGAAAGGTCAACACTGCAAATACTGACTTGCTGCATTAACTCATTCTGTCAATATAACCTTTTGGTACTCATAATATGATTGCAATTTTATATTTCTGTATGTGATGTAAACATCAGACAAACACAATTAAAAACCAGAGGGCAACAGATCATGTGAAAATATAATTTTGGTGTCATTCTCAAAACGTTTGGCCATGACTGTACAAACACACACAAACACGCACAAACACACAAACACGCACAAACACACACATACATATATGTATTATGCTCACCTTACCTTCCGTTCCATCGCCGGCCTCCTGGTTCTTGCAGTTCGCTTCGCCGGTACCGGATGTGTATCGGGTAACCATCGCGACGAGGGAGGAACTTCCACTGCCAGAGTGCTGACGTCAAAGGCAGGAGCCGCTTGCCTCTAATTGGTCAGCGCGCTGCCTTTGAGTAGCGGCTGACAGCGGAAGTTCCTACCTCGTCGCCATGGTTGCCGATACACAGTATGTAGCGGCGAACTACAAGAACCATGAGGCCGGCGATGGAACGGAAGGTAAAGTGAGCATAATATGTGTACCTTCCGTTCCATCGCCGGCCTGATGGTTCTTGTAGTTCGCCAGTACAGGCTGTGTATCGGGTAACCATCGCGACCCGATACTCATCCTATCCCGGCGAACTACAAGAACCATGAGGCTGGCGATAGAACGGAAGGTAAGGTGAGCATAATATGTGTGTGTGCGCGTGTTTGTGTGTGTTTGTGTGGACTGCACGAGAGGGTTAGAGCGCGGTGGATGTACGGAACCGGAAGTGTGTGCGGTGAGTATTTGCTCGTACAGCAAAGCTTGCTCATAAACGGAGTTACAAATTTACAGAAAGCTTTGCTCGTTAAGCGAAATACTAGCTAACTGGGTTACTCGTTAAGCGAGGTTCCACTGTATATTCTTTGGAGCTTAGTAGGATTGACTAAGTGCTCATCCCATCCACTCCCTTCTTAGAGCATATTTTAGGGTCAGCCAGGGTCAGGTACCCGGCTTTGCACATAGGTGTGGAACCTATCAAGGGTGCTAAGGGAAACCAGGGGCCAGTGGTAGGTTTGGTCAGGTGTCACCATCTCCCCTTACCCTAGACACAGGGTTTCCCTTCCCTTTCACCGTTCGCTTGGTACTTCTCCGTACATAGTGTGACAGCACCTCAAGCAATAAAAACCTATATAAAAAACCAAACCACAGGTGGAGCCATGCAATAAGCTCATTGCACTGCCTGCGCCAGGAAACTGATGTCCTATGCGTGCCTCCATATAGACGGAGAGTGGTAAAGCAGAGAACCCATGGCCAAGTTGATTTTTAATGTACAGAATTTGGATTCCCAAAGTATGGCGACACAAAAATATTTTTGCTTTTTAAAAAGTATTTCTTTTTTCAACAAACTAAATAAAACAATGTAACTCTGGCATCACGTTAATCATAGTGACCAACAGAATAAAATAACTATGTTACTTATACCACATAATGCTATAGAAAAAATCAACCTTAACTGTGATAAATTGCAATGTTCACTTTTCCCTATGTTATGTGCATAAACCATCTAATGGCTCAATATATGGAGATATAAAAATATGGCCACCTTAATTAGAATCTGTTATCAGGTTTCTACTAACCCATCTAATAGGGGCAGTGACCCTGATTTCAGGAATATGACACATACTGGGCTTTTTTCTGTAATCTTCATAAAACCAGCAGGGGATTATCAATAGTCAAACTGCTGCCATGTAGTCCAACCACACCTCCACCACTGATTGTCAGCTTTCTGCATATGCACAGTGTACACAGAAGGCTGCCAATCAGTGGTGTGGGTGGGGTTATGCAGAGTTTAGCATTCAGATAAATGATAGATTTGCAGCAAATAATAAAGTTCTTTTATCAAAATTGCAGCAAGCAGCCAAGTAAGTGTCACATCGATGGAATCAGGGTCTCTGTTCTTATATCATGTCACTTTCAAATGGGGTAGTAAAAACTTGGTGACAGATTCCCTTTAAGGCCACATGGAGACCAAAACCTTCTGTGCAACTTGTCAGCAACTAACTGTACTTGATTATTTTAGAGCTAAACTTTAGCTGTAAAAAAAATAGCCAAATCCGATATAAGTCACATGCAAGTCTTGTGTGACTTGCACTGAGTTCTATAACAAGTGAGTGAAAGTCTAAAACACTTAAAAACATCTGCTGCTCAGTCACAGGTTGCAATGCCGATACTGTAAGAAATCATGAGATTCAATGTTATAAAGTGTCACTGTGATTTGAGCGTTGTGGGACACGTCATCATGTGTAACATAAGGGAAATAGCTGCACTCTGTAAGCTAAAATATGTGGAACAATGAATATGGGAAAATATACAAGCATTACTCCTATGAAAAATAGGTAAAAATTGAGATACTTAGCACACAAAAATTGCCAGTTTTCTGTGAGCCCAACAGCCAATGGCAAGGCGACCTCATTTTTGTTCGGTTCCTATCAAACTAATCCCTGTCTTT
Organism: Anomaloglossus baeobatrachus; assembly: GCF_048569485.1. Classification (NCBI taxonomy): domain Eukaryota; kingdom Metazoa; phylum Chordata; class Amphibia; order Anura; family Aromobatidae; genus Anomaloglossus; species Anomaloglossus baeobatrachus. Next base: position 225,782,815 of record NC_134359.1, on the reverse strand, counting down.
GGGTTAAAAAAAACTACAATTTATGGATAGAGAGGAACCTGCAAATGGAGAATTAAAATAGCATAAGGCTCAAGAGCAGGAGTGCACAATCAGAAGGCACAGCCCTGTAGGAAAAAGACTGATGGCATATTCGACCTTTCTAAGGTGAACAGGTGCAAACTAAGCATAACACATAGTAACAAAAAGGAGACAGTTGTACTCTGTAGTACTAAGATATATGGAACAATGAATATGGGAATATAGACATACATTACTGCTATGATAAACATGAAAAATTGAGATACTTAGCAACAAAATGGCCACTTTTATGTGAGCCCAACAGCCAACGTCTCTTAAGCCCGCTACACACGCTTCAATATATCTCACAATCCGTCGTTGGGGGTCAAGTTGTGACGCACATCCGGCATCGTTCGTGACGTATTTGCGTGTGACACCTACGTGCGATCAGGATTGAACGCAAAACCGTTGATCGCAAACACATCGTATCTTTCTCTAGAATTGAGCGTTTTGTTGCACGAACCTAGTCAATTGTAACGTGTGACATCCCTCATACGATTTTGGTGTCTGATGCTATGTGCGCAGGTGTGCGCTCTGCACCGCAGCTGAAAAAAGGTCCGCTTCAGAGCGCAGCTGAAAAGCTGCGTTCTGAAGCGCCTCACAATGTCTGTCATTCACTAATCTCTGTCAGTCGGTCACTATCTCTGTCCCTCACTCTCTGTCCATGTCAGTCTATCCCCCTCTCTCATATACTCACCGATCCCCGATCCCCGGCGCTGCACGGCGTTCACACTGCTCCGGCGGCTTTTACTGTTTTGAAAAAGCCGGCCGCCCATTAAACAATCTCGTATTCCCTGCTTTCCCCGCCCACCGGCGCCTATGATTGGTTACAGTGAGACACGCCCCCACGCTGAGTGACAGGTGTCACACTGCACCCAATCACAGCAGCCGGTGGGCGTGTCTATACTGTGTAGTGAAATAAATAATTAAATAATTAAAAAAAACGGCGTGCGGTCCCCCCCAATTTTAAAACCAGCCAGATAAAGCCATACGGCTGAAGGCTGGTATTCGCAGGATGGGGAGCTCCACGTTATGGGGAGCCCCCCAGCCTAACAATATCAGCCAACAGCCGCCCAGAATTGCCGCATACATTAGATGCGACAGTTCTGGGACTGTACCCGGCTCTTCCCGATTTGCCCTGGTGCGTTGGCAAATCGGGGTAATAAGGAGTTATTGGCAGCCCATAGCTGCCAATAAGTCCTAGATTAATCATGTCAGGCGTCTATGAGACACCTTCCATGATTAATCTGTAAATTACAGTAAATAAACACACACACCTGAAAAATCCTTTATTAGAAATAAAAAACACAAACATATACCCTGGTTCACCACTTTAATCAGCCCCAAAAAGCCCTCCATGTCCGGCGTAATCCAGGATGCTCCAGCGTCGCTTCCAGCGCTGCTGCATGGAGGTGACCGGAGCTGCAGAAGACACAGCCGCTCCGGTCACCTCCACGCAGCTAATGAAGAGAGCCGTGCGATCAGCTGAGCTGTCACTGAGGTTACCCGCGGCCACCGCTGGATCCAGTGACAGCGGGTAACCTCAGTGACAGCTCAGCTGATCGCACGGCTCTCTTCATTAGCTGCGTGGAGGTGACCGGAGCGGCTGTGTCTTCTGCAGCTCCGGTCACCTCCATGCAGCAGCGCTGGAAGCGACGCTGGAGCATCCTGGATTACGCCGGACATGGAGGGCTTTTTGGGGCTGATTAAAGTGGTGAACGAGTGTATATGTTTGTGTTTTTTATTTCTAATAAAGGATTTTTCAGGTGTGTGTGTTTATTTACTGTAATTTACAGATTAATCATGGAAGGTGTCTCATAGACGCCTGACATGATTAATCTAGGACTTATTGGCAGCTATGGGCTGCCAATAACTCCTTCTTACCCCGATTTGCCAACGCACCAGGGCAAATCGGGAAGAGCCGGGTACAGTCCCAGAACTGTCGCATATAATGTATGCGGCAATTCTGGGCGGCTGCTGACTGATATTGTTAGGCTGGGGGGCTCCCCATAACGTGGAGCTCCCCATCCTGAGAATACCAGCCTTCAGCCGTATGGCTTTATCTGGCTGGTTTTAAAATTGGGGGGGACCGCACGCCGTTTTTTTTAATTATTTAATTATTTATTTCACTACACAGTATAGACACGCCCACCGGCTGCTGTGATTGCGTGCAGTGTGACACCTGTCACTCAGCGTGGGGGCGTGTCTCACTGTAACCAATCATAGGCGCCGGTGGGCGGGGAAAGCAGGGAATACGAGATTGTTTAATGGGCGGCCGGCTTTTTCAAAACAGTAAAAGCCGCCGGAGCAGTGTGAACGCCGTGCAGTGCCGGGGATCGGGGATTGGTGAGTATGAGAGAGGGCTGCTAACTTCAGTCACTTAGGAGATTAGCGGTCACCGGTGAGTCCTTCACTGGTGACCGCTAATCAGGGCGCGACACAGACAGAGCCGCAGCATGACCGTGAAGTCGGGTGAAGTTCACCCGAGTTCATTCTGACAGTGCGGCTCTGTCTGTGTCTGCTGTCATCTGCCATTCAGCTCTGCTACATGGCTGTCTGTGTCTTCTGTCAGCGGCCATTCAGCTCTGCTACATGGCAGTCTGTGTTTTACAGAGTTCAACTATTTCCTTTTTGTTAAAATGTTATGTGCTTGTTCACATTAGAAACGTAGGATGTGCCATCAGTCTTTTTCATAGATTATAGGGTCATCATGTAAAGACATAGGAAATCTTACTTTTACCTATTATGTCCCCCCCATTTCCTTATACTGTGTTTATCAAAAAATTTGACCTCCCCCAAACATAAGCTCTAGCAGGGATTTTCAACATTTTTAGAGCAAGGCTTAAATATAAGCCCTCCCCCGAAAATAAACCCTAGTCACGGTTCAATAATGAAGTAAAAAAAAGTTAAAGATACTGCAGGACACTTCATTATAGACAGGTTGCACCCCGCAATCATACTCACCAGATGCCGTTCGGGAGGCCCAGTAAGGATTGCACACCCGCTCACATCATATCGCACACAATCACCCATCAGATTGCACAAACACACTCACCACATCCAGTGATACTGATTTCGACTGGCCGGTAGAATCCTGAGACGCAGTGCGATGGAACGCGAGGACTTGCGGCTGTGTATGGAATGCTTACCGGACCTGCGATGCGTAACTTCTTCCCATCCTTCCTTGCAGCTGGAGTCATTCTGTACCACCGGATGTGGTGAGTGACTAGTGGGTGTGTGTGAGATCTGATCGGTGATTGAGTGTGTGATCTGATTGGTGATTGTGTGTGTGATCTGATTGGTGATTGTGTGTGTGATCTGATTGGTGATTGTGTGTGTGATCTGATCGGTGATTGTGTGTGTGATCTGATTGGTGATTGTGTGTGTGATCTGATTGGTGATTGTGTGTGTGATCTGATTGGTGATTGTGTGTGTGATCTGATCGGTGATTGTGTGTGTGATCTGAATGGTGATTGTGTGTGTGATCTGATTGGTGATTGTGTGTGTGATCTGATCGGTGATTGTGTGTTGAGCTGATCGGTGATTGTGTGTGTGATCTGATCGCTGATTGTGTATGTGATCTGATCGGTGATTGTGTGTGTGATCTGATTAGTGATTGTGTGTGTGATCTGATCGGTGATTGTGTGTGTGATCTGATCGGTGATTGTGTGTTGATCTGATCGGTGATTGTGTGTGTGATCTGATTGGTGATTGTGTATGTGATCTGATCGGTGATTGTGTGTGTGATCTGATCGGTGATTGTGTGTGTGATCTGATCGGTGATTGTGTATGTGATTTGATCGGTGATTGTGTGTGTCATCTGATCGGTGATTGCGTGTGTGATCTGATCGGTGATTGTGTGTATGAGTGTGTGTGCAATCTGATGTTTGTGAGTGTGTTGGTCAGAAGCAGGGGAGGACAGCGTGCAGCATACCTGCTGAGAGGGCCTGCTGAAGATCACAGGGAGGACCTGGGAGCCATGCAGATGTCCAGGGTCTGGTATGTATGAGTCTCCTGGGAAGGGGGGGGGGTCTGCTTTATTGGCGGGGTAAACTTACCCTCAACCATGTTTCTAAAAGAATAACACCTACTCCAAAAATAAGCCCTAGTGTTTGTTTGGGGGGGAGGGGGCAAAAAAAAGTATAAGACAGTGTCTTATTTTTGGTAAAACATAGTAGATTGTAAGCTTGTCTGCAGGGCCCTCCCTCCTCCTGTAACTGGTGAAATATGTGTTACTTTGTATTATCTTCATTGTCTATACATGGAATATGTTGGCACTATATAAATAAAATTATTATTTAGAAATGATCACAATCTGCTGAGACACATTTAAGTTAGAAAAATACAATTAGTTTTACCTTCTTTTCGTAAATTTAATTTTTTTAATAAGTTCACAACATATCAATCTAAATTCACTATTAACTTAAAATACAATGTACTTGTAAACAAAACAAACAAATAAAAAAACGAAACAGCACTGGGGTACGTAAAGGCATTCCAAAGTTATTGCTACATAAAGTTCTACCTGTCGGGTTTGAAAAATGAGGCTTCGTTATTAAATCAGCTCTGGATTTGGCATCACCTTCTAAATTTTGTCCTTAAAACAAAGGTTTTATTCTCCCCCCTCCAATTTTTAGAAGTCTCTTGCTTGCCCTTTGCATGCAGGCTGCATCAACAGATCACTTTCTTGCCTTACAAGTGGGAATGCACATAAATAGTTCCATACGCCAGACCACGTGACTTCTGGGAAGCAGAACCGCTTACTGGAGATGGTATGAGAGCGAATAATTACACGGATGGATATAATAGCTGCTAGAACTGCGGGGCGAGCACAGCCGGGGTTGTCGCTGTCCTCATATAAACAACAGCTCTTAAGGTCCTTCCTCGTTAATCTATTATTAACCCATTCAGCACTGGCAGCTATTGACAAGACATTGCAATGGGGTAGAGGAACAGTTCCGTAAAAACAGCCTTCAACCAAATGTGAGTGCTGAAATAAATCCGGCTGTCGGATCGCTCAAAGTCCAGGTCACCTAGACTGTACTGAAAAGTTAGTGAAAATGATACCATTATCATTAGGGATGATCGAATACCTCAAATATTCGGCTTCGCGAATATCCGACGAATAGGTCACCACTATGTGAATATTTGATGCGCAATGTAAGTCTATGGGAAGCTCGAATAGTTCAGAATAGTTATTCGGGTTTCCCATAGACTTACATTGCGCATCGAATATTCGCGAATAGTCGAATAGCGGCGACCTATTCGGAAAATATTCACGAAACCGAATATTTGAGGTATTCGATCATCCCTAATTATCATCTCTGTGAAAGTGGAAGAATTGCAGGGCAGGTCAGTGAGGCTGCACTGAATGCACCCTGACTGCCGAGCCCGGTATGTAAGAGGTTAAAATCCCACTCCCATGCCCGAACCCTGCCCCCTTTATGGTGTCCAATCCCACTATTCTCCTCACTATTGGATCCCCTATATAATCCCCCTTACTTCCTGGATTCGGCCTCTCCTCATCCTGAGACCCGGACGCTGCTGTGCTGCTGGCAACCCGGACACAGTTAGGTTATGCACATTGAACAGGATCTTTATTACATTCCAACCAGCCAAAAATAATGAAAGCAATAAAACCCTTTACCCCCGGGCGATTTTCTGTTTTTCATTTTCGTTTTTTCCTTCCCTCCTTCCAAGAGCCATAACTTTTTTATTTTTTTAAGTCAATCTTGCCATATAAGGGCTTGTTTTTTTGCAGGACGAGGTGTACTTTTGAATGAAACCATTCGTTTTAAGCTATGTGCCCACGGGACAATGTACCCACGGATTTTGCCGCAGAAAACCCGCGGATTTATCTGGATTTTCTAGATAAATCCGCAGGTTTACGCAAGTACAGACACTCCCCATGTTATCCTATGGAATTTGGGGAGGGCTGTATCAATGCTGCGGTATTTGCGGCTGTGGAAAATGCTGCGGATTTCCCGCAGCTGCACGTAACTGCATATCAATTATTCATGCGGAAATATCTGCAGATGTCCAGCCTTTCCACTATGGAGATAGAGGGCGGGACGTCCGCAGGTTTCGCACTTGTCCTGCAGGTTTACCGCAACAAAAATGATCGAATCCCATAATAATGGATAGCTGCAGATTCCGGGCAGCAGCTGCGGTAAACCTGTGGACAAACCTGCGGCAAAGTCCGCGGGTACGTTGTCCCGTGGGCACATAGCCTTACCATATAAAGCACTGGAAAACAGGAAAAAATGAATTGCACGATTGTTTTTTGGGTTTTTTTATTTACCTTGTTTACTATATGGTAAAACTGACATAGCATTATGATTCCCCAGGTCGGTCCGAGTTCGTAGATACCAAACATGTATAGGTTTACTTTTATCTAAGTGGTGAAAAAAATTCAGAAAAGAATAGCGCTTTTGTCACCATTTTCCAAAACCTGTAGCGTTCTCATTTTTCAGGATTTGGAGCTCAGTGAAAGCTTAATTTTTGCGTCTTGAGCTGACATTGTTAATTATACCATTTTTGTGTAGATGCAGTATGTTGATCACTTGCTATTACATTTTAATGCAATGTTGCAGTGACCAATAAAAACAATTTTGGCATTGGAATTTTTTTCTAGCTACGCTTTTTACCGATCAGATTAATTTATTTTATATTTTGATAGCACGGGCATTTCTGAATACGGTGATACCAATATATGTATTTATATATATATATATATATATATATATATATATATATATATATTATTGTTTATTTTCACAATGGGGCAAAAGGGGGGTGATTTAAACTTTTAGTTTTTTTAAAAAATTATATATTTGTTAAAACTCTTGTTTTTTAATTTTTATATTGATTTTACTAGTCCCCTACTTTATAACTGCACTCTTTGACCGCTTCTCCTGATCAGAGCAATGCTTCAGCATCGCTCTGTTCAGGAGAAATGCTGTGTTCCTGTGAGTGCTGGCTCTCTGTCAGGATTCACAGGAAACACGTTAGGGGTCATCATCTGACCCCGCACTGTGATGTCAATCTATTGGCGCCCTGTGATCACGTCACAGGGCCACCGACGGCAGTGGGGAATATCGTGATCCCCACCAGAGTGCGTTATATCATGCTATCAGAGTTTCCCAGAGCGATCTAAGGGGTTAACAGGTGTGTGTAGCTCTCCAATCCTTCCACTCCTGTTAGCCGCACAGGTCTACTGCTGCAGGATACCATTGTGAGAAGGGGGACTGGGAGTTTGAAGAATGTAAAGCAGAAGGAAGATAGAAGCAGCAGCAGAGGTAAATCCTACATCCACTGCTATGTGGTTTAGCTGCTGCTGGTTCTCTATAGTATTTTGTAAGAGACTCAGCTTAACACTTAACAAGTAGCTGTGCCCTTTTGTAATATATTAAACCCTTTAGTACAGCTATGTCCTCCTCCTGAAGATTATCTCTTTAGAAAAATCTATGTTATTCTCCCTTAGATGGACCCTTTAGAACAGCTATGTCCTCCTCCTGCAATTTCTCTTTAGAAACAGCTATGTTATTCTCCTTTTAGATTGACCCTTTAGAACAGCTATATCCTCTTCCTGAAATTTCTCTTTAGAAACATCTATGTTATTCTCCTTTTAGATTGACCCTTTAGAACAGCTATGTCCTCCTCCTGCAATTTCTCTTTAGAAACATCTATGTTATTCTCCTTTTAGATTGACCCTTTAGAACAGCTATGTCCTCCTCATCCTGGAATTTCTCTTTAGAAACATCTATCTTATTCTCCCTTACATTGACGTTTTAGAAACAGCTATGTCCTATTCCTTTAGCTGGGCTGAAAAATACACAGGGTCAGCTCATTACGTGACATGATTCATAGAAATATTTGGTAAAGAGTAAATGCCTGCCTCTTGAATGGATGTTAAAACATTTTTGCTTGATTTGTGTTCAACTTATTCACAGCTTTTTAGGATGAATTGGTGAAATAATTCACCATGTTTATGAATCCGTTCAGGTAAATTTATGAGAACAATTGTCTATTTAAATGGAATCTGTCAGCAGGTTTTTGCTCCCCCATCTGAGAGCAGCATAATGTAGAGACAGAGACCCTGATTCTAGAGATGTGTTACTTACTGTGCTGTTTGTTGTCATTTTGATAAAAATCAATGTTTCCTGTGCTGCAGATCTAGCAGTTATACAGAGCTCATGAATATGCGGGACTACCTGGCAGCAAGCCAAGTAGTCCTCTAATGATAGTCTCCTGCTGATTAAACTGTGATTTTCTCAAAACTACACTAAGCAGCCCAGTAAGTGACAGAACGCTGTAATCAGGATCTCTGCCCCTATGTTATGCTGCTCTCAGATTAGGTTGCAAAAATTTGGAGACAGATTCCATTTAATTCTTCCATTGTTTTGGATACGCTAGTGATTTGACAAAACTCATGGATCCTCATGAACCATTCTGAAGATGATGCATGGTAAGACATACAGGGTTTTTCCTTTTTTTAATACTTTAAAAGTCCTTTAATTTGAAAATTATTTAAATAAGCTAGATATAAATAATATGTCATCAACACCTTTAAACAATCAATTCCTTCCTAATCATTACTCATCTATTTGGGAAATCCTTTGATACAAGTATAGATGGTGTTCCCTGCCTACAATAACTGACTTACTCATAACCGCCTTTTGCTGTGTTTTTTTTTCCAGCAATTTTCAGTGGAACTTTCTCTTTTCTTCGTATTTCTCTTTATTGAATCAAGCAGGGATTGTTACAGACATTGTTTATGGTCAAAAATTCCTTTTCCTGAAGTGGTAGTTCGCATTTTCCTATGACCATGTTTATTTCATTATGAAAATTTTCCAAGTCACTGTTTACAAAAATAACAAAATACCTTTGGGGCACACTAAAGCGGGCTTTACACACTACGATATTTCTAGCAATTGCTAGCGATATCGTACGCAAAAGCACCTGCCCCCGTCGTGCATGCGATATCGTGAGCGAACATTATTGCTACGGCAGCGTCACACATACTTACCTGGTCGTCGGCGTCGCTGTGACTGCCGAACAATCCCTCCCTCAAGGGGGAGGTGCGTTTGGCGTCACGGCGACGTCGCCGCAACGTCACTAAGCAGCCGGTCAATCAAAGCGGAAGGGCGAAGATGAGCGGGACGAACATCCCGCCCACCTCCTTCCTTCCTCATTGCGGGCGGGACGCAGGTAAGGTGAGGTTCCTCGCTCCTGCGGTGTCACACACAGCGATGTGTGCACAGGAACGAGGAACAACATCTATAAACAACCATTAACAATTTTTGGTTTTAGGACGACCTCTCCATGGTGAACGATTTTCACCACTTTGGAGGACGTTTAAGGTCGCTGGTAAGTGTTACACGCTGCGATACCGTTAATGACGCCGGATGTGCGTCACTAATGACGTTACCCCGACGATAAAACATTAACAAAATCGTAGCATGTAAAGCCCCCGTAAGGATAAGTTCACACAATGCGTATTTCGCAGCGTTTTTGCGCGTTTTTTGGGTGCGTTTTTGGCCTCAAAACTGCACATCTTTGCTTCCCCAGCAAAGTCTATGAGTTTTCATTTTTGTTGTCCGCACACAACTTTTTTTTTAAGCTGCGTTTTTGAGCTTAAAAAAAAATGGACATGTCAATTCTTTCCTGCGTTTTTCTGTGTTTTCCCCCCATGCAATGCATTGGAAAAACGCAGAAAAACGCAGAGATCAAAAACGCAGAAAAACGCAGCCAAAAACGCATGTGTTTTTTGCCGCGTTTTTTTTGCCGTGGGTGCGTTTTTGTGCATTTTTAGCAGCCAAAAACACACAAAAACGCAGCGTCAAAAAAACGCAGCGTGTGCATATAGCCTAAAGCGGGCTTTACACGCTACGACATCGCTAATGCAGAGTCGTTGGGGTCACGGAATTCGTGACGCACATCCGGCCGCATTAGCGATGCCGTTGCGTGTGACATCGATTAGCGATTTTGCATCGTTGCAAAACAGTGAAAAATCGCTAATCGGCGACACGGGGGTCCATTCCCAATTATCGTTACTTCAGCAGTAACGAGGTTGTTCCTCGTTCCTGCGGCATCACACATCGCTGCGTGTGACGCCGCAGGAGCGAGGAACGTCTCCCTACCTGCCTCCCGGCCGCTATGCGGAAGGAAGGAGGTGGGCGGGATGTTACGTCCCGCTCATCTCCGCCCCTCCACTGCGATTGGGCGGCAGTTCAGTGACGTCGCTGTGACGCCGCACGGACCGCCCCCTTAGAAAGGAGGCGGTTCGCCGGTCACAGCGACGTCGCCGGACAGGTAAGTATGTGTGACGGCTCTGGGCGATGTTGTGCGCCACGGGCAGCGATATGCCCGTGTCGCGCAACAGATGGGGGCGGGTACGCACACTAGCGATATCGGGACCGATATCGCAGTGTGTAAAGTAGCCTTTAGAGTTAGCAAATGTGTGCATTATACTGCCTGACTAATCCCCCTCTCTTCCCGCTCCTCCACCTCTTCTCCCCTATGCAAATCCCTTAATTGGCTCCCAATTCCCCAGTATATCCAATGCAAACTACAAAGCTGTCCATAATCTGTCTCCTCTGTATATATCCAAACTACCATATTTTTCGAATTATAAGACGCACTTTTCCTCCCACAAATTTGGGAGGAAAATGAAGGGTGCGTCTTATACTTCAAATGTAGCTTACCGGGGGGTGGTGGAGAATGGTGACAGGAGACATTGGCGATGCTGCGGGCACTATGCGATGTGCGTTGCAAGCACTGTGCTGCTGGGACTGTGCGGAGGATGGCGCTGCTCTGTATGGCACACGGCGCTGCTCTGGGCGATGGGGCGATGTGCTGCACTGTTCTGTGCTGCGAGCGGTGGGGCAGGGGCCATCCTGAAGACCTTGGCAGTGCGGGCTTCAAATAATGGCACTCAGAGTCATCACATGCGCAAATGGAGCTCTCAGCTCAAAATCTGTGCACACACCACCTCCAGCCCATTGATGTCCCACCAGCAGACTAAAGGAAAATGGCGCCCGGAGGTGGCGCGTGTGCAGATGAGATCTCGGTTTCATTGAGCCGATAACTCAATCTGTGCACGCGCCGACTCTGGGCACTGTTTCTTTGAAGACCACACCACTGACAGTTTCTGTATGTTTTCTTTGCCTCACAGTGCTGCCAAGCATCTAGGGCACCCGCCGCACCACCCAAAGCATCACCCTACTCCATGACCGCCCCTGCCTCCTGTGACCCCTACTCCACCACCGCTACTGCTCCCCGATAAGACACAACTGGATAAGAAGACGGACCCTATTTTTTTATTTCTTTTTTTTGTCCCTAAACTTGGGATGCATCTTATAAAACGAAAAATACGGTAATCTACTGATATACTCCAACATGTAATCTCCGGTCCTCCCAATAGATCCTCCACACTTATCCGTTCCTCATCTAACGGCCTCCAAGACTTCTCTCGAGTATCCCCCATCCTCTGGAATTCTCGAACTCTGTATATTTGGTGAGGAACCTCTAGTCCCCTCACCGGCAGGTTTAGCAGATCAGTAGATGGATGTCTGGCTCTAGGGACCTGTTCCCTGTGCGTGCTGAGTCACCAGCAGTCCCCATACTCGACTGCCTCTCTTGAGGTGTCTTTCAGACTGACTAGCAGGTCACTGTTCTCCCCCACTAACCCCTACCACACGTGCAGGGTCTGACTCCTGTGTGCGCGACTTCTTCTCTCTCTGCAACTGTGCTCACTGCTCACTGCTCTCAGACTGGCTTGCTCCTCCTCCTTCCTTACAGCCTCTGCAACCTAGCTTCTTGGCCCTCCACTGCACCCCTTGACAGAATTGAAGGCTAGCCTCCTTCAGAGGCTACCCAAGTGTCCCCTCTAATGGTGTGGGAAACCTGGTTGCTATGTGTCTGTGTGTACACACCTTATTCTGGCCTTTGAAATTACCTGGAAGCACTGTCCAAGCATGGGTGCAGTACTCAGTGGTGCCAAATAAGGTCAGGGGCGCCACACAAGTATACGATATCCATGCTACTAGCCACATTCTGACTAGACTTGGTCAATCCAAGTGAATTGAGTGGGGCCACACCTATCTAGTCAGAATGTGACTGGGAGTATGGATGTCATATACTTGCGGGCTCATAACCACTCGGCCTCAGATGCACATCCAGCTGGAGCAGGCGCTGGGGTCAGTGGGCCCCTCCCACCCCTGGGTCCGGTCGCAGTTGCGACCTCTGTGACCGTGATTGTTACACCCCTGGTTATCAGTACGAAAACATTGTCTCGCCTCTCAATCCAAAAACATTTCCTCACCTCAACGCGATTCCCTTTGGGATGTTGGTTCACCAGGGGGTTGAGGGAAAATAAAAAAACATTCCTGGATATAAGCAAACCTGCTTTCTGTCAGTTCTGTTTGGTGGATTCTCCTGCGGATATACAGTACTTTTAGCACAGATTCACTTTAGCATCATACTTTGTGTGTGATTTGTGTTTAACTTTCTTATTCTTTGCAAATTGTTATATCCCATCACTATACTGTACTTAATTGATGGAGCAATACAAGATTTATTCCATTTTTAAAAAATTCTTCTTTTTTTTAACCGAAAACTACAAAACTAGTATCAAGACACCCTCTTGGTACAAACAACTGAAGTCTATCATCAGACAGGAACAAAATCAGACATCTTCCACCCACCCCTGTGATTTATATTTTTACTGCTCATGATACTGTTCGTCTAGCTTGCAGAAAAGCATTGCCTCCATCCCTCATCCCTCCACCCACAGAATCACGACCTAAGATTGACAACGTTTTCTTAAAGAGCGCTATCATATTACATTTAAGTTGCTGGGTTTAACTATTAATGTGCATCGTAGGACATAATGTTAGACATTTTGCTATCAATATATCAACTGGACAGTAGTGATGGGCGGATCCGTACTGTAATAGTCCGGATCTGTGCGGGTTCAAGAGTACTTGAGCGCCGGGCCCCAAGTTCTCAGAGAACTCCCGCTAATTATCCGAGTTCGGCAACTCAAGTAATAAAAAAAAAGGAAAAATAAAGAAAATAAGAATAAAGCAAGAGTGCTATACTTACCGGTCTCCAGCGCGGCTATAACTTCTTCCGGGGCCGCTTATTTACCTTCATACATTTTCACTACTTCACCCGCCCACCGACAGTCCTTGCGTCTGTGATTGGTTGTAGTCAGATGCGCCCCCAGCCTATGGGACAGAGTGTCTGACTGCTTCCAATCACAGAGCCTGTCTGCGGGTCTCTATCATGGTGTAAAAATAAATAAAGAAACTAATTGGCGTAGGGTACCACCATATCATGACAAAGCATATGGCTACAGGCTGCAGCCCCCAGCTGTGCGCATTATCTTGGCTGTGTATCAAAATAAGAGAAAATGCATGCGCCTTTGTTTTTTAATTATTTAACTAAATAATAAAAAAAAAAATGGTGTATGTTCCCCCCGAATTTTGATACCCAGCCCAACTGGGGGCTAGTAGAATATTCTCACAGTACTAGTAGCTCTTCCAATGATCAGCAGGCATCCACATACATTTGGAAAAATAACCTGCATCTGTAGTGCCCCTGAGGCTCTGGTCACCACAGGGTACTGCAATTAAGGTGCGGTATCAATTTCAAGTAAGGGGAGGTTTAATCACCGGTGTTCCACATTCACACTTTACATACAGCTTATGAGTCTTCTCACAGGGTGGGATGGCTCAGGGTAGGCAGGGTGGTGGCCAACACGATGCATGGGACTTCCCTGGTCACTGCAGCCAGCCACCTGGGGGGCGGATTCCACTTGGGGGTAGAAATAGTCACAACACACTCACATACAGTCAGATGAGTCAGGACCATAGTTCTGACAAGACACTTCAGGAACTCTTGGACTTTACTAGGCCCGGGGCTTGGAGTGGGAGCTCAGCCCGGGTACCTAACTGCTGAGGGGGACATCCTAGGAAAAGGACATTCTCTCTCTCTTCAAACACCGGTGGTGGCCCCCTTACTTGCTTGGGATTGACCGGAGCCCACGACGGCAGAGACCAGCACCCGGGCGTAGCTTTAAATCAGTGAGTCAATGAACCTGGAACCGCAGTTGCAGACTCACACTCTGATTAGTGACACCATCGCCCCGCGGTCCAACGCCTCCAGGGGACTGCCATTTACCCGTCATCCACGCGGGGCCCGCTCCGCCTGTGGGGAGCGACACCAGCTGCCATAACACGTGCCCCGGCGAGGAACCTGGCAGCAGCGGCTACTCCCTGGCTGCATGCCACAGGTGGTGTCACAACAAGCTTTCCCAAACACCCCGCTTTACCCACGATTCACTGTACGCCTCGGGGCAACGGAACCGGGCAAGGCCACCCATGACATCGCCTGACCCAACCCTCAATGGCCCGGCAACGAGTAGGTTAACCATCTGCCCTGTGGGGCGCTACACATCCACTATAGCTTGGAACAAACTGTGCGACACATAATGACATAATCTGCCCTCTTCACTGCTGAGTTTGTCAGTATTAGAAAGAGGAAGACATACATGCCTCAAGTAAAACCTATCTGGTAATACCCACTTGCACTTAAAGAATTAACTGTTTAGGTGCCAAATACTTTAATCGACAATATCTTAGCAATGGAAAGGCAAAAAAACCACCAACATTTTATTCTGCTCTGCAGTGCTTATACCGTTGAGTGTTTAGTTCAACATGAAAAATTTAATGAAATGTCCACTTTAATGGGAATCTGTCAGCAGGTTTTTGCTATGCAATCAAAAGCAATATAGGAGAGGAGACAAAAATTTCAGCGATGTGTCACTTATTAGGGTATGTGCTGTTGTTTACTTACAATTAGTATTTTATCTCTGCCCGGACTGTAGCTCACACTTGTAAGAGTGACCATGCCGCCTCATCTGAGAAGCAGTTCCCTGTCAATAGACAATGCACATAGAGCTGTGTTGTGGGTGTGGTTAGCTCTCTGAGCTCTGCTACATCTAAAAACTGTGATTGCTTCATAACTGCTGCACCCTGTAAACTAAGTGATACATTATTAAAATCAGGGTCTCTGCCCCTACATTATGTTGCTCTCAGATGAAGTGGCAACAAAAATCTGGTGACAGAGACAAAATCCCTTTAAGGGTCCACCATTTCCCAGGTAGGCCTTGAGTGAAACATATCAACAAAAAAAACTTTAATTATATGAATTAACCTATAAGAAAAACCTAAATAACAAATTACTAGCTCCAAAGCTTAAATAGTATATGGTATAGTGGCATACCTATAGGTGAGTACAAAGGTTGCGTTCCTAGGAATGCTGGTTTCGTAATAAACTTGCAGTCTAAACAGGCTGCAGATCATTTAACAAATGAGCAAAACACTCACTCGTTGGGTCAGAGGCCACAAAAGATCATTATTCACGCTGTTGTAAACAAAGGCAGCCTATGCTGACTGAACAGTTTAACACTGAGTACTGAAGCCAGGCCATTAACAGGCTGGTAAATTTGCAAAGGCAACAGTTGATCGTCTGTCGCTTAGTGCCCCAAGTTGGCCTGTGTACACAAACTCTTTGGGTATGTTTTACCACGATCCAGATGTGTGAGCATTCTGGACATTGCATGTGTTCTCTTGCGGAGATGCTAGCATCCTGGGCTGCAGAACGCACTGCCTGTGCACACAATCAGGACATGTATTTTCATTGTGTTCTCCCTCTTGTAACACTAGCGTCTCCGCAAAAATAGATTAACATGCTGTGGCTCGGAAAGCTGGGCAGCATCAGTTTACGGAGGGTCTAAAAAAAGCACAGAGGGCAGGAGATTTCTATAAATCCTTTCCACTATGCTCTACTGTACAATGCAGTGTTTTGGACTCTCATATAGCCAGATCAGATCTCATACTTTGCACTGACGAGGGACAACCATCCTGAAACACAATGTCTGCAAATTGAGGTTCTGATCTGGCATAAATCCTAAGTCATATGACAAGACTTGTTGGAGGATCACTTTTGACTTCTAGGGTTGCTATCTCCCATAGGTGGTACCAGTGTTCATCTTCTTCCTCCTTGAAGAGACAATTTGAATATTTCCCAGAGGAGCATTGAGGCTAAAAAGTCTCCTCACTGGCATGCTGGAATGGTGTGTCAGTCTCAGTAAGGAGAATAGCTTTCCCTTTAGACTATGTCTTAGCCTCTCATACAGCCAGATCAGATCTCATACTTTGAACTGACGAGGGACAACCATCCCAAAACACCGTGTCTGAAAATTGAGGGTCTGATCTGCCATAAATCCGACAAGACTCATTGGAGGGCTACTTTTGACTTCTAGGATTGCTACTTCCAATAGGTGGCACCGTAGTTCGTCTTTTTTCTCCCTGAAGAAACAAATTGGACTCAGCGAAAACACATTACATCCAAAATTTTGCAAACCCTGATCGTGTGGACAAACCCTTAGTCAGTAAATGTAATGAAAGGTTTACAAGGGCTTCTCTCAGGGTAAGAAACCTAATCTCCTTTTTACATTTCTGTAGAAGTGACAACGAATCTTGACATATTTCTGTCTCAAAATCACTGATTGACAATGCTTAATTTTTTCCCTCTAGCTGTAGCTTAGAAAATTTCAAAATTGTGTATTATCTCTTAAATATTGCCTTCACCTTTTACTTGGAAGTCTGTATAAGCCTGCAGCATAGCATATGACAGCACATAATGTACTGTACGGTGATGCAACATGTCAGGTCGAGCGTATCCTTTCTTGAACCTCCACAGATATCCAATACTGTCAAATGTTTTTTCTGTATTGATCTGCTTGTGTTATAAAGGTCTATCCACCATACTATGATCATTATATTATTACTGCTCAGTTGTGACTGATACCACCATGACCTTGCTGAATAACAATCACTCTAGAAAGACCAATATTACAGGCATACAGTGACCATATAGTGGTAGTGCTACTCAGGGACTCTTCAGGCTTTGTAAAAAGTAATCCGTACAGAAGAATCCAGTGACTCACCGCCATCTTATTTCATTGGAGTCGTTCATGTTTCCTATCTTTTCCATCTTGCTCAGACCACCACAAAGACTTTCCAAGACATCTTTGGCTCCTCAATTTCCAGCACTCGCCTTTCCTTTTCACTGCCTAAGCCTAAATATGGTAATGTCCTCAACCCCATGTCCTCAATTCTTTCCAGTTTTTGCCCCCTTTGTCCATACCCGCAGTGTATCCCAGTGCTCTTTGCTCTGCCATAGGTGTCAACTGCATCGGTATCCAGATGACATGGAAGTGGCACTTCACCAGGGATCAGGGGAACCAGGTCAAGTCCAGTTCACCAGAGTGTGTCACCTCCTTGGTAACGCGGATGCTGGGCCTAGGTTCCCCCCACTACCACCTTGGTTAGGATGATATGGAACTTTCAGTGTCTTGAAAAAATATTCATACCACGTGAACTTTTCCACTGTTTTTGATGTTTCACAAAAAAATTTAAATGTATTTTATTGGGTTTTATGTGATATACCAACACAAAGTAGCAAGTATGTGTGAAGTGTGAAGTAAACTATACATAGTTGGTTTGTTTTTAAATATCTTAAAAATATCAGTCTGAAAATTGTGATGTGCATTTGTGTTCAGCCCCCCTGGGTCAATACTTTGTAGGACCAACTTTCGCTGCAATTACTGCTGCAAGTCTTTTGCAGTTTGTCTCTACCTGCTTTGCACATCCAGAGGCTGAATTTTTTGACCATTCTTTATAAAATAGCTGTAGCTCAGTGAGATTGGATGGCGTCATCTCTGAAGAGCAATTTTCAAGTCTTGACACAGATTCTCAATGGGATTTATGTCTAGACTGTGACTGGTCCGTTCACATACATGCATATGCTTTGATCTAAACCATTCATTGTAGCTCTGGCAGTAGCTTGAGAGTTGTTGTCTTGCTGGAAGGTGAGCCTATGCCCCAGTCTCAAGTCTTCTGTAGCCTTTAAGAGATTTTCCTCCATGATTGCCCTGTATTTAGCTCCATCATCCATCTTCCAAACCACTCTGACCAGCTTCCCTTTCGCTGCTGAAGAAAAGCCTCCCCACAGCATGATGCTGCCACCACCATGTGTAACGGTGGGGATGGTGTTTTCAGGGTGATGTACTGTTAGCTTTCTGCCACACACAGGGTTTTGCATATAGCCTAAAAAGTTCTATTTTGATCTCATCTGACCAGATCACATTCTTTCACATGCCATGTAAGGGACACAGTTAGAATGTAGAAGGAGGTACTCTGGTCAGATGAGACCAAATTAGAATTTGGTGACATCATCATAACCCAATTAGAAGAAACTCATTTGCATAGGATGAATGATTCAAGAAGGAGTTGAAGGCTTCCTGTTCCATCATTGCATTCACTGGTATCTGTGTTGCAAGGATGAAAGTGAAACACAAGGCATGGTGCGGAATACACAAAAAAAATTAAAGGGCTGCCTTGGCTTTTGCCTAGGTAGGGTGTAGAGTATTGATGGAAAGTCTGGCTTTTTTGGTGACTCAGCTGCCTTCGGCTCATTAAAAGAGTTCTTTTGGATCCTAATTGGATCCCTATTAAATATGTGTTCACCCCAGAATAACACAATCAAAACCCTGTTCTCCTGCTGACAAAACCACGGGCAATTAAAATTTTGAGTGGGTGGAGTTTTGTTCAGGTGGGCAGGGTTTCATCCTCTGAAGACGGGAATTTTACGCCCAGTGAGAGCCATTAAGAGAATTTGATGGCTCACACTGGGGTGCCGACTCCCGTCAGTCACAGCAAGCTGCTGGATCTATGCCTCGGATCAGTCGCAACCCACCTATCACTACTGTAGAGCATGCTGGATACTAAATGTGGTCCTACTTACATTATTTTAGAATCTTAGGCCTATTCAACAAATGAAAATACATAATTAACATGCAATATGTGAACCCAGCCTTAGAAAAGGTTCTTCCATATTAAGATGTGTGGAGGTGAGCACAGGAATTACATACATGCATGCCAATGAAATAACTACACACCATAGGCTGCCAGCCAAATCAGCCCAATGTTATTTAACAATGGATTGTCTGTATGCTTGATTCAAGTATATTTCAACAGTGGCATAGAGAACTTGCAGGTTTATATTACTGCAGGACAAACAGTGATCTGCAACCAGATACCTGCTATTGAATTCAATGAATAATAAAAATTACAATATTATTGCATATGTCTTTAATCCCGTTCTTTGCCCCATTCCCCATTAAGGGAGGCTGCTGGATATCTAAAGTGTATGGGCACCTTGAGTTTTCTGCAAAACTGGCAATAATGTGTTATATTTTGTGTACCCTAACTAAAGACCCTGAATAAAATCTAACTTTTATTGGTATCTATAAAATGTGTAATTATTTAAAAGTTTTGTATTTAACCAAATTCTATTTTTTTTATGCCACTGTGTATTTAATAGTAGAAAAAAAATGAAATCTTGTAGTTTTCATGTTGGCCACTGAGAATAATAATAGAATCATTCTTATATATTTAGAGTTTGCCTCAAAAAGGCGAAGGAAATTATGTGAAAGAGCGCATAAGCTGTTTCATTAAAATCAATAAGACCGTCGGCGGATCCACCTGAATCACGTTTTTCAGGGCTTCAGATGGAAGCGTCAATGGAGCCACTGACATGTGGCTATAACGTGATGTCAACCGCCCTATGAAAGCCTATGGCAGACTAAGCCTATAAGCGCTTTAAAGGCACAAACTATATCCCTTATTAAAATCTGGTAGTCCAACACAAAATAGTCTGTCATTATTTATCAAAGAAAACTGGATTATAGTAGCCAAGTGGCCCTATCGCTTAGTGGGGAAGGGGTCAAAGCTTTTCTATATCAGCTAGAGCATTCAGATCTGGCATGGGCACCTGTCTATTAGACTGCCCCTCTGGTTTTATATACTGTACTAAGAGAAAATAATGCTGTAGAAAACCATAGGCATTATGCAGCTCTTAGTCCTCTGCTGTGACAAGCAGATAGAGATAAGAGATAACCTCTTTTTGAAAGGACATAATAGCCCACTTGCCCTTTAAGTTTGTAAGCCTTTAGCCTGGAAGAGGCATATTTGATAAATATTAGGTCTAGGACCCTACCAAAGAACGGTACACCTTGTCGTGGCTGGTGGGTTCTCTTGTATTGGCCAATTGGTGCACTAAGTACATTCATTTTAAAATTATTTTCCTTTTAGCTCTAACGCAGACCAGATTTCATGTATTCAATGTTTGCTTATTTCTTAGCATTTACAGAGTGCTGCTGTATTCTTTTGTTTGTATATTATGCAGTCATTCACCTGTTTAAACTTGCTGTATTCTGTTAGGAGCTGCTGATTATTTTTTTGTTTTGTAAGCTAGAATAGTCTATGTTATGTTGGGTGCAGCTATATGGAGCAATCCCAGGAGATGAGACCACACCACACATGGTGGGTGCTAGTTGTGGTATAAAGCCGGCATTCACTTCAGTCAGCAGTGATTTGGGACTAGCTCTGATTACTGCTGTTCAACCATGTACATGCTGCTGACAGCCAGTCAGTCTGACAAAATACATACAGCTGCACTCTAGAATGCTAACAATGAATAAGGGAACTCTGGTATTGCATTATTGCTATAGGAATATTTGAAATTGGTCAATGCATGTGAGCCCGGTAACCATGATAAGGTGATCTCTTATATACTGGGACCCTAACTTGAAATTCCGCTATTTCAAGTTAGGGTTCTGATACATAAGAGAACACCTTGTCATGGGTATCGGGCTCACATGCATTGGCCAATATATAAGCTAAGTATCTCGTTTTCAAATATTCCTATAGCAGTAACGCAATACAAGAGTTCCCATAAATTCATTGTTAGCATTCTATAGTGCAGTTGGTCTGACAGTGACATTTGAGGCCTGTGATCCTGCTTGGACATCAGATTAGTCAACCATTGCTTCCTACCTTTGACGACGTGATAATGAGGTGACTACGTGTTATTGCAGTATACAGGTATCAAAGCGATCACAAGTTCAAGTCACCTATGCAAACTAAAAATCAAGTGTAGTAAGAAAAGATAAAAATCCCCCTTTTTTCCTCTTTAAAAATAAATAAATAAAATAAACATATTCAGTATCGCCACATTCGCAAAAGACCAAAGTAAAATAAATAAATGACATGCCAGAATTGCAATTTTTCATGGCCACACCTCTCCCCAAAAATTCAATGAGAATATTGTATGTAGAAAATGGTATTAAGTATAGCTTACCATGCAGAAAGCAAGCCATCAAAGCTCCATCGATGGCAAAGTAAGGGTATGTGCACACCAAAAGGACATGCTGTGTCCTGGACGCAGCGTGTCCTGTCCTGCAAAGTCGCGAGTCCTCTCCGCAGCAGCCCGTGCTCACAATCAAGGTTCCAGCCTCTGCAGACTTTCTCTCTGGTCTCCCTGTAGAGAACTCTCAGATCTCTGCAGCAATAAATTGACATGCTGCGGCTCGGGAAGCTGCACTTCAGGTCAGTTTACACTGCGGAAAAAACCAGCACAGTGGGCAGGAGATTCTATAAATCTCATCCACTGTGCTTGTACTGTACAATGCCTTGTTTTGGACGCAGGGAAAACACACTGTGTCCAAAACGCTGACAACACCGATCATGGGCACTCACCCTAAAGGTCTCAGTTTAGTATCAGTGTAGTTGTAGTGACTTGGATAATTAAAGGTGAGTTTTTGTCACACAGTAAATGTCATGAAAAACGAAACCTAAAAGTCAGTTGTGTTTTTCCACCATTACATTGCATTTGGAATTTTTTTCCCCGTTATTTCAGTACATTATACGGTAAAATAAATGGCGTCACTGAACACTACAATTCACCCAACAAAAAGCAAGCAATTATATGGCTGTTAACAGAAAAATAAAAAAGTTATGACTGTTAGGTGTAACACCCATGCCGGTGACCTCGCTTTATCTTGCTCCTCTCCCCTAGCGTGGTCGTCGGTTCCCTCCCCTGTCCAGGTGTCCTGCTGCTGTTGTCCCTTCTTTGTCCCATGCTGCAGCTCCATGGAGTGTATGTACTCCTAGGAGCGTCCAGGCACCTGCCCGTAGGGCAGGCCTGCAGCCACGCCCCCTTTCTTAAAGGGCCAGCGTCCTTCTCACTCAGAAGTACCTCCCAGGTCAGCTGGGAGGCCGTAGGTATTTAAGGCTACTCTGGCATTGGAGAGCCTGGGCAATGAGTTACACCTAGACTCATTGTTCTAATCAGGTTCACTAGCACTGTGTGGCTGCTGTTTAAGTTGTGCTAGTTCTGTTGCTTATACCTGTCCGTTTTACAGAGTGCTGCTGCCATTATATCTACCTGGTGCTGCTGCCACTAAGTATCGTCACCAGCTGCTGCCATCCATCTGTCCATGCATCCATCCCGGACAGAGCCTCTATACTTGCTGCCGTTTTCATCTACCTCCAGTGACTGTTGCTCTCGTACCCCTGGGGCGACCCGACACAACACCAGTCTCCCGAGTAGCACCCGGACCAATCCCTGCAACGTAACACCTCCACCATTAGGGGCTCTGGAGAAACCAGGCTAAAGTCCGTAGACAAGCCCCTCCGGGTTTCTGTGTGTTACGTCCAAGTGAGTTTAGGTTTACTAAAATCACGGCTCGCCCGGTGAGCATAACATTAGGCTATGCTCACATGACTATATCTTCGGTCCAAGTGCGATCATACAAAACATTAGATCACACTAGGAGCAATGTTATTCTATTGGGCAATGCACATGTCCGGTTTCTTCCTCAGGCAGATTCGGTGATAACAGAATAGTCATAACAGTCACACCATGAACAATTTTCACCCATAAATCAGATTGCACTTGGTCATGCAACTCAATGGGTCCATGGAAAAAATTGGACCACACTCAGATAACATCTGGGTGATGTCTGATTTTCACGGACTGACAGAATGAAGAACATGGATAATTTATTTTTTTCCATCTTCTCCACAACCAAGAAAATCAGATCATACTGAACAAAATGTGATCATACTGTGATCAGCATAATCGGACCGGTTTTCTTGGATAAGAAATAAGGAAGGAGGAAATAACAAAAATGCAAAAGTGAAAATTTGCCATGGTGGGAAGGAGTTAAAATAGCTTTAAAATATATATATAGTAAAGAAGAAATTAAAAAATCTCTAAATAGGGTGGTCCTAAATGGGTTAAGGTAATGAAAGATATACTCTACTTAACTGCCCTTGTATAAATATAGTGTTGCTGACTGTTTTACTTTTCCCTTTACTACAAAGAACACTTTTTCTGGAAAATACCAGTGTAAACCGAAGCATGGTATTCATCTGACAGCTCTTTAGAATGGCTACATGTCATAGGTTACATTCTTTGTTTTGGAATGGTGTTACATGAGAAGTATTCTTGTTTGCAGAATGCTGCGTTCATCCATCCAGCTGCATATTCCTCTATATTATAAAGATATCAGGATACTATTCTATTTAAATGGTTGCTTTGTATTGCATTGTAAAATGTATGGTCAGTTGCAAATGATTTATTTTAGTTTTCTTAAGAAACTGTAGGAAATGCCATCTCATCAATACTCACCTCATTGATTCCCACCACTCTCATTCTAACGTCACCTGGGTTCCCTGACAATCTCTACTTCCTGGTCCAATCTTGACACAGAAAATGTTAAGAAATGCTACTTAGCCAATCACTGGTTGAGGTGGGCCAGTGATTGGTAGTGAAAAATATTTTCAGGTAGTGGCGGAATGGGAGGGGGGTGGTCGGTGTTGTGATTTATGCTTATTTTTTTAAAAAACACTGTGAACCCTAATTTTCTCCTTCATCATCTCCTTTAACTTGTTGTGCCCATAGTATAAAATGTACTAAATGTGTGGCTGTCAGTTGCCTCACCATTAGGAACATTTTGTTTTGATGACCTCAGAGTTGCTGTCATTGCCATCTACATTGGTAGAGATGAATATTACCTACAAAAAATTGTGCATGAGACGAAATAACCAAAAACGACTCCCAACGCGCGTTTCAGTGTGCTGCCTTTCCTAAGGGAAGTAGTTACTACTATTCGGAATAGCTGTGCCATGATGCCTGAACAGTACATTTACCAAATTCTATTAGTATGTAACATGGTTATACATCCTATGGATTTCTACTGCTGCACTATGTATGCACTTTAGTTTTTCAATACCAGTACCTGTGCTGGTACCCCCAATCTGATACCACACTGTGTGATATCCTACCCACCATTTATATGTTGTTTTTATGATTATTTAATGAAAATCTATTTTATAGATTATTTAGTCTTCATGTGCAGTTTTTTGCAGGTAATATATGTCTAGTGTACCGACCCCGAGCCAGCAGCCGCCGCTGCTCGGATCTGGACCTCCTAAGGGGGTGGCTCGAGGGTCTCCGGACCCGGGGGTCTCGCGGACATGCCGAATAAAAAGGGGGGAGGGGGGGACGTAGATGTACGGGCTAGGCCATATTAAGTTCGTGATGCCACCCATGGTGTGTGGTGAGGTGGGACACCACCGCTGCTGTTATGGGCACCCGGGGGAGATGTTGTGGCAGCTAGATGTTAACCCCTCCGTGGGTAGGGATGGTTGCCCCGGGACCCAGTGTCTTCGTGCAGGGTATAGCGACGGCAAGGGGATGTTTGATTACTCACAGTCAATGAATCACATGAGTCTTTGGTAAACCAAGTTGCTGGTGGCCGGCGCCGCGGCCGGTTGCATTCGGATCCCCCACCCGGGCTGGTGGTCTCTATCCTTTTCCTCTGCACTGACTTTGTGTATGGTGGACTGCCTGGTCTGGAACTCAGGAGTTCGCTCCCGGCTGGATGTAGTCTAAGGAGCCGTGCCCGCACATGCTGGCCCGTGGGATCTATGGGCCCTGGCGGTGACCTCCTATCCCTATTGGTGGGCTGTTGTCTTCTATAAGGGACTTTGGGTGGGACAGGACCTCTAGTCCTGGCCTCAAACGGTTAATTAACCAGGCCTCTGGTTTCCGGTCCTGGCTTCAGGGTCCGAGTACCCCCCTTTATGCTCCGGTTTCCGGGTCGGTTCCCCGTGTCGGTACCGGCGGGCTACAACCCTGTCCCGGTCTACCTCGGTTCTGCCGAGCTGTCTTCCCGTCTCCTGCTGACGGAGATCACCATCTGCCACCTAGCCAAAGGCACCAGAACTCCTACCCTGGCACCGTTCAACTTGAACCTCCTCAGTTGGAGCTACACCCAGCTCCAGCCCACACTCCTCTCAACTTGAAGTACAGACTTATCTGCTTGTTTTCCTGCCCTGGGCTGTCTAGACCCCTGAGTGGGCGTGTCCAAGTGCTGGTCCCGCACACTGGTGTGTCTGTCTTTCCCTAAGGGGGTGACTAGGGTTTTAGGTTGGCTATGTGTTTCCTAAGTGAGGGAAGGTGTTATGCGGGGGCCTATCTGTGACTACCTGGTTTTGCCAGGGCGTCACACTATCGCTGACTATTAAGTCCTGAATTTTTCATCAGTGTATCTGGATTAATTATCCTATATGCTGATTATTGTTTGGAGCAATTGTGTCTCATTGGTAGAGATGAGTGGACCTGTGGAAGTCCGGTCCAGCGGGTTCAACCGGACTCTAGACAAAGTTCGGTTTGGGACCCGGACTTGACCTGAACCCCAATGGCAGTCACTAATTGGTCTTCTTTGAGTCTTGGCCCACAGGCAGCCAGCTATAAACAGAATACTTCTGGGAGAGGGAGGGTGACATTCCATTTTTTTTTGTGTTGTGCAAGCTACATCTGATCTCACTGTTTTTACCCCCAGTGCAAGCCATTCAAACACTGTATGTGGCATACACTGAGCTGAGTACTGAGCGTACCCGGGCACAATAATGCTCGCACGAGTGGTTTGCATATGTAAAGCATCCCGAACTCTG
Source organism: Anomaloglossus baeobatrachus (assembly GCF_048569485.1). Lineage (NCBI taxonomy): Eukaryota > Metazoa > Chordata > Amphibia > Anura > Aromobatidae > Anomaloglossus > Anomaloglossus baeobatrachus. The sequence goes on along the minus strand of NC_134359.1, from coordinate 225,756,818 downwards.
TTTTTTTGTAAAGTTTGTGTTTGCTAAGAACACTCGCAACACTCTATACATTGGCTAAGCTGCTGAGCACAGTGATTGGCTGTGATGCTATCATTGTGATATTAGCACTGCAGACAAATAACAGAGAATGCGGTAATGCAGAGACATTGCGCTGGACCTGTAATTGGTAAGTAAAGCAGAGTTTGTTTTTTAATGCTTATCTGCTCACGGGGAATCAATGAAATACCTTGGTAGTTGCGGCCCTACTAGGCTCATGTAACTGCCATCTTAGTCCTTCTGTGATGTTCAGCCACAAGCTGAGCTTCATAGATACACAATTTAACTATGAATGGCAATACTGTGGTATTGAAATATATAGTATAAGTCCCAAAAAATAACTATAAAGTAAAAATAGAAAAAGATATAAAAAATAAATGAAGGTTTAAGTCACCGCTCTTTCCCCCTTCAAAAATAAATTAAGAAATGTTAAAAAAACAAACATATTTGGCATCGTCATGTCTAGAAAGGTTCAATCTATCATGATATAAAATTATTTAAACTGAACAAAGTTGAAAGAAAAAAAAAATCAGAATTCCAGAATAACAATTTTTCAGTCTTCGCACCTCCCCAAAAAATACAATAAAAAAACTATCTCAATGTCATATGTATCCTAAAATTATATCAATAAAAATGATATCTGAGGGCACAAAATGGAGCTCCATCAATGGAAAAATAAAGACGCTACGGGGTCTAAGAAAATGATAATACATACTATTGAAAAAAAAACCCAGAATTTCAGAATAACAATTTTTCAGTCTTCGCACTTTCCCCCAAAAAACAATAAAAACTATCTCAATATCATATGTATCATAAAATTATATCAATAAAAATGATATCAGAGGGCATAAAATGGAGCTCCATCAATGGAAAAATAAAAAAGCTACGGGGTCTAAGAAAATGGTAGCACGTACTATTTTTAAAAAAAAAATCAGAATTTTTTCACCTCCAAAATAATTTTAAAAAATTGGACAAGTTTTATATTGTAATGACCTGGAGAATCTGGTAATTTTTGCTGCACAATGTGAAAACTAAACTCTAAACACAATGGCTTATTTAACTTTTTTCACCGCACTTGGAATTTCTTTTTCTGCTTTCAGGTATTATGTATTTTAAAATGAATGGTGTCATTCAAAGCTACAACGTGTCACACAAAAAACAATCTCTCATATGGCTATGTTGATAGAAGAATTAAAAAGTTATGGTTGTTAGAGCAAAGGGAGTAAAAAACTAAAGGGCAAAAAGTAAAAATTTAGAGTACTTAACTGGTTAACTGTTTTTAAAACATTTTTTAACTCTTGACGTGTGTTTTATGTACACTGTGGCGGTATAATAGGTCTAATAAGGGTGACAGACAGCCGGTATGCCTTGGATAACTGAAACTGAAAGTTAGGTTCACTTGCGATTTACAAGAACATGAAACCTACTTATGAGAACTGATCAGTAAGTCAATGAGTAGAGCGTGAAACTATAATTCTAGGGTGTTTGAATTACTTACAATATTATCTCCATACGATAAGTACTATTTATTTAAGGCTTCATGTTCTCTAACAACACATCATTTTTTTTGCTTTATTTACTTATATAATAGAAAATATTAAAGTTTGACAATTATATGTGCTGCGAGATTTTTTATAATCCATGTTCACCAAATTAAGTAAAATATATGTATATATAATATAGTTTATTATATAGTCTTATTTTTTATTATATTATTTTACTTTATATTATAAATAATAGTCGTAATTTTTTTATGTACTGTACAATGATTTAAAAAATGAAATAAAAAATTATTTAAGATATATGCATAGGTGAAGATATTAACGGTAAATGCTTTGGATAGGTCATAAATGTCTGAGATCAATACACCCCAAGACTAAGAAATTCTGTATATGGATATAGTGATGCTTAAAAGTTTGCGAACCCTTCAGAATTTTCCATATTTCTCATAAATTTTACTTAAAATTACATCAGATTTTCACATAAGTTCTAAGAGTGGATAAAGAGAACCAGATAAATCAAATAAGTAAAAATTATTAGACTTTATTTATTTACATGAGGGAGATGATCCAATATCACGTCTGTGCTGATATGCTTTCTCCTATCAATCCCCTGCCATGCATATCATTGTTGTTCAGTGTCTTTCTAATGGTGGACTCAAGAACAATTAGATGGTGTTAGGGCCAGGTGGACGGGCAGACCCGGGAGGTGGATCCACTGGGCCGAACACCTCACTGAAGGCAAGGGGTCCGGTAGCCGGAGCACTACAGGTAGCAGGACAGTCCGTTCGAAGGAGTGGAGTGAAGAAGTCCCTGGGACCACGGAGTCACCGAAGGTAGTCCGGGTGACGGAACTCAGGTTCGGAGGCCGAGATGTTGTCAGGCAGAGTCCGGAACCGATGGAGCGAGAAGACGGGTCACCACAGGGATCAGAGATGGTATGGACTGACGGGATGGCAGGCCGTCACCGTTCGGGGTTCGGGTATCGTCAGGACCGGATGGCGAGGCAGGAGCGGCTCTAGGAGAGAGATAGGTGAGTATACTGCAAGACACAAGGAGACCTGACTCCTAGCTAGCAAAACACGAAGAACAGGCCCCGCCCACTTGGAAAGGATCCCCCTATATACCCAGTACCTGATCCTTCAATATCCTGTTGGAGGACACTGGCCCTTTAAGAGAGGGTCAATGACCGCGCGCGCGCCCTAACGCGCATGCACGAGGCACGGGTGCCAGAAGCCAGAGGAGGGAGTGGTGAGCAGGAAGCAGGAGAGCCGGGCTGGGGCCGGGTTGCCGACGGGCGCCGGGAGCGGGGACCGGGCTGCCTGGGGACTGCAGGCGATGGGGCAGGAAGGCTGTGGAGCGGGGGACCGGGAAGCCTGGCACGGGAGTGGCGGAGCGCGACCTGGGAGCGGGGAAGCGTGGCAGGGGGGCCGGTAAGCAAGGCAGAGGAGCCGGGGAGCATGGCAGAGGAGCCGGGGAGCATGGCAGGGGAGCCGGGGAGCCTAGCAGGGGAGCCGGGGAGCGTGACAGTACCTCCTCCCCCACGCCCCCCTCCCCGCAACCGGGAGAGGAAGGCACGTATCAGAGGAGTACCCACATTCTCCCGGGGTTCCCAGGACCTATCCTCAGGACCATATCCTGCCCAGTCCACCAGGAAGAACTGTCGGCCTCGTACGGTTTTCATGGCCACGATATCCCTTACCGCATAGATGTCATCATCCGCAATAGGAGGAGGAGCAGAACTGGCAGCAGCGGAGAAGGGACCAAGGACAACCGGCTTGAGCAGGGAGACGTGGAAGGAGTTGGGTATTCTCATCGTGGCCGGGAGCTGCAGCTTGTAGGAGACCTCATTTATTTTGCTGAGGACTTTAAACGGCCCGATGTAGCGAGGGCCCAGCTTGTATGATGGCAGCTTCAATCGGACGTACTTGGAAGCAAGCCAGACCAGATCTCCTGGAGAGAAACACGGAGGATCCAGACGCCTCTTGTCTGCGTGTCTCTTCATCCGCAGGGAAGCACGTCCAAGGGACGCCTTGACAGAGTCTCAAATTGTTGCAAAGTCACGGACTACAGCATCAGCAGCAGGGACATCCGAGGAAGAAGATACAGGTAATGGGACGGAAGGCTGAAGTCCGTAAACGACATGGAAGGGAGAGCTGGAGGAGGACTCACTGACGTGGTGGTTATGGGAGAATTCAGCCCAAGGAAGAAGCGTGGACCAGTCGTCGTGATGGGCGTTGACGTAGTGACGTAAGAAGGAGGTCAAGATCTGATTGACTCGTTCCACTTGGCCATTCGACTGAGGATGGTAAGCTGAAGAAAAGTCCAGAGTCACTCCCAGATGTTTGCAGAGAGCCCTCCAGAAGCGGGAGGTAAACTGAGTTCCTCTGTCGGACACAATGTGTGAGGGAAAGCCATGCAACCGGAAGATGTGCTGTATGTAGGCGTCAGCGAGTTCCTGGGCAGAGGGCAGTCCAGCCATAGGGACGAAATGAGCCATTTTGGAGAACCGATCCACCACGACCCATATGACTGTGTGTCCGGAGGACAGGGGCAAGTCCGTAATAAAGTCCATTGCAATGTGTTGCCACGGAACGGAGGGTATAGGCAGAGGCAGAAGACAACCATATGGCAGGTGTTTGGGCGTCTTGTTCCTGGCACAAGAGGAGCAGGCTGAGACAAAAGAAGCGACGTCCGTGCGAAGGGATGGCCACCAGTAGTGACGTACAATTGTACTCCATGTTTTCTTCTGACCAGCATGGCCGGCTATTTTCGAGGCATGGCCCCAGTGCAACACTTTTTGCCTGTCAGTCTCAGAGACATAGGTCTTCCCGGGCGGTATCTGGGCCAGGGTGACAGGGGCCACCGGAATGATTTTACTAGGGCAGATGATGGGCTGGGATGTCTCCTCCTCCTGCTCCATGGGCATGAATGACCTGGACAAGGCATCTGCTCATACATTCTTGTCCGCGGGTCGAAAATGGAGCTTAAAATCGAACCTGGCAAAGAACAAGGACCACCTGGCTTGCCGTGGGTTCAGTCGCTGAGCGGACCGCAGGTATTCCAGGTTCTTGTGGTCCGTGTAAATGATCACGGGGTACACTGCTCCCTCCAGAAGGTAGCGCCATTCCTCCAGAGCCAGTTTGACTGCTAATAGCTCTCGGTCACCGATGGTGTAGTTGCGTTCAGGCGCTGAGAAGCTCTTGGAGTAGAAACCGCAAGTGACCATCTTCCCGGAGGAGGACTTCTGCATGAGCACTGCTCCGGCTCCCGAGGAGGAGGCATCCACCTCCAAGGTGAACTGTCGGTTTAACTCAGGACGGTGGAGCACCGGGGAGGAAGCAAATGCCTGTTTCAGGGAGCCAAATGCGGCATCGGCCGCAGGTGACCAGTCCTTCGGATTAGCCCCCTTCTTGGTCAAGGCGGAGAGAGGTGCAGTCAGGGCAGAGAAGTGAGGAATTAACTGACGGTAATAGTTTGCAAAACCAAGAAACCGTTGGATTGCCTTCAGTCCGGAAGGAGGGGGCCAGTTGAGAATGGAAGAGACCTTCTCTGGGTCCATCTGCAGGCCGGTATCGGAGATTACGTAACCCAGGAAGGGAAGAGAAGACTGCTCGATGACACACTTCTCGTACTTGGCGTACAGCCGATTCTCTCTCTGTCTTTGTAGTACCAGCTGCACGTTCTCTCTGTGGGTCTGGAGGTCCGGAGAGAAGACCAGGATGTCATCAAGATACACCACCACACAGACGTAGAGAAGGTCCCGGAACACGTCGTTCACCAATTCCTGAAAGACTGCTGGTGTGTTACACAGGCCGAAGGGCATCACACAGTATTCATAGTGCCCATCGCGAGTATTGAATGCGGTCTTCCATTCGTCCCCAGAGCGGATGCAGACCAGGTTGTAGGCACCCCGAAGATCCAACTTGGTAAACACACGAGCTCCTCTAAGCCGATCAAACAATTCGGGGATGAGCGGCAGGGGGTATTTATTTTTCACGGTGATCTGGTTCAATCCCCGGTAGTCAATGCATGGGCGTAGGTCGCCCTCTTTCTTCTTAACAAAGAAAAAACCTGCTCCAGCAGGAGAGGAGGATCTCCGAATGAATCCCCTTGCCAGGTTCTCTGTGATGTAGGTAGACATGGCCCTTGTTTCAGCAGGAGACAGCGGATATATCCGTCCTCGAGGTGGTGTAGTTCCCGGGAGTAGGTCGATGGCACAGTCGTAAGGACGATGTGGCGGCAGTACCTCTGACTCCTTTTTATCAAAGACGTCCACAAAGGACCAATAGGCCGAGGGCAGTCCCGGTAGGGACTCCGGAACCGGAGGTCGTCGGATGGGCTGTAGATAGTTCTCGTGGCAAGAGGAGCCCCATCGGGTGATTTCACCAGTACCCCAGCTGACTGACGGTTCGTGTGTCCGTAACCAGGGGAGTCCCAGCAGGATTTGATGTGACATGTGTGGGAGGACGTAGAGAGCGATGTTCTCGGTGTGCAGGGCACCGATACGTAGTTCCACCGGCTTGGTGATCCACGAGATGGTGTCAGAGAGGGGTCTCCCATCTACAGAGGCAATCACGAGGGGCTTGTCGAGTGGAGTAACAGGCACCTGGTACTTGTCCACCGTGGCCTGCTGGATGAAATTGCCTGCTGCCCCGGAATCGAGGTACGCCTCGGCCGTGAACCACGTCTCTCCCGTTGTCACTTGAACAGTCCACGTAACCGGGTCTGAGAGAGTCCCAGCACCTAGGGTGGCCTCTCCTACCAACCCTAGGCTTTGGCGTTTCCCGGCCTCTCTGGACAGGAGCGTAGAAGGTGTGTGCCCTCTCCGCAGTAGAAGCAGAGGCCCTTGGCGAGCCGTTCTGCTCGGCGTTGTTCGGACTGCCGCAAACGGTCAATCTGCATGGGCTCGTGGACAGAGACACCAGACGACGTTGACTAAAGTACGGCGGGCTTCTGCGGAGGAGAGGAATGCCGTATCGGACGTCTCTCACAGGACACCTCTTTGGATCGTTCCTGGAATCTGAGGTCCACGCGGGTGGCTAGTGCGATCAGGGCATCCAGAGTAGAAGGAACATCGCGGCCTGCCAGCTCGTCCTTACTACGACTGGAGAGTCCTTCCCAGAAGGCGGCGGTGAGGGCTTCATTGTTCCAGCCCAATTCTGAGGCCAAAGTGCGGAAGCGGATGGCATACTGCCCCACCGTCATGGTCCCCTGACGTAGCCTGAGGAGTGATGAGGCGGATGCGGCGGCACGGCCGGGTTCGTCGAAGGTGGTTCTAAACGCCTGCAGGAAGTCCTGAATGTTAGTGGTTACAGGGTCCTCCTTTTCCCACAAGGGGTTCATCCAGGCCAGTGCCTCACCCTCTAGATGGGACATCACAAACGCCTTAGCTTGGTCGGAGGCAAACAGGTGCGGAAGCAGCTTGAAATAGAGGGAGCACTGGTTTAAGAATCCTCTGCAGGTCTTGGGATCTCCGGCATATCGGGGTGGGGAGGCCAAGCGAAGTTTAGATGCTTCCGAGGGAGCCGCCACGGGAACCGTGACCGTGGACTGTGCAGTGGTAACCTGAGATGCCAGGGATGTGGCAGATGCTTGCAGTGTGTGCAGGCGGGTATCCACCGAGGTCATGAAGGCCAGCATGCGGGACTGAGTCTCGCGCTGACGTCCGAGTTCCTGCTGCAGGGTGCCCAGCTGGGCCGCTAGTGCTTCGGCGGGATCCATGGCCTGTTCTTACTGTTAGGGCCAGGTGGACGGGCAGACCCGGGAGGTGGATCCACTGGGCCGAACCCCTCACTGAAGGCAAGGGGTCCGGTAGCCGGAGCACTACAGGTAGCAGGACAGTCCGTTCAAAGGAGTGGAGTGAAGAAGTCCCTGGGACCACGGAGTCACCGAAGGTAGTCCGGGTGACGGAGCTCAGGTTCGGAGGCCGAGATGTTGTCAGGCAGAGTCCGGAACCGATGGAGCGAGAAGACGGGTCACCACAGGGATCAGAGATGGTATGGACTGACGGGATGGCAGGCCGTCACCGTTCGGGGTTCGGGTATCGTCAGGACCGGATGGCGAGGCAGGAGCGGCTCTAGGAGAGAGATAGGTGAGTATACTGCAAGACACAAGGAGACCTGACTCCTAGCTAGCAAAACACGAAGAACAGGCCCCGCCCACTTGGAAAGGATCCCCCTATATACCCAGTACCTGATCCTTCAATATCCTGTTGGAGGACACTGGCCCTTTAAGAGAGGGTCAATGACCGCGCGCGCGCCCTAACGCGCATGCGCGAGGCCCGGGTGCCAGAAGCCAGAGGAGGGAGCGGTGAGCAGGAAGCAGGAGAGCCGGGCTGGGGCCGGGTTGCCGACGGGCGCCGGGAGCGGGGACCGGGCTGCCTGGGGACCGCAGGCGATGGGGCAGGAAGGCTGTGGAGCGGGGGACCGGGAAGCCTGGCACGGGAGCGGCGGAGCGCGACCTGGGAGCGGGGAAGCGTGGCAGGGGGGCCGGTAAGCAAGGCAGAGGAGCCGGGGAGCATGGCAGGGGAGCCGGGGAGCCTAGCAGGGGAGCCGGGGAGCGTGACAGATGGCCAATGTGAGGGAGGCCTTTAGTTACTAAAGGGCACTTTACACGCTGCGATATCAGTACTGATTTCGCTAGCGAGTGTACCTGCCCCCTTCGGTTGTGTGTCACGGGCAAATCGCTGCCCATGGCGCACAACATCGCTAACACCCATCACACGGACTTACCTTCCCCGCGATGTCGCTCTGGCCAGCGATCCGCCTCCTTTCTAAGAGGGCAGTTCGTGTGATGTCACAACGACGTCACACAGCAGCCGTCCAATAGCAGAGGAGGGGCGGAGATGAGCGGGCGGAACATGCCGCCCACCTCCTTCCTTCCTCATTCCCGGTGGATGCAGGTAAGGAGATATTCATAGTTCCTGCAGTGTCACACATAGCGATGTGTGCTGCCGCAGGAACGACGAACAACATCGTACCTGCAGCAGCAACGATATTTGGAAAAGGAGCGATGTGTCAACGATCAACGATTTTTCACATTTTTGCGCTCGTTGATCGTTGCTCCTTGGTGTCACACTCTGCGATGTCGCTAACGGCGCCAGATGTGCATCACTAACGACGTGACCCCGACGATATATCATTAGCGATGTCACAGCATGTAAAGCACCCTTTAGAGATTACCTTGGGTTGTGACCTCTCAGACTATTATACACTTTTCGGTTGTACGCAAAGAGGGGGGGAGCCAGCACTGCCTATGAATGGCATGCAACAATGAAAAGATAAAAAGTGTAAAATTCACAAATTCATTCCTACTGTAACAATTCAATGAGATTTTTTGCAAATGATTGATCAATGATTTGAGCCCCCCTGCCCCGTCACGTCAAATCTCTATAGGGGGGTCCCTACACTATGTTATAAATTATTATCGTACCATAAGGTCTTATCATATAATAGGCAGGACCATATAAGAAACAGCACCTACCTGAAACATGTCTGAACCGCTCCCATGTTGCAAGGACTGACAACTGTGAATAAATTCAGCCCAGGTGCCAGTGTGTGTGGCAGAACCACACACAACCCAGCACAATGTCAGGACTGGCCCTCACAGTGCCAGACCAGCAAACATGGATGTGGACGGAACAGGCTCAGGCAGGTGGTGCTTAAATAATGATGCCTGTGGAACAGGGGGCGGTGGCTGTGTGTGAACAGGCACCAACATGAATTTTAGATGGCAACAGAAGGAATTTGCAAACCACACTGGGCGTGCACGGCAAGGTGGTGGTCAACCACCGACCAGTTAAATGCAAAGAGGAGGGGAGCCAGCACTGCTCATGAATGACATGCAACAATGAAAAAATAAAAAGTGTAATATTCACAAATTTATTCCTACTGTAACAATTCAATGAGATTTTTTGCAAATGATTGATCAATGATTGCAGCCCCCCAACTTTTCGGTTGTAGTATTCTTTCTTGGCCAGCCACACCTGGGAGGGTAATAATAACTTCAATTTCCTCAATTAGTACACAATCTGTCTGTTTGTGGATTGGTTAAGTCCACACTTTTTAGAGATGGTTTTGTAACTTTTTCCAGTCTATCGAGGATCAACTACTCTTTTTCTGAGGTGTTCAGAAAGCTCCGTTGTTCGTGTCATGACATACCTCCACACGTGTTGCTAAAATCAGACTTTAATGTAATTCTGCTTTTTAAATAAAACAGGTCACCCACTCACATATTACTGTCATTACCTGCTAATCCTAAAAGATCAGATATTTTTTAACTCACAGATGTGACATTTGATCTCTTTCCTCATTTAACCACTTACAGTAACTACTAGTGAACTATGATGTACGTCACAAGTCGTTTCCCTGTCTTTGATGTGGGGGTCGCACGCCGAGCCCTTATCTTTCCCAGCAGATGAAATCTGAATCATTCAGACTTCATCTGCCTCTAAAGGGTGCTTTACACGAGACGATCTATCGTGCGATAGATCGTCGGGGTCACGGATTTTGTGACGCACATCCGGCATCGCTTGCAACGTCGGGCTGTGTGACACCTCCGAGCGACGCAGTATCGCTCACAAATCGTGAGTCGTGTACTCGTCGCTCGGTTTCATAATCTCGTTTAATTAAAATGGCGCCGGTTGCTCATCGTTCACGGGGTAGCACACGCCGCTCCGTGTGACATCCCGGGAACGATGACCAGCAGCTTACCTCCGTCCCGCGGCACCCACCGGCTATGCGGAAGGAAGGAGGTGGGCGGGATGTTTATGCTCATCTCCGCCCCTCCGCTTCTATTGGCCGGCGGCTGTGTGACGTCGCTGTGAGACGAATGTCCCTCCCACTTCAGGAAGTTGACGTTCGTTGCCCACAGCGAGGTCATCCAGAAGGTAAGTACATGTGACGGGGGTTAAACGAGTTTGTGCGCCATGGGCAGCGATTTGCCCGTGACGCAAAAACGACAGGGGCGGGTACGATCGATTGTGAAATCGCACAATCGGTCGTCCCGTGTAAAGCAGGCTTTAGCGGCGTTCTGCCCTGCCCGAGGTTGTTAGTATGTTAAATACCTCTATCAATCTCTGACAGCGTCATTTAAAGCGCGCTGGCAAGGGGTGCCCTGTTCTGAGCCCTCATTGGTGTGACCGCGACGTGATTGTGGGACACTGATGAGTTGTCATGACAGCCAGGGGTCTACTGAAGACCCCTGTGTCTGTCGTCATAGAAATCCTATGAAAACCAGCCTGTGGCTGGTATTCACAGGAGACTGTGATTTCTTCTCTGTGGCATTGCCGTATATATAGAAAATTATCAAAATATTGCAAGTTCAAGTCATCTAAGGAGACTATTACATTCAGTACAAAGTTGGAAAAAAACGTTTTATAAAATATAAAAAAAATTATAAAAGTTCATGTCACACCCTTTTACCACATTAAAAAATAATAAGTAAAAAAATAATAATAAATACAGAATTTTGGTATTGCTGCAGTCGTAAAAGTCCAATCTATCAAAATACAAAATAAATGAATTTGATCTGTAAACAGTATAACGACACTGACATCAAAACGCAAGAATTGCAGTTTTTTCCGCTGCTTCAACAACAACAAAAAAATGTAATACCGGGCGATCAAAACAGTGCATCAATCCCAAAGTGATGTCAGTACAAACATTGGCTCATGGTGTAAAAATCAAGCTTTCACACAGCTCGATAGCGCTCAGAAAGTCGTGATACATGCAAGATTTTCAAAATTTCAGAATTATTTTAAATAAAACAAAAACTATACATTTTTGATATTCACGTAATCGTACTGACCTGGAGAATCATCACTTTATGGTAAAATGAACACTGTAAACAAAAAAACAAAAAACAAAACTAATGGAGATTTTTTTCCCCGCTTACTACTACATTATATGCTAAAATCGATGGTGTCATTCAAAAGTACAACTCATCTGCAAAAAACAATTTCTCAGATAGCTATATCAATGGAAAAATAAAATAAGTTATGGCTCTTCGAATAAGGGGAGGAAAAACCGAGAAAACAAAAACTAAAAATAGCCCAATTCTTAAAGGGTTACAAAAAAAATGACAAAAGTTAAACAAATCACAAAGTCTAATATTTTTGACTCATTTGTTTAAATTTGTTATCTTTATCTATATCTTCATCTATTTTTAGGACTTGTATGAAAATATATGACATAGGTTTTTGTCAAATTTATCTAGAACTATGAAAAATTCTAGAGTTCACAAACTCTCATGCACCATCATAAGTTCTGATCCAAAATCTAAACTACCGCCCTTTGAAAGTTTCCTTAAAGGGAGCCTGTCACCAAATTTAGTGACTACAAGCTGCGGCCACCACCAATGGGCTCTTATATACAGCATTTTAACATGTTGTATATAAGAGCCCAGGTCGCTGTGTAAAAGGTAAAATTTACTTTATAATACTTAACTAAAGGGTCAGTTCGGTGCAGACTGGTCAAATGGGTGGCTCTGTTCTCTGGTACCAGCACCTCCTCTTTCAGCCATCTTTGTCCTCCTTCTTAATAAGCCTGGGTGCATGATGCGTCCTACATATGCGCCAACATTGAGGTCCTTTGCAGGCGCACTACAATACTTTGATCTGCCCTGCTCAGGCCCATCTGACCCAACTCCACCGCAGCGACCGTTTAGGTGAGTATTATGAAGTGATTTTTACTTTCTACACAGCGGCCTGGGCTCTTATATACAGCATGTTAGAATCCTGTATATAAGAGCCCACTGGTGGTGGTGGCATTAGCTTATAGTCATCAAATCTGGTAACAAGTTTCTTTTAACGTGCCTATGCACATTAGATATCTGCTGGGGAATAGATTATTTAGCAATCTGACCCCCCTCTGCTATGCATGAACGCTTTACCGACCCCAAGACGGAGAATAGTTGCCCAAGGATATAATTAGACTAGAACTGAACTGATAGTTGTATCCAATTGTATCAGACGTTAAAAATACTAACACTAGGTAGACATTACTCAATGACAATAGCAATTAAGTCAAAGTTTTTAGATCACAGATTGAATTCGCGTTTTTGAGGAATAGAAGAAAATCGACATTGTTCAAAAACAGCTCCACTTTTGTCCATGGACTGTATCGAGTATTACAACTTTGATGGAATTTTCCTTGTTACATTCTCTTGTTTCCTTTTGATTTCATCTTCTCAGAGAAGGAACTGAAAGAAAAGCCTTTCCCCCGAAACAGTGTTTGGTATTATTCTTCTAAGCCACCAAATACAGGGGCCCGAGGTTGGGGAAATGAGGACATCTCAATAAAAAGACAAGCACAAAAAAAACAACTAAAGAAATCTAAATAAAGGAAATCTTGGCTCAATGCCACAAACAATTCCTAGGATAATTGTTGCCAGTACTTTTAAAGGAAATTGGAAGATTCCAGGAATCCGAAACTAAAATGCATACAAGCAGAAATGTATATAATAGCTTCACAGAATGGATACAGAGAGAAAGAGAATGTGAGTCTGAGCAGATCGTAGATGGTGTCTAAAGTGTGTTGCGCTTCTTTATCAAAAAACTGCGGAACCTTAAAGTCACACAAAGAATAACTGTTATTTATTGAATCGGGAATATCTCTTTAGGTCTTATAGGAATTTTTGAAAAAAATGCCCAGAAAATTATATAATCTAAACCTAAAGTTGTGCATTTTGGAGTTTATAAGCAAAACATCAAAATAAAAAAAATGTCTCTTAGAACTAGAAGAATCACTTTCAAGGAATTATCTAAGTAAGCAAGAGGTGTATTAAAATATCATAAATACCCTGCTGGTCTCTCATTGTTGTCCTGGAAAAATTACTCTCCAACTACCTGATCACTTAAGCGGGCTTTACACACAGCGACATCGCTAGCGATGTCGCTTGTGAAAGCACCCGCCCCCGTCGGTTGTGCGTCACGGCAAATCGCTGCCCGTGGCGCACAACATCACTAGGACCCGTCACACGGACTTACCTGCCTAGCGACGTCGCTGTGGCCGGTGATCTGCCTCCTTTTTAAGGGGGCGGTTCGTGCGGTGTCACAGCGGCGTCACTAAGCGGCCGCCCTATGGAAGCGGAGGGGCAGAGATGAGCGGCCGTAACATCCCGCCCACCTCCTTCCTTCCTCATTAGTGGCGGCCGCAGGTACGATGTTGTTCCTCATTCCTGTGGTGTCACACATAGCGATGTGTACTGCCGCAACAACATCGTACCTGCAGCAGCAACGATATTTGGGATTAGAACGACGTGTCAACGATCAACGATTAGGTGAGTAATTTTGATCGTTAACGGTCGTTTCTGCATTTCACAGGCAACGACGTCGCTAACTTGTACAGATGCTACTTTTTAATCACTTGTTATTCCATTTTAAAAAAATTTGCGGCAACCAAAAAATGTAATTTTGGCGTTTGGATATTTTTTCTTGCCACGCCGTGTACCAATTAGATTAATTGATTTTATATTTTGATAGATCGAGCATTTTTGAACACAGTGATACCAAATATGTGTATTTTTTATTTTTTTAACTGCTTTATTTTCAATGGGACGAATTGGGGATGATTTGAACTTTTAGGTTTTTATTCATATTTTTAAAACATTTTTTTCCATTTTTTATTTTTTTTTACTAGTCCCTGTAGGAGACTTTATGGATCAGCTGTATGAGCGCTTGTTCATTTCTGTTGATCAGAGCTGCACAGGTTTGATCAACAGAAATGCAGCATTTATGTGAGAGCCAGCGCTCTGTCGGCTCGCACAGGAAATACATCATGGTTGCATCAGGGGTTATCACATGACCTCGAGCTACCATGGCAACCATCGGCTCCCCGTGATCATGTCACGGGGTCTCCGATGGCGGCAGATAGCGGTGCGATCGCCACCGCGGCCATGTAAATCATGCTGTCACATTTTTAATTGATCTTGGATATCTGGCCAGATGTCGGTCCCCATATAAGTCTATGAGGACCTGAATAAGTGCTTAAAAATAGTGTTAGAAGGGATAGGGGAATTTGAGCAAGAGCTTTATACTTACGAGTCTCCATGTGGCTCTGTAATGCTACTTCCTGGGCCGCTCATTATCCTTCATGCATATGCACTGCTTCCCCTGCTCACCGGCAGCCCCTGCTTCTCTGATTGGTTGCAGTCAGATGTGTACCGCCCCGGGGCTCGGCCGGCTGCTGAGCTGCTCGGATCCGTGCTCGTCGGTGGGTGGCTCGAGCTCTTCACGGACCCGGGGGTCACGTCGCTCTGAAAGGGGGTTGGTGCTACACATAGGGACTTCGGTGGGGAGGTCCACGGCCGGAGCCGCAGTTGTTTGTAGGGGATTTAAGTTCGTGACGCCACCCACGGGTTGTGGTGAATGGATGGACACCACCACTGCCGTTGTCTAGGCTCCCAGGGACAATATTGCGCAACTTGGTGTTGACCCCCTCCGTGGGTAGGGGGATGATGGTCCCGGGGGCCCGAGGGAGGTGCTGAGGCGAGGGGATGGATGCGTGCTGGGGTGTTGGTGCGGTGCGGCACGGTGCGCGGCCCAAAGGCACTGTTGTACTCACTATGACAAACACGCTGGAGTCTCTGGTAAACCAAACAAGATGGTGAACGGTGCCCGCAGCAGGCTGCAGCTTTCCCCTTAACAGGTTGGTGGTTTCCGCCTTTCTCCTGCACCTCACTTATGTAGAAATCACGACTCCTATGCCTGAGCAACGGTAGTCTGCTCCCCGGTTTGATATGTGTTGGGAGAGCCCTCTTTGCCCGCAGACGCTGGCCCCTCGGGTCTCTATGCCTGGGCGGTGGCTTTACCCCTATGGTTGGGCTGTTGTCTTTAGTCGGGTCTTATGTGGGAAAGGTCCTAAAGTCCAGTCCTCAATCAGTTGATTTGACTCAGCTTGGTTGTTTCTGGGCCTCGTACTGGGTCTGAGTACCCCTCCTGGTGCTCCGGTTTCCAATCAGTACCCCAGTTCGGTACCGGCGGGCCACCGCCTGTCCCCGGTCCCTACGGTTCCACCGGCTGTAATCCGAGCTCCTGCAGGCGGCCAGCACCGTCTGCCTCCTTGCCAGAGGTGACTGGGCTCCAACCCAGACACCTGATGTAGCCTATGGCAGACCTAGGCACAGGTCTGCCCTTGAACTTCACTCCACTCCACTTCACTGTCAAGAATAGACTAGACTACTCTACTCTTTTCTCGCCTCGGGGCCTGTGAACTTCTCGGTGGGCGGAGCCAACCGCCTGGCTCTGCCCCCCTGGTGTGAACATCAAACCCGGAGGGTGGTGACAAGGGTTTTTATAGTTTGGCTGCTGTCACCTTTCTAAGGGGGGGGGAGTGTGTGTATGAGACTATCTGTGACAACCTAGCTAGTCCAGGGCATCACAGATGTGTGACCGGAATTTACATCTGCCTCTGAGCGGCACTATTGTGGTCCACGTATTCCCATTACGTGATCCCCGGGCTCCATGACCTCTGAGATCCGGTGATGTCACATCAACTTCCAGTTGACCTAACATCATCGAGGCCGGCCCCAGTCTTCCTTAGTCACTGGGTTGTTGGCGGAGTTTCACCGCTCGTCACAGCGCAGCATCGCTCCTTCTTGCGGCTCCCTGCAGTGAAGGAGAGAGAGCGCGTGACATGCTGGGCTGTGACGAGCGGTGAAACTCCGCCCACATCCCCATCACTCAGGGAGACTGGGGCTGGGCTGAGTGATGTTGTGTCAACTGGAAGTTGACGTGACATGACCAGATCTCAGAGGTCATGGAGCCCCAGTGGTCACTTCATGGGGATGAACGGTCCGTAATAGCGCCGCTCAGAGGCAGAATTGGCTGAACAAGGTATTTATAAAAAGCCTTCCCTATCAGTTTTACAGGGATGTGGCCACTATTGCAGAGTAGGGAACTACCCCTTTAATCCCCGGATGTGTGTTCTATGTAACTCCTTCACCACATATTTTTTTCCATTCAACCTATAGAATGCAAACATATCATACAGTATATCTGCAATCTGTCCTACGAATAAAAGGGGCATATAACTTTTTTAAGGTGGTAACTTTCATTGTATGACCTGGATGGTGGAATCAAACCCAACACTCCTTCCTCTCTGCAGATTTTATGAAATCTGGATTACACAAGAAGACATCAGTGTTAAGAGACTGTCAATGACATTGATTAAAATGTTATTCCTTAAGAAGTTTTGCATTTTTCTGAAATAAGCTTTAGGTTAGGAATTAAATTACTTTTATTGAAATAACGGTCCAGGATGATCACTGGCATGCTATATAAAACACTACGAAACATGGTACATACCACAGAATGGCAGTACATTGTAGGGTCCCATGTGGTCTGACTTATTGCAGTTGGTCCTGGTCTGTTCACTGACATAGTCTTACAATTATTACTAAATATGCCTGCATTACTTTGGGTGAAAGGGTCAGGAAAAAGTATGTGTTCTGCACATACTGTACTATAAAACATGTGGTCGAGCTTTAAAAAGGTTTTTTGGCATTCTTTAAATTAAACTAATCCCTATGATAAAGAATGGCCACATGCCACACATTTGAGAGGAATTTTTTGCGAGTACATTTCATGTAAAGCTTTGGGCTTTTTCTGGGAAAAAGATAAAATGTACATTATAACTTTCTGAGAAGGATCGTCTGAGGATAAAGACTGGACTTGTGTCTGCAGAAACTTTCCATATCTTTATCGCTGCATTTACTTATCATTTATGGCAATATAACTTTGTCTCAGAGTCTATTCTTGGATCTCTAGAGATTATTATTCAACTCTGTGTTATCTCCACAATTCATTATATGTAATTAATATTCACTCATCAACATTGATATTGTAACACTAGGATGTAAAAGTCATAGAATTATGGAAACCACACGATGGATAGACATGATAATGAAAGGCAAATGTTGAAAAACTGGAAACTGAATTTTCATATTGGTATGAGCATCATGTGCAGAAATTACCGCACTTAGACATCAATGAGGTTATTTATGGCTATATGAGGAATGTTCTACCATACTGAAAGCACTTTTGCATGTAAATCAAGATCCATTGGTGGCAGCTTCCAATGTAATAGCCGACCAATGAGGTCCGAAATGTGCTCTAAGGGAAACAAGTCCAGAAACCATACTATGAAGAAAAAGACATGGATCGCACATCCCAAAAATACAATGATCTAAAGCCGCTAGGCAAAAAATTAAATAGAACATGAGGTTCTTTTGTTACCATTCTGATCAGATTGTATTAAGCCCACTGCCACGTCACGGCAAACCTCTTGAGTGGGTCCCTAACCTGACCTTTTTGTGCGGCACCGTGCACTGACCACCGCCGCAGCGACAAAGCGCCAGCAGGGCGGGCGACCTGGTGCCTCACAGCACCCATGCTGCAAGGCAAAGCCCCCAAGGCTCCAGGCTGCGCCACCCCACTGACACCACACCACCACAACAGCGGCCAGCACACAGCACCAGCACACAGTGAGAGGAGCTGTGCACTCACCTCCCACTGGCTCCCATATGTGAACTGGGAGCAAAAAGAAGGCTGACCCCTCTTGCAGTCTCCTGCTGATTAAAATCACCTGTGCCAAATGGGGAGAGTGCAGATCCAAGCAAAAAAAGAAAGGGATAGAATGATATATATACCATACTATGAAGAAAAAGACATGGATCGCACATCCCAAAAATACAATGATCTAAAGCCACTAGGCAAAAAATTAAATAGAACATGAGGTTCTTTTGTTACCATTCTGATCAGATTGTATTAAGCCCCATTTGGCACAGGTGTTTTTAATCAGCAGGAGACTGCAAGAGGGGTCAGCCTTCTTTTTGCTCCCAGTTCACATATGGGAGCCAGTGGGAGGTGAGTGTACAGCTCCTCTCACTGTGTGCTGGTGCTGTGTGGGGGCTGCCGTTGTGGTGGTGTCGTGTCAATGGGGCGGCGCGGCCTGGAGCCTTTGGGGGCTTCGCCTTGCAGCATGGGTGCTGTGAGGCACCAGGTCGCCCGCCCTGTTGGCGCTTTGTCGCTGCAGCGGTTGTTGGTGCACGGTGCCGCACAAAAAGGGTCAGGTTAGGGACCCACTCAAGAGGTTTGCCGTGACGTGGCAGTGGGCTTAATATAATCTGATCAGAATGGTAACAAAAGAACCTCATGTTCTATTTAATTTTTTGCCTAGCGGCTTTAGATCATTGTATTTTTGGGATGTGCGATCCATGTCTTTTTCTTCATAGCTTGTTAGACAAGTCCAGAAAGGCTGCAAACCATGATTGCTAGAGTTGATCGAGTACCAAACTATTCGTATTCACTATACTCATAACGCGTACTGTCTAATGCTCGAGTATTCATTCCGAATAGCATGTGCAATGCAAGTCAATGGGGAAAATTCACAAAGTAGCGAGTAACCCAAATGCTGCACTATTTGCTACTAGCATGAATAGTACGGCATTTGGGTTACTCGTTACATTGCGAATTTTCCCTATTGACTTGCATTGCACATGCTATTCGGAACGAATACGCGAGTATTAGACAGTACTCGTTATGAGTATAGAGAGTGCGAATAGTTAGGTGCTCGCTCAACTCCAATGATTGCATGTTTAGGCCACGCAGACTGCTCATTATATCATAAGAAACCTGCTACCTAGCGTTGAGTTGCTGAAAAATATCTTCTAAGGAAGACAGGATATCAGGATATAGTAATGTTGCTGAGCTTTTCAACTCTTCTTGGATCTAAAGGTACATAGATAACCGAGTAAATTTGGCTTAAAGACACAATATATGAATTGTATTTAAAACATATACAACAACTCCTTCCAGACAATAAACATACCACTACATCCTATTTTGCTGCACATTTCCGCAAATGGACATACTGGTACGCCCTGGTGATTGTGTGGGCACAGGAGCCATGTCTCGATCATTGCCATGCTAACCCAAGGACAAATGACAACCTCCCGGTTACCTGGCTATGGTGGCCTCTTACACCATGCCAAGAGCATGGTCTAAGAAGTAGTCTGTCAGGGTAATATTGCAATACAATATACCTGTGATCAGAACAAAAAAGATAATCTCCCATATAGGGATTGAGAACAAAAGTGTGAAAAAATTGTTAAAATATTTAAAAAGACGGAAAAAAAATAACTAAAAAAATATATACCAGAAAATACATATATTTAAGTACAAACAAAAATAAACATAAAAAAATCACATATTTGGTATTGCCGCATCTGGAAAAACCCGATCTATTGAACTGTCATGCTAGTTAACCCCTTCAATTATCACCATTAAAAAAAAGTAGCAAACACTATATTTTTATCATACAGCTGACAAAAAAAGTGGAATAAAATGTGATAAAAAAGTCATATACAAATAAAAATGGTATCACTGAAAATGTCATCTTGTTCCACAAAAAAACAAGCCAGCATACAGCTCCATTGGTGAAAAAAAAAGCTTTAGCTCTCAGGATACAGCAGTGCATAAACGATTTTTTTGTATAAAAGTGTTTTTATTATGTAAAAGCAGCAAAACATAAGAAAACAATATAAATGTGGTATCGCTGGTATCGCTATAACCAAACTGACCCAAAAAATAAAGCTGTCTTATCACTTTTATGACAAGGTGCATGGCTTAAAAAATAAAGAAAGAAATAAATAAAAAATTCGGAAATTGCTATTTCTTCTTGATTCTGCCTCACAAAAAGCGTAATAGAAAGTGATCAAAACATATTATTTGGCACAAAATGGTACCAATAAAAACTCCAACTCATCAAAAACAAGCCCTCACATGACTCTGTAAGCAGATAAATTTAGACTAAACTATAGCCTTCAAAATTCAGTGATGCAAAAACCTTTATTTTGTAGAAAAGCGTTGCCAATCCCAAAAAACTATCTAAACCTGGTATCACTGTAATTGTACTGACCTGAGGAATTAAACCGCTTAATCACTTATACCACAACGTGATCAGCATAAAAAATAAATAAATAAAGCCAATTCTTCAACTGCTGTTGATTTGTTCATTCTGCCTCCCAAAGATATCACTAAGACTCAGCTCATTTATCCTGTGCTCTACGCTGAGCGCTTACAGTAAAAATTATGTGTAAATCTCTGAAAAACGTGATTCAGACAAAATTCCAAAATGAAAATTCACTATGAGGCCCAGGGAGTCACTTTGACATCACATCTGGCCTGTGATCTGGCAGTGTCCATCTTTTTACATGTCTTTCTAATCGTGCACAAATATGCTGTCAACAGTTTTGTGCACCTTGGATAAAAAGGAAAATGCTGAACAGAGACCAACCGGAGTCCGGAGTAACTCTGTTGCCTCATTATTAAATAGATCCATTGGGGGTTTCATATGAATCATGTATTTTACAGCTGCAGATGGAAGACCTAATGTAAGTGCTCAGTATAGAGCACAGGATAAATTTGAACTGATTCTAAATGTTCTGTCCATGAAATTCCTACCAATAGCATTCAACTAAATCCACACAAAAAGCACGTCCCCACTCAGGTTAATCATCTGTTAATGGAAATATTGGGGGCTTCCATGTTAGCGGTAGCAAAAAGGCTCTGGAAAAGCACTATAGCTCCCCCACCTCCGAAAAAAATGAAATCCAGCAAAATCTGTGCTCCCGAATTCAAATGCCAATCTCATGAGGAGTATTGCCTTGTTCAGGAGAAATTGTACAATTGAACACATTGAGTATTTGTTTTACCTATTCTCCGTGTGAAAATTGGGAATCTGGGATTAAAACAATATTTTAGTTGCAAAAATTTTAACTTTTTTTTCTTCACCATCAAATAGTCTAAAATTTTGTGACACACCTGTGGTGTCAATATGATCACTCTACCCCTAGATTAATTCATTGAGGGGTGTACTTTTTAATATGGGATCACTTATGGGGGGGTTGCCATTCTGGCATGTCAGGGGCTCTGCCAATGTGACATTGTACCCCCAAACCATTCCAACTAAATCTGAACTCAAATATGGCGCTCCTTCCCTTCCGATCTTTGCACTGTGCCTCAAAAGTAGTTTTTGACTACATATGGAGTATTGGCGAATGCAGGAGAAATTGTGTAACAAATTGTGTGGCTCATTTTCTCCTATTACCCTTTTTTTAATAAAAATTTGGGGCGAAAATGGAATTTTAGTGGAAAAATTGTTTTTTTGTTATTTTTACAGCCAAATGGTATACACTTCTGTCAATCACCTGAACATAAAAATTGCTCACTTCACTCTTAGATTAATTCCTTCAGAGTTGTAGTATCTAGAATGTGGTCACTTGTGTGAGGGTTTCTGATGGTTTGGCATGTCAGCGGATCTTCAAATGTGACATTGTGTCTGCAATCTATTCCAGACAAAATAGCGCTCCTTCCTGAGCCCTGCCGTTCAACCAAACAGTAGTTTTCCACCATATATGGTGTATCGGCGTATCAGTGTACTAAGGAGAAATTGAACATCAAACTGTATGCTGCATTTTTTCCTGTTACCAATGTGAAAGTAAAACATATAAGGCTAAAAGAACATTTTTGTGGGAAAGATTTTTTATTTTCATGGTTTAATGTGATAAAATTCTGTGAAGCACCTGGGGGATCAAGATACTCACCACACATCTAGACACATTTTTGGGGGAGGTCTAGTTTAAAAACTGGGGTCACTTGTTGGGGTTTCTACTGTTTAGGTACATCAGGGGCTCTGTAAACGCAACACGGCGTCCGCTATGGATTCCATACGATTTTGAATTCTAAAAGTCAAATGGTGCTCCTCCCCTTCCTAGCCCTACTATGCGCCCAAACAGTTGTTTTCCAACACATATAGGGTATTAGCATACTCATGAGAAATTGCACAACAATTTTTATAGTCTATTTTCTCATGTTACTGTTGTAAAAATGCAAAACTTGCGGCTAAAAAGACATTTGTGTGTGTAAAAGTAAAATTTTTCTTTTTTTTTCTTTCCATGTTGCTTTAATTCCTGTGAAGCACCTAAACGCTCAATAAACTTCTTGGATGTGGTTTGAGCAGTTTGAGCGATGCATCGTTTAGAACAGTGTCATTTTTGGATATTTTCTGACCTATAGGCCCTTACAGTCACTTGAAATGTAATGTGGTCCCTCAAAAAATTGGATTTGTAAAATTTGTTGGAAAAATGAGAAATTGAAATAATGGATCAAATTGATTCTAATGCAAAGTAGAGATGTGGGAAATGTTATTTATTAACTATTTTGTGCGACATACCTCTCTCGTGTAAGGACATAAAAAACAAAAGATTGAAAATTGTGAAATATTAAAATTTTTTACAAAATCCCAATATTTTACAAATAAATGTAAAAATATAGACCTAAATTTACCATTATCGTGAAGTAAGATAAGCCCCGGAAAAAACTTTCTCAGAATCACTGGCATCCATTCCAGAGTTATTACCACATAAAGTGACACTAGTCAGAATTGTAAAATTTGGCCTGGTCAGGAAGGTGAAAGCAGGTTTTGGCGGTAAGGGGTTAATCAACGGCAATCCAATACAAAGAAACATGTCTTTGGATTATGTGTTTTAATCAAAGGGAACCTGTTTGGATTAGTTTTGCCATTATTGGAAGACCAAATATATGCTATTTATAAATGCAACAATGACCACTTAAATGGGATGTCTACTACCTGTCCTAACATTCACTCACCTCCGGCATTGGCGCAGTTCCGCTGATGTCTGGGTCAGGTCTCCCAGGGCTTGTGTGACATTCTTATGCCACGTGAGCTCTGCAGCCACTCAACATCCACTATTGGGCTGTTGCACTCTCATTTCCCTTGGACGAACCTTAGACAAGTGGAAGATGTTATGGGGTACAAGAGAATTTGGAGATCATCAACAATATTTTGGGACATCAACCATCCTATATTAGTACTCAATAAGCCATTGTGGGAATGTTCTCTGACACCCCTACTTCCTTTAATGGACTTCCCTGCACTCCAATCAGGGTAAACCCAATTCATAAGCAGAGCAGTGTTGACTCTCCCATTACCTGATGTTAATTTTGTTAATACGATATTCTCAGGGAAGTTGAATCTGGAATTTTAACAAATTCATCATGTTTACTTTAGTGCATCCAATAAGCTGTTTTATTATATTCTGCTGCATGCTACATGCCCCTGAAGAAGCAGGGCAAAACGTACGTCGGGGTGGAGTGACGTGGGCCAAGCTGCCAGCCACAATAAGCAGGTAATACTATTGTTTATGTTACTCCTATATTAGTATGATCCTGGGTGATTGATTTAATGGCACATGGAAGTAAATCTGGAGCATTATTAGGCATATTAATTGTACTTACTTGTACGTATCTTTATATAGACTGGTATCATTTATATATATAGCACTGGGCACTTTAGCCATTATTATATCTTTGCATATGCATGGTTTACAATGACACACTGTGTTTTGTATAATATATTGATGTATTTAACTACACTATACTATAGGTTGTACCTTGCAGTTATATAACAGTTTATATACTGTTCAAAAAAATAAAGAGAACCCTAAACTACCATTCTGTTGTTTAAGTGTTCCCTTTATTTTTTTGAGCAGTATATAGCTACCTTATTATCTGGCTGCTATTTACCCCATGTCCCTGATCAGTATACAGTGGAACTTTTATCCACATATTTTATAATGTTAATTTTGAGTAAAAATAAAAATTTTAAATTAATTTTGCTTTCTTTAAGCTACATTTTGTTTGAATATCCATATTCAGATTATGTGGAGACCTCTCTCATATAGCACAGATTTTGTTTTTTCTCAAGGTTTACTGTACAGAAAAGCTAAGTGATTTTAGTCTATGCTCTTGAGTTGTATTTTTCTATGATGTGATACTGATGGAGAGGAAGAACTTGATGCACAGCTAAATAGAGATACTTAATGAGATACTTCAACTTAGGGGTACTTTGCACGTTGCGACATCGCTAGCATCGGCTAGCGATGCCAAGCGTGATAGCACCCGCCCCCGTCGCACATGCGATATCTTGTGATAGGTGCCGTAGCGAACATTATCACTACGGCAGCTTCACACGCACTTACCTGCCCTGCGATGTCGGTCTAGCCGGCGACCCGCCTCCTTCCTAAGGGGGCGAGTTGTGCGGCGTCACAGCGACGTCACATGGCAGGCGGCCAATAGAAGCGGAGGGGCGGAGATGAGCGACACATAAACATCCCGCCCGCCTCCTACCTTCCGCATTGCCGGTGTAGGCAGGTAAGGAGATGTTCCTCGCTCCTGCGGCTTCACACACAGCGATGTGTGCTGCCGCAGGAACGAGGAACAACATCGTATCTCCTATTGGTGCGACATTATGAAAATGTCCGACGCTCCACAGATCACCGATTTTCGACGCTTTTGCGATCATTTATCGGCACATCTAGGCTTTACACGTCGTTACCGGCGCTGGATGTGCTTCACTTTCGATTTTACCTCGACGATATCGCAGTAGCGATGTCGCAACATGCAAAGTAACCCTTAGTCTCAGTATATGTAGTTACATCTAATCAAATGCTGGTCACCAGAGAGGAACACAAATGATTGCGAGTAGAAGTGATGAAATCAATTAGCTGGTTAAGCGGCCATGTTGCTAACCTGAGGACCGGCTCCTACAACTCAGCATTCTTGACTCTTTTTATTTGCCAGTCTTGCACAACATCATTGTTGCAGTTTGGCGTTCATGTTGTGTCATCCCAGGCTAGCTATTAAAAAATAAAAAGAGATGTGAATGCTCAAGGTTTGAGGCATTTCTCACTGCTCCTGTCCAGCGACATATTACTGATGTGGCCAATGGACCAGGTCCTGAGAATTGAGTCACACCAACAGGCACCTGAAGCAAAATTGGTAAATTAGAGATTTCAAGGTGAATTGTGATGTTTGGCAGTAAAATAAGGATATATTCTAATTAAACAAGGATCTAAAACAATCCCATGACAGAATACATAACTGGTGAGTGAGTCTAACTGAGAACATTTTTTCACTCAGCAACATGCTTTAAGTGGTGGTCCACTACACAGTATAGTGGCCATACATCGATGTTACGCTCATAAAGAAGGCTTTTCTCAAATACTTTGTGCAGTCAATTGTGCCTGTGAGAGGCACTACTGTGGACGCTCAATCCCATCGTGTGACCCCCGGGCTCCGTGACCTCTGAGATCCGGTGATGTCACGTCAACTTCCAGTTGACTCAACATCACCGAGGCCGGCCCCAATCTCCTTACGTTACTGGACTGTGGACCAAGTTTCACTGCTCATCAAAGCCCAGCATCGTTCCTGCTTTCAGCACTCTGCAGCGAAGGAGCACGCAAGATACTGGGCTGAGACGAGCAGTGAAATTCCGCCCACAGCCCAATAACTCAGGAAGACTGGGGCCGGGCTCAGTGATGTTGGGTCAACTGGAAGTAGACGTGACATCACCAGATCTCAGAGGTTACAGAGCCCGGGAGTCACGCGATGGGAATGAGCGGACCACAATAGCGCCACTCATAAGCACAATTGACTACACAAGGTATTTGAGAAAAGCCTTCTTTATGAGCTTTACACCGATGTGGCCACTAATGCTGAGTAGTAGAGCACCCCTTTAATATCTTGCAAAATTATTTTGGATTATCACAGTGGATTTCACTATGTGAAAAAGTAAGAAATTAAATCCATGGAACATCTGCAACAAAAACCAAATGCTTAGTGGTAATGTGCCGCCCCTGCAGCGGTCGAACCGCTCAGATCCGGCGGTCTGCTGTGGGTCGAGGGTCTCCGGACACGGGGGCTTGCGGCCACTGAAATGTAAAAGGGGTATTTACAGGGGATAAGAGTTCGTGACGCCACCCGTGGTTTACAATAAGGGGAGTACCGCCGCTGCCGGTTGGAGTACCCCGGGAGAGATGGAGTGGGGCAGCCAGATGACGTTCCCTCCACAGGTAGGGGAGGCCCCGGGACTCTGGATAGCGGGGTCGCTGGGACAGGGGAGCGCAGGACCAGTGGAAAGCAAGGGAGGACCATGTACTCACTCAGGCAGCATCGGGGATGAAAAGCAGACTCTGACAACAAGGTACACCAAGTCTCTTGTTGCCGCTGCCCTCTTGGGGGAGCCCGTCTGGGTATCCGTCCCCTATAGTACTGCCGGGTGGTCCGGAGCCTGCCTCCGTGCACAAATTTAAAGTGTTCTGGTGGCCCGTTAGCATAAAGCTGTCTGGGCCCCGCTCCCTACTGTTGGTAGTGGAGCTGTGCTCTCAAGGGATCACGCTTGGGATTTCTGTGGGCTGCGTGGGTTGTAAAGCTCTATCCCTCTCGTTGGCTGCGTGGGTTGTAAAGCTCTATCCCTCTCGTTGCGCCAGTGCCCCTGATCTTTGAGCTTCTTGGGGACAGTCTATAAAGTCACTATCCTCCGCAGATTAATTGGCGGGTTGCCTGAAGCTACTCCCCGACCTAGGGTCCAGTACCCCGCCGTGCTTTTGGTCCCGGACCAGTGATTAGACTCGAGCTGCTGACCGTTCTCCAAGACCAGGTCTAGGCACCCAGCCTCAATCCCTTGCGACCAGGTCTCCGACTCCTCCGGTCCCAGACCACAGTCTGCGACCCAACCTGTAACTCCCCGGGAGCTACACGCTACCACTGTACTTCTACTTCCTCTCCCTTTGCTCCCCTGGAGCCGACAACTCTCCTCTACTCCGTCCCACTAGTGTGCCTGACCCCTAGGTGGGCGGCCCTATTCCAGCTCAGCAGCCCACTGGTGTGTCTGGCAGGGTGTGGCGTGAGGTGTGGTTGGGATTTGGATGCTGATGGAGGCAGTACCAAACGTCGGGAACCCATAACCATGGGGGGTTGAGTCCTGCGCTAAGGAATAAAGAGTTTGCAGTACCCTGTGACACCCTGACTAGTCTAGGGGCATCACAGTAATATACAGTGCTTTTGCTACGAATGTGCAGGAAATTTGTAATTTCTCATGGTCACACTGTCCTTCATTACCTATAGGAGCCTTATTAGCTGCTCAGGTTGCATATATGGTATACTGACCTTGCTTTGCACCTATTCTAGACTATCTGATGAAGTAGCATGGAACTTTTTTTGCATTACTTACATTCTCATTTCAGAAATGTTATCAAGCTCGAAAGTAAAACATTTTTAAGTGAGCCGCACCCTTGTTTGCAAGGCAAACACGATTCACAAAAAGGGAATCGTATAAAATACAATGGTGAACTATGCCCATTGGCAGTCTCGCGAAGCGGCAAGGGAGCTCTGCTATTGACATATAGTATGTACCATGGCTTAATAAATTCTTTTAATGCTGGATTTCCGTCCCATTATACCTCATTTAAACCTTATTTTAATGTAGAAGGCTTTTTCTGTTTTAATATTGTTGATCAGGTTAAACACATCGTATGAACAGCTTAGAAAGGTGGTTCATATCGTTGCGCTCGTGTATCCACTTACACTAACTAAATATTAAATGAATCCTACAGGCATCATTGCACAGGCAGGAAGATAAAGTGGCTTTTTTAACCATGAAACATAATGAGGCTTGCTGAATCTAGCAGGAGAGCTGCCATGAAACATCCACATTTCAATTACTGTCACATTCAAATAAAGCTGCAATATACTATATAATTAGAACATTGTGCAACCCATACAGCTCTGGGCGGACTCGGCACCCAGACCTTACTAATTAAAGAGGTTGTCCACTACTTTAACATTGATGGTCTGTCCTGAGGATAGGCCATCCATGTCTGATCAGCTGGGGTCCGACATCCCGTACCCCTGCCGATCAGCTGTTCTCAGTGCCAGTGGCCGGAAATGCTCAATTCCAGAGCTGCTCTTCTGATAGCGCTTGCGGCTGAGTACAGCACATCCGCCTCCTATTGATTTGAATGGGAGGCAGATGGTCAATACCCAGTGGCGGCTGCTATAAGATGACCTGCTCTTGAAGAACTGAGCATTTCCAGCCATAGGCTGATGCCGCAGGCACCGATAACAGCTGATCAGTGGGGGTGTGGGGACGATCAGACATTGATGACCTATCCATCAATGTAAAAGTAGTGGCCAAACTCTTTAAAGGCCACTTTACACACAGAGATAAATCTTTGGCAGATCTGTGGTTGCAGTGAAATCATGGACATATTGTTCCTTTGTACACAGCCACAAACCTGACACTGATTGTCCACAATTTCACTGCAACCACAGATCTGCCGCAGATTTATCTGTGTGTGTAAAGTGGCCTTAAGGCTACCGAATGGTGGCAATAGCACATCAAAATATTTTTAAAAGCTTATCTACCCTTCAATGATTACACATAGTAACAAGCCTCGTGTGAAAGGTTAGAGACGCCTTGCATCCACCACTCCTTTGTATTCCCTTACCTTATCCAAACCAATGTGCTCTGTAAGTGCAAAAACCTGAACTATGTCGCCAAAACTGCTCAGTGTCGTCACTTGATCATAACATGTTATCATGCGATGTCCAGATCCGCACCCGCAGATTACTACTATGGCGTCGGACTCTGTTCACATTGCAGAATCCGACAAGCAATCTGGTCTCTCTTAAGTGCTCAGCTTGGCTGGGCGTCGGCTGAGTTGTTTCACTGCTCTCAACCGTGCAGGAGTTAATCCTTTCTGGAGCAGTGTGCTACTTTTCTGAGAACTAGGTTGCTGATTACCTTCCACAGCTGGTCTCCTTCTATTTAAGTCTGGGGAGTGTAGTAGGAGACCACCGAAGATAGCATCTGCTTAACTGTTGCAATATGCTGCCATCTGTGTCAATCTTCCTTTTGGTGACCAGCGATTTGTTGTTTGCGCTGTATGAAAGTTCCTTGTTGGGACTTTCTCCTTCCCCTTTGGTTTATCCCCTCTGCTGTATTATTATCTCCCCTCTGTGATTATGTGCAGTGTGCGTGAGTTTCAGTTTAAACCCTGTCTTTGTCTTGTGGGAGTTTTATTACTTTGTGTCCTGCCCATCCCGGGGTATTAAGTCATGGCCCGGCAGGAGACAGGGCCAGGTTGGGAGCCCGGAGCTCCCTACATTTAAGGCTACCTCCGGGGTGAAGGTGAGCGCAAGGGTCCCAGTCTTAGGGCCAGCATAGGTACCCCTGTGTCCCCTAGACACATGTGACACATGTACAAGAGCTTGTTGAACATCTTATTTTAAAACCATGAGCATTAGTATCGAATTGAGTCACTTTTGCATCTTTACCTGCCTCTCCTCTTATGGTGAGGATTGCCACAATATTTTTGGAAGAGTGTCTTTGAGAAAGGATGTCCATGAAGCCAGAAGTACATTTGTAAGGTCTGGCACTGATATTAGATAAGAAGATCTGACTTACAATTGGTATATATATTCTTCCCAGAGTGTTGGATGGGGTTGAAGACAAAGTCTGCGCTGCCACTCAAGATTCTCTGTTTCATAGTCATCAAATCCTGACTGTCATCAAGGAACAGGAGTAAAGGTCCAATTACACTAGAGATTTTGAGATGTAAGTAACTGCCAATTAGTGTGTATTTACCAGGCAGACCTCGCTTCAGATACATACTGAATCATCTGTGTTCTGTGCACACAGGCTGCCCTTTTTCTTGGCAGCAAAGGTCCTGTTTACACTGGACAATGCGCTGCCAAAAGCAATGATCCTTTATGCAAAGCGAAAGAGCATTTTGCTGGTTTGTCGGGTCATTAGCAGCTTGTTTAGACTGCAAGATTATCGTGAACCGAGAATTCCTAGTAACACTTGTTCGCGGTAACCTTGCAGTGTAAATGAATTTTAAAGGGAATCTATCATCAGGTTTTTGCTAATCTGAGAGCAGTGTGATTTAGTGCCAGATAAACTGATTTAACTGATGTAATTTGCTGTCATTTTGATACAATCACAGTTTTCTCTGCTGCAGATTTAGCAGTGCTCTGAAAGCTAAGCTGTGTATAACCCCGCCCACACCACTGATTGGCAGCATTCTGTGTACAATGTGCATAGGTAAAAAAAGGCTAATTACTGGTGTGGGGGGGTTACAAACAGCAGTTGACTGTGAGGTACAAGACACTTAAGGGTGCTTTACACGCTGCAACATAGCTAACAATATATCGCCGGGGTCACGGTGTTTGTGATGCACATCCGGCGTCGTTAGCGACATCGCAGCGTGTAACACCTCTGAGCGACCTAAAATGATCGCAAAAGAGGTAAAAATCATTGGCATTGGAGAGGTCGCTCCAACACCAAAAATCGTTGACAGGTGAGTAGCGAGGTTGTTCGTCATTCCTGCGGCAGCACACATCGCTATGTGTGACACCGCAGCAACGAGGAAACTCACCGTACCTGCGTCCGCCGGCAATGAGGAAGGAAGGAGGTGGGCGGGATGTTTGGCCTGCTCATCTCCGCCCCTCCTCTGCTATTGGGCGTCCACTTAGTGATGTCGCTATGACGACGAACGAACCGCCCTCTTAGAAAGGAGGTGGTTCGCCGGTCACAGCGACGTCGCTAGGAATGTAAGTACGTGTGACGGGTGTTAGCGATGTTGTGCGCCACGGGCAGCGATTTGCCCATGTCGCACAACCGACGGTGGCGGGTACGCTCGCTAGCAATATCGGTACCAATATCGCAGCGTGTAAAGTACCCATTAGTCCTATATAAAAAAACGATTTTATCAAAACAGCAGCACACAGCCAAGTAAGTGACACATCACTGGAATCAGGATCTTAGCCCCTACATCATGCTGAACTCAGATTACATAGCAAAAACCTGCAGACAGATTTCTTTTAAACCTCACTGAAATGGTTGCCATAAAGTTAGTACAATACAATTGTTTAAAATAGTCTTTGTTTCATTATAACCTTAATTTTACATTGTATTGCGTTGCCTTATCTAAAAAAATATGTAACATTTGTTTCAAAATGAGTAGGATGAACCCTCCTAAGCTGTGTGTGTATGGACATGTAGGTCATATTAAGTTGAATATAATGGTATCTTGATATCTGCAATACAATATTTTAAATCCACGTTTTTCTTAATATGTAAATGAGCTGTAAAGATCTATGATCCCGACATAGATCTCCCTGAAAATCTGTCAATAACTGTTGGCAACTATGTGTTATACCCCATTTGATAGTAGGAATAGTAAACCCAGTTGTCAATTTATTTAGTAATTTCCTAGTACTTAACCCTAGAACGCGCAACCATAGAAATCAACCATAGAAAAGAAGTAACCTAGCAGGCCTGCGAGGCCCCAGGTATGCGTTCTAGGGTTAAAGGGAACCTGTCAGGTGCAATATGCACCCAGTATCACGAGCAGTTCTGGGTGTATATTGCTAATCCCTATATAACCGTCCCTGTATACACTAGTATTGATAAAGAGATCTTTAGAAAAAGTATTTCTAAAGATCCTTTATGATATGCTAATGAGTGCAGGGACTAGTCGCAAGGGTGTTATTTCGCCCCAGCTAATCCGCCCTCTTAGCATGGTGGGCAACCTC
Organism: Anomaloglossus baeobatrachus; assembly: GCF_048569485.1. Lineage (NCBI taxonomy): Eukaryota > Metazoa > Chordata > Amphibia > Anura > Aromobatidae > Anomaloglossus > Anomaloglossus baeobatrachus. The sequence goes on along the minus strand of NC_134359.1, from coordinate 225,724,820 downwards.
TTAGTCACGGCTGATGATGCTGGGCAATGGGCAATGAATAGCATGTTAGCACACCCCTGTGGGCGTGCTAACATGCTAAGAGGGTGGACTTGTTGGGGGAAATAATGCCCTTGCAACTAGTCCGTACATTCATTAACATATCATAAAGGATCTTTAGAAATAGTTTTTCTAAAGATATCTTTATGTATCGTACTAGGCGCTAGGACAGTTAGGCAGGGATTAGCAATATGCATCCAGAACTGCTCGTGGTTCTGGGTGCATATTGGACCTGACAGGTTCCCTTTCAAAAAAGCACTAAAAATCAGAGATAATCCATAACCATGAACCATTAACTATACAAGAGCTAAATTCCATCTTTAATCCAATAGATTTAAAAGATAAAGACCTAGCCATCATTAGAGACCTAGCTTCATATCACATCCCAGATATTTCCCCTTCAAACCCGTCCCCCCAACAAGAATTTCTACTACATGCTCAAGGGAAGAATAGGCTAATCTCAAAAATATACAAGCTACTATATAACACTTCGGAAAAACCTTCTTACATTAACAGATGGGAAATGGAACTAAACACCACCTTCAACCCTAGTGAAATTCAAATGATCTTCAACAACGCCCACAACCTATCAACCTCATCTAGATATCAAGAACTCAGCTATAAAATTATCTCACGGTGGTATAAAACCCCAGACATTCTCTACAAAATTGACAACTCCTTGTCGCCACACTGCTGGAGATGTAATCAAATGACTGGCACCCCTTCACACATTTGGTATCATTGCCCAAAAATAGCAAAATATTGGGATTCCATTAAAATTCACATAGAAAATGCTCTCAAGACCAAACTCCCTTTCAACCCAAAATTTATTATCCTCAATCTAGATCCACAAAAGGAACACCTAAACAAACTCTCAATAATACCTCATCTCATAAATGCAGCAAAACTTCTAATACCCAGACACTGGAAAGAAGGTGATGCACCGAGTCTAAAGGGGGCTTTACACGCTGCGACATCGCTAATGCGAAGTCGTTGGGGTCACGGAATTTGTGACGCACATCCGGCCGCATTAGCGATGTTGCTGCGTGTGACACCGATGAGCGATTTTGCATCGTTGCAAAAACGTGCAAAATCGCTCATCGGTGACATAGGGGTCTAATCTCGATTATCGTTACTGCAGCAGTAACGATGTAGTTTGTCGCTCCTGCGGCAGCATACATCGCTCCGTGTGACACCGCAGGAACGAGGAAGCTCTCCTTACCTGCCTCCCGGCCGCTATGCGGTAGGAAGGAGGTGGGCGGGATGTTACGTCCCGCTCAGCTCCGCCCCTCCACTGCTATTGGGCGGCCGCTCAGTGACGTCGCTGTGATGCCGCACGGACCGCCCCCTTAGAAAGGAGACGGTTCACCGGTCACAGCGTCGTCGCCGGGCAGGTAAGTATGTGTGACGGGTCTGGGCGATGTTGTTCGGCACGGGCAGCGATTTGCCCGTGTCGCGCAACAGATGGGGGCGGGTACCCACGCTAGCGATATCGGGACCGATATCGCAGCGTGTAAAGTAGCCTTAACCGAGTGGTTCAATGAATCAAATCTTATAAGCATACATGAAAAAGCCCGATTGCATTACACTAGGAAAAATGCGAAGCTTTTAGAATCTTGGGACAAATGGGACAGATACCAAAAGCTAACTAAAATCTCTTGACAAATTTGCTCATCCAAAGATAACACATTAGCTCAGAAACCGAATAGACAGTTAATCAAAACAAACACGTTGTTCATACACACCTCTGAAAACAAAACCTTTTCATATTTTCATATATATAAATCCTAGTAACCAGACATCTTCTTAGAAATAGGTGGGAATCTCACCTTTTCCCCTTCCCCTGCCCCCTCTACATTCCCAACCCCTTGTCCTCTCTTTACTTTATACCAACCTCACGTCCCCATCTCTCCCCCTTTCCTTTCCTTTTCTCTTTCCTTTCATCTGAAAAATACATGTTTATGCTTATTTGTTGTTGCAATTTCATTTCTGTAATATTAAGAAACATCTTAAATAAAGAATTTACAAAAAAAAAAAGTACTAAAAGCCCATAGTGATATACAGAAATTGCTAATAGTATGCTTTTATGGAAGAAAACGTGAGTGCCTATGGAAACACTGGTTAAGTATACGCCACATGTCCCAAACCATTATTCCAGTACTATCAGACTCCCATTCACATATCACTGTCCTATGATTGTACCATTATAATGAATATATCATACAACCACGAATCTGATGCTGTTGTTCTTAGTTTCTATTTAACTCCTCTGAGCAAAAATGTTCTGTTTTCTAAAGAATTGGGTCTTCTCATAATATCTAAAGATTTCCCGAAAAAAAGAAGAGCCCTTTAGTCTGGTGTTTCAAGTGGAACACACTGTTCTATGCTGGTCCAAGATGTGGAAGCCGTGACTCACCGTCTACCTGGAAATAGTGTCATAGCCACATTTTGACCTTGATTAATTTTAAGACTCATAAAGTGTTCTGCAAACTGTGGTGGAGTAACCAGTGAGCCTTGTAACCATTCATATTTGCTTCATCTGTTCACGAAAGTCTAGATGGAATCTCAGGATTTCCTTCTGTTGTTAGTAGTGAACATATTTCAAAACATTGAGATGCAATATGGATTGCTCAATACTAATTCTTCTACTGCTACATTTTTTCATGACAATGTGAGTCACGTGGATTTTACATATTGTTCTAGTTCAAAAATCCATCCCTTTCTTACAAGTAAAATATATCTTTGTACCGTGTTCTTTTTTTTTTTTTTTTTTATCCCTTTCTTATTAACTCATCAGGGATAATCCTTTGTCGGGAAAGATACGGTACTTACCACTGAAGAAATGTCAGTTTTTCAGGTTTCTAATTTTATTGCTGAAAAGATATTGATTTACTGCTCCCACATTGTACCAAAATTAAAGGGAATGTCCTACAGTAAAATATATATGTTTCCCAGCATAGATTAATATAAAGAATGAGCGGAGGCATACTCACATTCCAGCGCTCCTGTGGTTCAAGTGCTGGTGGATCTACAATACAGTGCTGGTTGCGAAAGTGTAGTATGCCTTGTTCCGAAGTCACAGCACTAGTGTTGAGCGAGTAGCTAACTATTTGTACTCGCTATGCTGTTAGCGAGTACTGTCTGCTACTCGCATATGCGTTACGAGTAGCGGACACAATGTACATCAAATGGAAATACTCGCTAAGTAGCGAGTAAAATGAAAGGCGTACTTTTCGTGCGAGTAGCGAATAGTACAGCTTTTGGGTTACTTGCTACTTAGTGAGTATTTCCCATTGACTTACATTGCGAGTAGTGGACAGTACTCGCTAACAGCATAGCGAGTACGAATACCGTAGTTAACTACTCGCACAACACTAGACAGCACCACTACAGCCTGTCATAGACTGCTGCAGACAGCAGGGGCATACATAAAAATCATTAGGGTCCCAAAGGAGAAGTTCTAATTGCTCACCCTCATAAATTAAAAAGAAAAAATATTTGACAGGATCATGGAAAAGCATTCCACACAAATTTTCAGCCCTTACAAAGTAATTTTCCTCCTATTGAAGCTCCTAGATTCCCCTTTCATTGCATCCATAAAGTATGATGCCAACAAAATTCTCCCACACAAACACAGTATGATACTCCACAGTAAATTCCTCCAAATGCACAATATGATGAACCTACTGTAAACCCCTCAACTCCCTCAGCAAAGTATGGTGACCCCCAACACAGTATGATCCACCAACTGTAACCCATACCCAGTCCTCCATACAGTATAATTGGCCTACGTACAGTATAATGGCCCCCACACCTCTCCACACAGTGTGATGGCCCCAACACAACCTTCCACACTGTATAATTGTCCAAACTAGCCCTCCAAATATAATGGGTCCCACATTGCCATCCATACAGTATCATTGGTCACATATTGCCTTCCATATAGTATAATGCACCCCCATAGCCTCCAAACATTTTGGGCCCCACATAGTCCTCCATATAGTATAATGAGCCCTACATAATCCTCCCTACAGTATAATGTGCTACACATTGCCTTACATATAGTATAATGGGCCCCACATTGCCTTCTATACAGGAGCACTCCCTCTTTCACCATTGCTTTCAACTTTATCGGCATCCATGATGTCAATACATTTGAATGTGTGATGCTGGGTGGGGGTGTGACGCCCCTGGACTATCAGGTCGTCACAGGGTATTGCACAATCTGCCATCCCGTGCAGTATCCACCTCCTTCTTAGTTATTGGTCCCCAACTATATGGTGTTGCCTACATCAGCTAATTAAATCCTAGGTACTCTCTGCACCACACCCACCAAACACACCAGTGGACGGCTTGAGTGGAATAGAGTCGCCCACCTGGGGGGTTGGAGAGTGGAGGTCAGTAGTGTCAGGAGTAGGGAGTTGTGAGTTGGAAGTGAAAGAGAGAGGAGGTCAGGAGCAGGGCTCCTAGGAAGCTATCTAGGTGGCAGACGATGGTCTGGGCCTAGAGGAACTGGACCCCCGGTCATAGGGGATCGTGGCAAGGGGCATGGATCTGTCGAGGAGGACAGCCGGCGACCTTGCACCATCACTGGGCTGGGACCAAGGCACGACTGTGTACGTGGACCCTAGGTCAGGGAGTAGCTTCAGGCAACTTGACAATTTACCCGATGACAACGGAGCCTTCAAGATCCGCTCTCCACCCGCTCCAAAATTGGGGTACTAGCGCAACGAGGGGGATAGGACTTTCCACTCAAACGGTCCAGGAAACCCCAAGTGTGAACCACACTTAGCCATAGTGGGGAGTGGGACTCGGCAAGTTTCATACTACCGGGACCAACAGAGAAGTAAACTTAGTGCCAGGAGGCAGGTCACGGATCACCAGGCAGCACCATTGGGGATGGGACCTGAACTAAGCTCCCCTCAACGGCAGCGGTATACAGAACTTTGGTTCATCCAGTTGTTGGTGTCAGCTTAATGGGCTGAGTGAGTACGCAAGTGACCCCTTTGTATCCAACGGCACTCCCCCTCACCACCGAGCCCCGGGGTATTCCCCCCTACCCGTGGAGGGTAACAACACCTGGCTGCCCCATTCCATCATCCCTGGTTACTCCCAACTGCAGCTGTGGTACTCTTAATTACTCCTAATTACCACATACCACGGGTGGCATCACGAACTCTAATACAATCTCCTGTAAATACCCCCTTCATTTGAGTTGCCACACGACACCTGGGTCCGGAGACCCCTCCAGCCACCGCGAATCCGGATCCGAGCAGCTCGGCTGCTGGCGCGGGGGCGGCACAGGGGGGCCTGGTGCTGTGATGTCACTGGGCCCCTTGACTCACAATAGGGGCCTTGTGGTCTGCCGCCAATGAAGGTACATCACTGTCAGCCAATTGACTAGAAGGGTGCATCATCAGAGGTTTCTCTGAAGACATTCTCCTTTAGTTACCTTCCCTCTGCAACTAATCACCAACTGTGACTTCTAAATAAAGCAGACACTGCTCCCTGTAGCTGTCGCAGACCTGCAGATCTAATGCTGAATTCACAATGGCACTGGAAAGTGAGTATGCCTCTGTGATGACTCAGCATCTGGCCACTTGTGTGTGGAGTGAACTGTTCTTAATTTAGCCAGACATATGGTTCTGTCACATAGTATGTTGCTCTAAACTCTCTAAGTGTCATGGCGGCATCAGATGCTGTTCAGACCGCAGACTATGACACTTCTCACTATACTTTCTCTGGTGTTTTTAAGTTGCACATGCAGGCTCAGGCATCAACCAGCTGTGTGCTCATTAGTGATCGGAGACCTATCACAGGTACTCACCGCCTTTTTAAGATTGAGGAATTTGTCTTCCTATGCCAACTATAGCTTTCTGCTACACCAGTCCATGTGCTGTTGTTTTCCAGTGTGGTGATTTACTGCATGGTATATTGCTTGGCATATTGGAGAATTCCTCCTGTCATCTGGTTATTTCCTCCCTGCTTTTGTTTTGGTTTCCCCTGTTTGTCTATCACTGTTTGTGTTTACTCGGTCCTGTTCCAGCTCCTCCCCTGGTAGGGAGGGAGGGGGTACTAGATCAAAGCTGGTCAGGAGCAGGGGTAGGAAGGTTGCCCAGACATTGTCATCATTAGACGTATTTCTGGGATCAGGACAGTTAGGGCCCCCCTAGCCAGAGGGCCAGTTTAGGAGTCCCAGTCCCCTGTTATGCCCTGCCACCCTGTGACAGGTTGCTTTGTTTGTTAAATCAAGAGAAGTTAGCCATTGTCACATGTTAGACTGAGCGGAGCCCTATTGTCTGTTAAATGTGGATTGTCTGTTAAATGTGTATTGCTTCAGTCCTTTGACTACATAATTCAGACGAACATTTTGCAGTCGGATTTATCTAGTGACCCATGAGAGGCAGCCACCTCTAATCAATACTGTAACACACAATACCTTGAAATGAGAACTTAGGGATATGAAAGAGTCTTGCTTCTGTCACCAGGTGAATATTTTACATTACATCAGCTAAGAGCTACGGTTCCAGTTGGAGGATCACAGAACTGCTTCAAGATTCATGCTACAGGATTTCAGCCTAGGATGCACAGGTACAGCTGAAGGATCACAGAACTGCTTCACTGCTCAATGCTGAGCCCACAAATTTGCTTAGAGAACCCAGGTTGGGACAACTCAGTCGCCTGGCTACATATCATGCTGGTTGGCTTCCTAAGATTGCCGCCATCTCTTCTCAGTAGTTGCCTGCCAAAAAGTGGTGGTGCTGGCTGGGATAGTTGGTCCTGGAATCCCCAACATCTTGAATACTATAACCCCTGGCAAGCCAGCAGAAAGGTGAGACTGTCGCTTGTACCATCTTGTGTTCTTGCTGAGAATGTACAATATATTTTTGCCTGGTGGTGAACCAATCAAGTCTTGCAATGCGTGGTTCCCTCAACCTGTGTTACCTGAATAGTGTTATACCCACTGGGAAGGTGTTAGTTAGTTTACTGTTGGACAATAATAATGATCCCCTCTGCACATATGCAAATACACTAAAAAGCAAGGATACTGTATACATACAAATTCTGCATCCGCATATTAAGCACATAGGATCATATTTATCATTGCTACCTTTTTTTTCTGTAATTTCAAAGTAATACAAGGCAGAGTGTTTCATACTGTTTGATCAACATGGTGCATCTTTAAATTGACTATTCCAAGTTTTCACCAGCTACTAGTTTGCTTACTTTGCGCAATAAATTTGGGCCAAAATTTCCAGAGAGGTCATGTACATTTGTCAGACAAGGCACAAAGAGTTACTAAAACAAGTATCGTATTTTTTGTATTATAAGATGCACTTTTCCTCCCAAAAATTGTGGTGGAAAGTGAGGGGTGCGTCTTAACATCCGAATGTAGCTTACCAGGGGTGGTGGAGAGGGGTAGCAGGATGCAAGGGCAATGTTGCGGCAGCTGTGCAGGGTCTGCAGCGGCTGGGCAGGATCTGTGGATGCTGTGCCAGGTCTGCGGCGGCTGTGCATGGGCTGCGGAGGCAGCAGCTGGGCTGGGGGCAGCGAGGGCTTCGAATAATGGCGCACGGACCCAGCACATGCGCAGCTGGAGCTCTCAGTTCAAGATCTGTGCACACGCTGCCTCTGGCCCATTGATCTCCCAGCAGTGGACTTGGGAAAATGGCGCCTGGAGGGGGCACGTGAGCAGATGAGATCTTGGCTTGAAATTGAGCAGAGAGCTCATCGCTCGCAGCCACAGCCCCAGTACAGCTGCCCAAGCACCAGCACAGCTGCCCCAGCACCAGCACAGCCGCCACCTCCGACAATTTCTGGGCAGCATCTGGGACACCCGCTGACTGCACCACCTGCAGCATCGCTGTGCTCCACCACCACTCCTGCCTCCTGTGACCCAGCTCCACCACCGTTGCTGCCCCCCTCTGGTAAGACACCACCAGATTATAAAACTGATCCCATTTGTTTTTTTCACCATTTCTTTTCTCTAAATTTGGGGTGCATTTTATAATCCGGTGCGTCTTATAAACCGAAAAATACGGTAATAATTATTGTGAAAGTTGGTGCATTTAGCTTAATAAATCTTTCCTACCGCATTACAACTCTACTGATTTAGAGACGCTATCTGTCTTCTTTTTCCCCAAGCCAGGGGTGAGAAAGATGGCGCTAAGGAGGGTGGTGAGGAGCTGTTAGTATACTATATAATATACTATATCATGGGTACAATATCATCGCTACTCTATCATGGCTACCATACTTGAAATCATAAAATGATCAGTTCAGTAAAACATGGACCATGGAAAGTTCAGGTAGACTGTCTGTTGTATAATATTGTCACATTCATTTTTCAAGGAATTTTTTTAACATCTTTATTAAAAACACAACCATTTACGTCTATATACAGTGGTTGCATGTATGTTATTCTCAATAAGACCCATTTGTCGACCTACTAAGGTGTGAAATCTAAACCTGCATATATCTCTGCTCATTAGTTTTTCTTCCAGTTTCTAAAAAGAAAAAAAAGAACTTACTTTTAACAGATTTCTTGGAATGTAAATATTGAGAGAGAAATAAGTAGCCAATTCTAGGCATTTTCATTTTCTGTGTTACACACAGTAATTGTGAAAATCCTTTACCCTGAAATACTGATCTATTCTGCAACCTAAATGACTACTGCTCTTGCACAATTTTCTCTAAAAAGATGAAGCCTTTGATTCTTGCAATATAATGATAGCACAGAATGTACCATGAATTATGTTTACCGGAATCAACACATAAAAGGTCACTAATAATTGTTTTAGCTTGATAATTAACAGATATGATTTTTTTTTATTAGCATTATTAATATTGAATTTAGTTATTACACTCTACATCATTTCTCTTCATTGTTTTATATTAAAGAGTTTTACGTTGATGACCTATCCTTAAGATAGGTCATCAATGTCTGTTCGGCTGGGCACTCCACCGATCAGCTGTTCTCGGTGCCAATGCTGGTAGCAGACAGCCAGAAATGCTCAGTTCCACAGCTGCCCAGTCTTCTGACTGTGACGGTGACGATGACGAACTGCTGTCAGGTGGAGACCACTGATGAGGATGACGAGCAGTAGATGAGTTTCCCTTAGGCCTCTGCCACACTCACGTGGAAATCACGCACGTGCCATGAGACACGTATTTTCCCTGCGTGTTGCGTATGGTAAGTACGTGTCTCGGGTACGTGCGGTCCATGTGTGTTCTCCGTGTGCTATCCGCGATAGCACACGGAGAACCGGTAATTTGCATACTCCCGTGGTCCGCGCTGCAGTCCAGGGTTCTGATTTTCGGCTCCAGCCCCGCTCACTCCCCGCTGACGCTGCTTCCGGCCGAGGGGAGGGGCGGAGATCAGCGCCCGGGACAGCTCGCCCACCTCTTTAACACGCTCATAACGAGCGGCGGCCGGCAGCAACAGTTTGCAGTAGAAGAATCTGCGGGGCTGGTGGAGGTGAGTATGTGTTTTTTTTATTTTAAATAATGACACGTGTTCTCCGGCGCGTGTCACACGGAACCGCATCCACACTACATCCGTGTGGTACGGGTGCGGGCCGTGTGACACCCGTGCTGCCGGAGAATACGTGGACATGTCAGCGTGCGAAACTCACGGACACACGTAAGTACGGAACAGGCACACGTTCCATTCCAAAATACTTACATGTGTCCAAACAATTATGAAATCATAGGTCCACTTGTCTCCGTGCCGCCGGTACGTGAAAAAATTGCCAAACACGTACCGGAGGCACGGATGTGTGTCGGAGGCCTTAGAAGGTTTCTGTCAGTTTGTGCAGAAACTCTACGGTTGTGCAAACTGATTGTTGCAGCAGTTGTCTGGCTGGCTGATCTGAGATGACCTTGGAGGTGAAGATGCTGGATGTGAAGATCTTGGGTTAGTGTAGTTATATGTGGTCTGCGTTGTGAGGCCAGTTGGATATGCTGCCAAATTCTCTGAAACAGCTTTGGAGTTGGCTTATGGTAGAGAAATGAACATTCAATTCATGGGCAATAGCTCTGGTGGACATTCCTGCTGTCAGCATGCCAACTGCACGCTCTCTCAAAATTTGCGACATCTGTGGCATTGTGCTCTGTGATAAAACTGCACATTTTAGAGTAGCCTTTTATTGGGGCCATGTTATTCTCTGGAGTTACACACACGGCCGTGTTTTCACATGGACCATGTGACACCTCGTGGCCCCGAGCGCACACATGGAGACATGTCCGTTTTTTCTCCGGCATCACGGGTGTCAAACGTTGTGACACCCGATGTAGCGTTGGTGTCATGGGGGTGTCATCAGGAGATTATCAGAGTTCATTGGGAACTTTGATGACCTCCTTGACGTCACTGCACATACACTGCTTGCTGGATACTTACCTGTCACCGGTGATCTGTCTCCAGCGATGCTGTTCCTGGCGATGCTGCTGCTTTCAGCTCCAAGATTCAGTGAATATTCAATGAGTATAATGAGCGGTGGGCAGAAGCAGGAGGCAGCAGAGCCGAAGAGAACAGCGCTGGATACAGGTGAATATAGAAAATCTTTTTATTACAAAGATGCGTGTTTTCTCCGTAAACACGTGTGATAAATGAATGGCCATACCCATGTATGTGGCTTGTACCAGGTTAAACACGGACGTCTGAAATCAGCCTTAGACAAACTCGTGAAGGATATTTGAGAGAAAAAGGCCTTTTGGGGACATAGGAAAAGTTTTAGGTCTTAAGGCTGCTTTACACAGTACGACCGATTGTGCAATTTCACAATCGATCGTACCCACCCCCGTCCTTTTTGCGTCACGGGCAAATCGCTGCCCGTGTCGCACAAAGTCGGTAACCCCCGTCACACGTAGTTACTAGTGATGAGCGAGTATGCTTGTTACTACTCGGTACTCGCACGAGTATCACTGTACTCGGGCTACTCGGCGGGGACCGAGTAATCTCGCGATACTCGTGCTGTACTCGTGGTCTTCATCCCTGCATGTTGGCGCTCTTTTGAGAGCCAGCCCTCATGCAGGGATTGGCTGGCAGACCACTGCAATGCCACAGCCCTGTTAGTTGTGGAATTGCAGTGATTGGCCGGCCTGCACAGCGTGACCGAGCCTTTATACCGGCGGGCGCGCTGTGCTCTGTACACAGCCATCTCATATTCCCTGCTTTCCACGCCCACAGGCGCCTATGATTGGTTGCAGTGAGACACGCCCCCACGCTGAGTGACAGGTGTCTCACTGCACCCAATCACAGCAGCCGGTGGGCGTGTCTATACTCGGCAGTAAAATAAATAAATAAATAAAAAAAACGGTGTGCGGTCCCCCCCTATTTTAATACCAGCCAGATAAAGCCATACGGCTGAAGGCTGGTATTCTCAGGATGGGGAGCTCCACGTTATGGGGAGCCCCCCAGCCTAGCAATATCAGTCAGCAGCAGCCGCCCAGAATTGCCGCATACATTAGATGCGACAGTTCTGGGACTCTACCCGGCTCTTCCCGATTTACCCTAGTGCGTTGGCAAATCGGGGTAATAAGGAGTTAATGGCAGCCCATAGCTGCCACTAAATCCTGGATTAATCATGTCAGGCGTCTCCCCGAGATTCCTTCCATGATTAATCTGTAAATTACAGTTAAAAAACACACACCTGAAAAAATCCTTTATTAGAAATAAAAAACAATAACAAAGTCCCTCATCACCAATTTATTAACCCCGACAAACCCTCCATGTCCGGCGTAATCCACAGTCCTCCAGCGTCGCATCCAGCTCTGCTACATTCAGGTGACAGGAGCTGCAGAATACACCGCCGCTCCGGTCAGCTTCACACAGCAACTGAGGTGAGTAGCGTGATCAGCTGCTGTCAGTCAGGTAAATCATGGCCACCGCTGGATCCAGCGGTGGCCGCGGGTAACCTCAGTGACAGCAGATGATGATGGGTGCGGTAGTGTCGGGATGTGTGCAGGAATGATGAGGCCTGTAGTGTCGGGCTGTGTGCGGGGCTGTGTGCGGGGATGTCGGGCTGTGTGCGATGTGTGCGGGGGTGTCGGGCTGTGTGCGGGGATGTCGGGCTGTGTGCGGGGATGTCGGGCTGTGTGCGGGGATGTCGGGCTGTGTGCGGGGATGTGTGCAGGGGTGTCGGGCTGTGTGCGGTGATGTCGGGCTGTGTGCGGGGATGTCGGGCTGTGTGCGGGGATGTCGGGCTGTGTGCGGGGATGTGTGCGGGGATGTCGGGCTGTGTGCGGGGATGTCGGGCTGTGTGCGGGGATGTCGGGCTGTGTGCGGGGATGTCGGGCTGTGTGCGGGGATGTCGGGCTGTGTGCGGGGATGTGTGCGGGGATGTCGGGCTGTGTGCGGGGATGTCGGGCTGTGTGCGGGGATGTCGGGCTGTGTGCGGGGATGTCGGGCTGTGTGCGGGGATGTGTGCAGGGGTGTCGGGCTGTGTGCGGGGATGTCGGGCTGTGCGCGGGGATGATGGGTGCTCTCTCTCTCTCGGCCCAAAGAAAACTTAACGCAATGCGTTATTTCACTGGAATCCGTGGCCTTTATTATCACACTTTTTGCAAGGCATCCGTCACATGCGTTACACAACGCAATGTGACGCATGCCGTTCAACACAAGTGTGAAACTAGCCTTACCCGTGGCCACCGCTGGATCCAGGTAACCTCAGTGACAGCTCAGCTGATCGCTATACTCACCTCAGTTGCTGTGTGGAGGTGACCGGAGCGGCGGTGTCTTCTGCTGCTCCTGTCACCTCCATGCAGCAGAGCTGGATGCGACGCTGGAGGTCCGTAGAGTACGCCGGACATGGAGGGTTTGTCGGGGTTAATAAATTGGTGATGAGGGACTTTGTTATTGTTTTTTATTTCTAATAAAGGATTTATCGGGTGTGTGTGTTTTTTTACTGTCGCTTACAGATTAATCATGGAAGGAATCTCGGGGAGACACCTGACATGATTAATCTAGGACTTATTGGCAGCTATGGGCTGCTATTAACTCCTTATTACCCCGATTTGCCAACGCACCAGGGCAAATCGGGAAGAGCCGGGTACAGTCCCAGAACTGTCGCATATAATGTATGCGGCAATTCTGGGCGGCTGCTGACTGATATTGTTAGGCTGGGGGGCTCCCCATAACGTGGAGCTCCCCATCCTGAGAATACCAGTCTTCAGCCGTATGGCTTTATCTGGCTGGTATTAAAATTGGGGGGGACCGCACGCCGTTTTTTTTAATTATTTAATTATTTATTTCACTGCACAGTATACACACACACACCGGCTGCTGTGTTTGGGTGCAGTGAGACACCTGTCACTCAGCGTGGGGGCGTGTCTCACTGCAACCAATCATAGGCGCCGAAAAGCAGGAAAGTAGGGAATACGAGATTGTTTAATGAGCGGCCGGCTTTTTCAAAAGAGGAAAAGCCGCCGGAGTTTAGTGAACAGTCGTGCAGCGCCACGGCAGTGATCGGGGAACGGTAAGTAAGAGAGAGGGGGGAGACTGACCGACAGACTGTGAGAGGGGTACAGACAAGACAGAGACCGACAGAGCGAGACCGACCGACGGGAGATAGAATGAAAAAAAAAATGACCGACATCGCTAGTAAAAAGCACAAAACGTGCGTTTTGGACATCGGACTGCCACACAATGTTTTACGTAAAATCTTTCATGTATTAATCTCAAAAAGTAACATACACCAGCTCTATCTCACTATTGGGTATGTGCCCTTAACATTTCCGCCATGAAAATTCATTTTGGTGTCATTTTAGAAGGTTTTCTGGTGAGTCCGTAAAAATGGCGTAAAACGCGGACAAAATTGTTCACAGCTGTGACTTTTGAGTGATAAATGCTTCAAGGGGTCTTCCCCATGCTGTTGCCATGTCATTTGAGCACTCTTCTGAGACTTTTGTGACATTTTTAGGGTTTCTACATGCTGCCGGGGTCATTTCATAAAAATACTCGGGTCTCCCATAGGATAACATTGGGCTCGGTGCTCGGGCCGAGTACACGAGTATCTTGGGATGCTCGGCCCGAGCCTCGAGCACCCGAGCTTTTTAGTACTCGCTCATCACTAGTAGTTACCTCTCGTGCGACCACGCTGTGGGCGGCGAACGTCCACTTCCTGGAGGGGGAGGGATGTTCGGCGTCACAGCGACGTCACACGGCCGCCGGCCAATGGAAGTGGAGGGGCGGAGATGAGCGGGACGTAAACATCCCGCCTACCTCCTTCCTTCACATAGCCGGCAGCGGCCGCGTGATGCAGGTGAGCTGCTGTTCATTGTTCCCGGGGTGTCACACGGAGCGGCGTGTGCTACCACGGAAACGATGAACAACTAAATTAAACGATATTATGGAACCTAGCGAGCAGTACACGACTCACGATTTGTGAGCGATACTGCGTCGCTAGGAGGTGTCACACAGGCCGACATCGCAAGCGATGCCGGATGTGAGTCACAAAAACCGTGACCCCGACGATCTATCGCACGATAGATTGTCTGGTTTAAAGCAGTCTTTAGAGTTCAGCTTATGAAAATTAGGGGCAAAAACAAAAGTGTTGCATTTATGTTTGTTCAGTGTACTTCCTAAAACAGGAAAAATAAAATATTTTCGTCAGTGAAAATTTAATCACAATGTAACATAATGTCTGTCCAGGAAATTAATTCTGATTTTCCTTATAACAACATGAATCATTAATGAATTAATTGTTCAAGATAAATAGTTTTGAAGAGATTTCTGACCATGTGTCACAGGTTACAGTGTTGTGAGCCAAGTTCACATTGTGTTTTTTGCACTGCACTTGGGATATGCAACAAGAAAACCAAGAAATAGCAAAGTCAACTACAGTATTCAACACAAAGACAATAAAAAAAAAATACTGCGTAGTGACTTTTTTTTTTACTATGAGACGTTATAGTGAAGCCATCAGGAGCTACAAGGTACTGCATCCCCACCAGGATGCAGGGCCTACCCACAGGGACCCAGAAGACCAGTGCCGGTAACAACAAAAACATTCCAATTAATCCCTATTTTTCCCCAAATTTCCTCATAGACTGGTACCAGACTAGGGTTGGACCTAATGGATGGCCACCTAGAGGTGGAGCCGATCCAGTCCACTAGACGACCAGGTGGAAGGGGCAGACAGTGGTCAGTCAGAGGAGTTAGTCGGTCACAGAGAGAGAGCGACTTGAAGCACTGACGGGAGTGTGACAGTGACCTGAGGGCCCAGGCATGTGGTTGCCGGTGGAGTACTCCCGGAACCATAGCACCGGCGGGGTACAGATTCCTAGGTCAGGTAAACGCTCCAGGCAGACCTGATAAAATCTGCACAGTGAGGGGACCATCAAGGACCTCACTGACCTTGAACTTCGGGACTCAGTAGCAACGGGAGAACCGGGGAACAGGACCAGGGACTCCGAACTCACAGGGTTCACGCTACCGTCAAACGGACTACCATCGAGAGATTACTAGGAGGGGACCCCCAGACGCTCCAAGCCATGGGGACCCACCAACCAAAGACAGGTGCACAGGAAAGAAGCCACCAGGTTACTAAACCGGCACTGGGACTAAGGGGATCAGCAGTTATGACCAGCCTTCCTCAGGTGGCCAGTTTCCATCTGACTGTAAGTAAAGGAACCAGTTACACTGCAACCCCCTGTGTGGCCTACCTTCTTTCTGCACCCATCCATATCACCTATCCTTTGGGGCCTGGCCCTTCTTGCGGAGGGCCTAACATCCAGGCTGCCACCAACACCGGCTCCAGTAGTGAAAACTGTGCAGTGGCGGCTCCATCTACATAGCCGCAACCCGCAAGTGGCGTCACGTTATAAACTTTCATTTAATCTCCCCTGTAAATATCCCCCTTTTAAAAAGCGTCCCCAGGGACACGGAACCGGGCAACGGCCACCAAGTGACATCTCCCCAGTAATACACCGCCCGGGACCAAGTACCCCATAACCCTGGGCGACACAATAGCATATTCTACTTTATGCTGGCCCATCAAAGTTATATGTCTGTAAATACCCCCACGTTCCAATTTGATGTAACAGCATAACATTCTTATTTCTGATATATGTCCATGTACCATTCGTGGATGTGATTAGAGATGAGGAAACCCGAAAAAAAAAAGATGAGCGGAAAAAACAGAGTTCGAGTTCCAAGTTCGGATGCTTTACGTACGCTGACCACTCGCGCGAGCATCAACGTGCTCAGGTACACCCATTGCTCAGTCCAGTGTGAGCCGCTTGCAGTGTTGTACAGCCCATACTGGGGGTAACAACAGCGTGATTAGATGTAGTGTGCATTCCCCCCCAAAAAATGGAAAAACCTCGCCCACCCTCCCCAGGAAGTTTTCTGCTTATGGGTGGCTGTATGTTGGTGTACCGCCCCGCTCTCAGCAGCCGAGCTGCTCGGATCCGGCCCTTCTGTTGGTGGCTCGAGGGTCTCCGGACCCGGGGGCCTCACGGACACTTCAAATGGAAAGGGATAGTGGTGGGATGGTGGATGTAGGACGTATATGTACGGGGTGAGCCGTACGGAGTTCGTGATGCCACCCACGGTGTGTGGTGATATTGGACACCACCGCTGCAGTTACGGGGCACCCGGGGGAGATGTTGTGCAGCAAGTTGTTAATGCCTCTGTGGGTAGGGATGATGGCCCCGGGACCCGTTCGGAGTTTGGTGATGCAGGGAGATGGGCGACCGCAGGGTGCTGGTGTACTCACTATTAGAAAACACATGAGTCTCTAGTAAACCAAGATGATGGTGGTCGGTGCCCGCAACCGGCTGCGTTCGGGTTCCCCCACCCGGCTGGTGGTCTCTGTCTTTCTCCTGCACCTGTCTAAGATGGTGGACTGCCTGTGCTTGCAACTTCAGGAGTCCACTTCCGGCTTGTGGTCGCCTAAGGAGCCCTTTGCCCGCAGACGCTGGCCCGTGGGATCTCTGAGCCATGGCGGTGGCCTGTTATCTCCCTCGGTGGGCTGTTGCCTTCAGTCAGGACTTTGGGTGGGACAGGACCTCTAGTCCTGGCCGCAATCAGTTAATTAGCTAGCCCCCAGTTGCTTCTGGACCTAGCTTCAGGGTCTTAGTACCCTCCTTTGTGCTCCGGTTTCCAAGTTGGTTCCCCGGGTCGGTACCGGCGGGCCACTACCCTGGCCCAGTCCACCTCGGTTCCACTGAGCCGTCTTCCCAGCTCCTGCAGACGGAGACCACCATCTGCCTCCTAGCCAAAGGCACCAGGGCTCCTACCCTGGTACCTGACAGTTTTCCTCAGGCCCAGACATAGGCCTGACCTCCACTCTCCTTGCACTCTCGTACTGAACTCTCTGAACTTGACTGTCTACTTTCCCGCCCCTGGGCTGTCTGAACTCCTAGGTGGGCGTCTTCCAACTGCCTGGTTCCGCCCCCTGGTGTGTCCATCAAGCCCTGAGGGGGTGACTAGGGTTTTAATGTTTGGCTGTGTGTTACCTGTGAGGGAAAGGTGTAATGCGGGGCCCTATCTGTGACTTCCTGGCCCGGCCAGGGCGTCACACTCCCCCTTGGTTAAACACAGACCGTCCGCGGGCTGTCCGACCACCACCGGTTTATTTTTCTTTTTAACTGGAAAAGATAAAACATTTACAAACATAATAACATATTTACATTATATGAAGGCTTGGTTTCTTCCCTTACAGGAGACGGTTTGCTTAATTTTTACAATAAACGTTTTTATTAACTGGGAACGGGACGGGACCGAGTCCTTTTCCTTTTTTTCCCACCCAAGCAAACCTAGACCTGGTGCCACCGCTAAGCACTGGTGCGCATCCCTTTTCCCCAGTCCAGGAAACGGGTTCGGGCCCGGGTGTTGCCCACATGGGCCGGGTAATAATTTCCTTACCCGGCAGTCTCTCTCAGAGGCCCCACGTCCAGGAGACCCCTGATCCGGAGGGTAGTCACCGGTCTCCATGGTGACGGGACCTCGGTCTACTCTGCCGCAGGCCCTTCCTCCAACCAGCCTCTCCGGAGACTGCAGGACTATGAAAAGGGTGGTCAGGGACTATTTACAAGGCCCAATAGTTTTTTGGTTGGCCTGCAAGTTCTCAGCCATGTCTTTATTTAAAGGGGTAAAACAAACGGGAACGTCAACAGGGTCCCAACGGGGACTTGCAGAAAGGGTAGCCGGGAACCGCTACCACTTTAGTAATCTTCGGAATAAGGTGAGAATCTCAGTTGATTGGCACTCATTCACACATCTATTTACACGATCAACATGCAACTCCCCTAGATTGCGGTTTCCCTGTATCTAAGCGGGGGCTGACCTAAATTAGGGTGTGTTGACCTCCTGGGCCTAATACTCTCAGGTGGAGGCAATGGGGGAGAGGGGACGACAGGTCCCTCCTCTCGAGTGTCAGGTATGGCCGGCAGAGACCTGCAAGGGCGTGGTATAGGTGCATCCCTGGGCGTTTTCTCTGGTGACTCACTGACAGACCTCTCTGGCTTTATTTCTTCCATGGGTTGTGGGAACATTATAACGGGAACAATTTCCGCGCCATTCTGCATAAGCCAGTCAGCCGGAAAATCACCCATCACGGTGTGGATCACCTCTTTCTTCTTTTCCACGCTCGGCGTAGGAGCAGGAACCTCATCCGTCAACTGCAGGGGCCCCGGGCACTTCTTCAGGTGGTCCCTGGAAACGGTGGCCGTGGTTTTTCCCTGATCTCGACTAATCAGATATGTTTTTCTGTATTATTCTGTGAATAATTACCACAAAACACCTGCAAAAGCTCCTAAGCATTTAAAATGGTCCCTTAGTCTGGTTCAGTAGGCTACACAATCATGGGGAAGACTGCTGACTTGGCAGATGTCCAGAAGGTAGTCACTAACACACTGCACAAGGAGGGTAAGCCACAAAATGTCATTGCTAAAGAAGCTGGCTGTTCACAGAGTGCTGTAGCCAAGCATATTAATGAAAAGTTGAGTGTCAGGAAAAAGTGTGGTAGAAAAAGGTGCACAAGCAACCAGAATAACCACAGCCTTGATAGGATTGTTAAGAAAAGACCAAAATTTCAAAAATTTGTCGGGCATTCACAAGGAGTGGACTGCTGCTGGAGTCAGTGCTTCAAGAGCCACCGCACAGAGATATATCCAGGACATGGGTTACAACTGTCGCATTCCTTGTATCAAGTCACTCATGACCAATAGACAACGCCAGAAGCGACTTACCTGGACCAAGGAGAAAAAGAACTGGACTGTTGCTCAATGGTCCAACGTGTTCTTTTTAGATGAAAGTACAGTAGATTTTGCATTTCATTTGAAAATCGCAGTCCCAGAGTCTGGAGGAAGAGTGGAGAGGCCATAATCCAAGCTGCTTGAGGTCTAGTGTGAAGTTTCCACATACAGTGATGGTTTGGGGAGCCATGACATCTGCTGGTGTAGCTCCACTGTCTTTTATCAAGACCAAAGTCAGCGCAGCCATCTACCAGGACATTTTAGAGCACTTCATGCTTCCCTCTGCTGACAAGCTTTTTGTAGATGGAAATGTCATCTTCCAGCAGGACCTGGCACCTGTCCATACTGCCAAAAGTACCAATACCCGGTTTAATAACCACAGTA
Source organism: Anomaloglossus baeobatrachus (assembly GCF_048569485.1). Lineage (NCBI taxonomy): Eukaryota > Metazoa > Chordata > Amphibia > Anura > Aromobatidae > Anomaloglossus > Anomaloglossus baeobatrachus. The sequence continues at coordinate 225,705,200 of NC_134359.1, read as the reverse complement.
TCACTGTGCTTGATTGCCAGCAAACTCGCCTGACCTAAACCCCATAGAGAATCTATGGGGTATTGTCAACAGGAAGATTAGAGACAGCAGACCCAACAATGCAGCTGAGCTGAAGACTGCTATCAAAGCTACCTGGGCTTCCATAACACCTCAGCAGTGCCACAGGCTGATCACCCCCATGCCACAACACATTGATGCAGTAATTCATGCAAAAGGAGCCCTGACCAAGTATTAAGAGCATTTACTGTACAGACTTTTCAGTAGGAGCCAACATTTCTCAGTTTAAAATAATTTTTTCAGTTGATCTTATATAATATTCTAATTTTCTGAGATAATGACTTTTGGGTTTTCATTGGCTGTAAGCCATAATCATCATCAACATTAACAGAAATAAATTTGTGAAATACATCCCTCTGTGTGTAATGACTCTATATAATATATGTTTCCCTTTTTGTATTGAATTACTGAAATAAATTTAAGTTTTTGATGATATTCTAATTTATTGAGATGCACTTGTATATATAAATATATATATATACGGTATATATGGGGTGCATGTGATACCTCTCAGTCTCTTGACCTACTGTCCCTCATCTTACTAAATCAAGGATTAATTCAGCCATTTTTCCTTGGATAGGTTTACAAAATTAACTGATTAATTTGTGGATGAGTTTCTATCCAAGTATGAAAAACTGTGATTTTTGGCTAATGGTGGATGACATTTATACGACTAATTGTTTTTTCAGTTTATGCCAAAAAAATCTGGAAATAGTGAATGTAATTTTCTACATGTTAAACCCCCTCAATGAATACATAGCTTCCTACTCTGCAGCAGTCATACTGACATCTGTCTTAAAATCAAGTCTCCCACGTAGATAAAACTATATATATATATACTGTATATTATTGCTGAAACATGCTCTTTTGGGTCAAAAATGTCTGTACAGTCTGATAAAATAACGGTCCAATGTCTTATGTCTTTACAGCTCATTAAGAGTCCACAAATACTGCTCATTATTTCCACATCTATAGACATACCCACTAGTGATGAGCGAGCATGCTTGTTACTACTCGGTACTCGCACGAGTATCACTGTACTCGGGCTACTCGGCGGGGACCGAGTAATCTCGCGATACTCGTGCTGTACTCGTGGTCTTCATTTCTGCATGTTGGCGCTCTTTTGAGAGCCAGCCCTCATGCAGGGATTGGCTGGCAGACCACTGCAATGCCACAGCCCTGTTAGTTGTGGAATTGCAGTGATTGGCCGGCCTGCACAGCGTGACCGAGCCTTTATACCGGCGGGCGCGCTGTGCTCTGCTCACAGCCATCCAGACAGTCAGTGCAGGGAGAGGGTCGCTGCTTCAGGGAAAGGTTTGCGGCCCTTTATAGCTATTTCCGTAGCAGGGCTGCAAACAGTGTGACCAAAAGTCCTTCTCAGGACTATTCTCCTGAGAAGGACTTTTGGTCACACAAATACACAGTTGTATACACAGTTGTATACAGGCAGGCAGGGTATAGCCAGGTCGGAGTACAGTAGCAGAGTCCTTCTCAGGACTATTGTTGCTGTATACAGGCAGGGTATAGCCAGGTTGGAATACAGGCTAGTGACCAAAAGAGTCCTTGTCAGGACTATTGTAGCAGTATACAGGCAGGCAGGCAGGCAGGGTATATAGCCATTCCTAGTGGTGACCGTATACCAGCCTTCATCATATCTGGGGCTGGTGTACACAGTCTAAAACAGTCCTGATAGTGTCAGACTTCTCAGCAATTGTCGCTCCTAAAACCTGTTAGGTTCTTAGTGCGTCCGTGCTTGCATTTAAAAACCGCACGTGTGTGCCTGTCGGTGGCAGCGTACAGGTGCACTTGTGTGCGTTTTTACCAAACTATTATATAACGCACAAGTGTAGTGTATAATACACGTCAGTCAGCAGTGGCTGATAGTGTCAGAGTTCTTAATTTTTGCTCCTAAAACCTGTGTTAGGTTCTTAGTGCGTCCGTGCTTGCATTTAAAAACCGCACGTGTGTGCCTGTCGGTGGCAGCGTACAGGTGCACGATTTGCACAAACTTTGATATAACGCCCAAGTCTAGTGAATACACGTCAGCACAGCATTGCAAAATGCGCAAGGGCGTTGGCAAGGAACAAGGAAGTAGACGTGATGGTGGTGCAGGCAGAGGCCGAGGTCGTGGGCAAGCTCTAATTTTGCCACAACAAAGGGCCACATCTAGTCGCTCGCACGTCCTGTCCCAAATTCTTGGGGACCGCAGCAGTACACCGCTCTTGAACCAAGACCAGTGTCAACAGGTTGTTAGTTGGATAGCGGATAATGCTTCCAGTCAGATTGGCACCACCACAAACACTCTGTCTTCCACACGGTCAAGTGTCAGTAGCCGTGATACTGCACCGCACATTTCAGAACCTGATCCTCCTTCCTACCACAAGGCTGAGTACACGTCCTCGGACATTAATGATCCCACACTTGGACACTCGGAAGAGCTGTTCACGTTTCCATTCGCACATTCTGGCCTCTCGCCAGCTCATGTTGAAGTGGGTCATGAGGAGATCGTATGTAGAGATGGCCAAATATTTGAGCAGCCACGTTCTCACGAAGTTGGCAACGTGTCTCAACAAGGGGTGGACGATGATGAGACACAATTGTCAGGAAGTCAGGAGGAGGAGCAGGGTGCGGAAGAGGAAGACGACGTGGTGGATGATCCAGTAACTGACCCAACCTGGCAGGAGGATATGCAGAGCGAGGACAGCAGTGCACAGGGGGAGGGAGGCATAGCATCCCAACAGGCAACCGTTCCCCGGAACAACAACACGACACAAGGTGCCTGTACAAATGTTAGGTCTTCCCGAGTCTGGCAGTTTTTTAAGTTGGATCCAGATGATTCTAAAAAGGCCATTTTCAACACCTGCCGTGCCAGCATCAGCAGGGGTACCAAAACTAGCAGCCTGACCACCACCAGCATGATCAGGCACATGTCAGCCAAGCACCCGACTTTGTGGGAAGTACAACAGAGTCGAGGAGCAGTGCTTGCTAATGTCACTGCTACGTCTTCGCTGGTTGTGCATGCGAGCCAATCCCCTGTCCATGCTGCCTGCGAACAAGCCTCCTTCGGTCCTGCACCTGCAGTTGCCTACGCAGAAATAACACCATCATCAAGCACGTCCTTGTCCCAGCGCAGCGTTCAGTTATCCATTCAGCAAACCTTTGAACGCAGGCGCAAATACACTGCCAACACCCCACATGCCACAGTTCTAAATGCTAACATTTCGCGACTGCTTGCGCTGGAAATGTTGCCTTTTTAGGCTGGTGGAGACAGAAGCATTCCGCGACCTGATGGCGGCAGCTGTCCCACGTTACTCGGTCCCCAGCCGCCACTATTTCTCCCGGTGTGCCGTCCCCGCGTTGCATAACCACGTGTCACAAAACATCACACGTGCCCTGAACAACGCTGTTTCACCCAAAGTCCACCTAACCACAGACACGTGGACAAGTGCTTGTGGGCAAGGCCGCTACATCTCGTTGACGGCACACTGGGTTAATATTGTGGAAGCTGGGACCCAGTCTGAGCGAGGGACGGAACACGTCCTTCCCACACCAAGGTTTGCAGGCCCTACCTCAGTCAGTGTTTCACCCACACTCTACAGCTCCGGAATGTCATGCTCTTCATCCTCCTCCTCCTCCTGCGCATCCTCATCCACTGTACCCTCCACACCAGTCCCAAGCTGGAAGCACTGCAGCACTGCCTCGGCGAAGCGGCAACAGGCTGTGCTGAAGCTAATCTGCATAGGTGACAAACCCCACAATGCAGAAGAGCTGTGGACAGCTCTGAAACAGCAGGCAGATCACTGGCTCACACCTCTGAACCTAAAGCCAGGAAAGGTCGTGTGTGACAATGGCCGGAACCTGGTGGCGGCTTTGAGGCGAGGCCAGCTGGCACATGTTCCATGCGTGGCCCATGTGCTCAACCTCGTGGTTCAGCGGTTTCTAAAGTCATACCCAGAGCTGTCTGATCTGCTGGTAAAAGTTCGCCGCCTGTCTGCACATTTTCGAAAGTCACCTACTGCTTCAGCCGGCCTTGCCGGCTTTCAGCGCAGTTTGCATCTTCCGGCTCACAGACTGGTGTGTGATGTCCCCACGCGTTGGAATTCAACTCTGCACATGTTGGTCAGGATATGTGAGCAGAAGAGGGCAGTTGTTGAGTACCTGCATCACCTAAGCCGTCGGGAAATGGGTCAAACTCCACACATAACACCTGAGGAGTGGAGATGGATGTCCGACCTATGTTCCATCCTCCAAAACTTTGAGGACTCCATCAAGATGGTGAGTTGTGATGACGCCATTATTAGCGTCACCATACCGCTACTCTGCCTTCTAAAACGGTCTCTGCTCAAAACCAAACATGATGCATTGCAGGCGGAGCGCGATGAGTTGCAGCAAGAAACAGTAGTGGGTGTGGGTGATAACACACAGCCCAGCCTCGTCTCATCACAACGTGCAGTGGAGGACTATGACGAGGAGGAGGATGAAGACATGGAGCAAATCTCCGGCCAAATTGAGGATATGACATGCACACCAGTCATATCCTCGGTTCAGCGTGGCTGGCCAGAGGACAGGGTAGATGAGGAGGAGGAGGAGGAGGAGGACAGCATGTTCAGTCAACGTGTTGGTCAGGCTACTGAAGTCCTGGCTGTTAAGAGTCTGGCGCACATGGCTGACTTTATGGTAAGCTGCCTGTCTCGTGACCCTCGCGTTAAGAACATCTTGGCCGACAATCATTACTGGTTGGTAACACTGTTAGACCCACGCTACAAGGAGAACTTTATGTCTCTTATTCCCGAGGCGGAGAGGTCAACCAAAATGCAGCAGTCCCGGAAGGCCATAGTCACGGAAGTAGGCAAAGCATTCCCCTCACAAAACGCTAGCGGCATAGGTCAGGAATCAGTGGACAACCAAGGCGTACAGCCGAGAGAAGCACAAGTCCAATCCGCCAGAGGTAGGGGAACAGTCTTTAAGATGTGGGACAGTTTTCTCAGCCCCTCACGTACCACAGCCCCTGAGGTGCGGGGTAGTGCCACAAGAAATCCTAAGTTTGCCCAGATGCTCAAGGAGTACCTTGCAGATCGAACAACTGTACTCCGACATTCCTCTGTGCCTTACAATTATTGGGTATCCAAGGTGGACACGTGGCATGAATTGGCTCTCTACGCCTTGGAAGTCCTGGCCTGCCCTGCCGCTAGCGTTTTGTCAGAGCGTGTTTTTAGTGCCGCAAGTGGAATCATTACAGATAAACGCACCCGCCTTTCAACTGAAAATGCTGACAGGCTGACTCTGATCAAGATGAACAAGGGTTGGATTGGGCCAGACTTCACCACACCACCAGCAAATGAGAGCGGAATTTAAAGTTTGTAACGGGAATTTGCCATGTACCTCCAGTCACCCATGGGTACACACTTCTGGACTTTGGATAATCGCTGGACTGCTCCTCCTTCTCCTCATGCGCCACCATGATGACCGTTACAAGAGTTAGGCCTTTGTTTCAGGTATACCCCCAGTGGTAAATTTTTTCGCCCATTCTTTGCAGAATGGACATTACAACGACAGGAGACCCGCTCCTTTGCAATGGGAACAATGTTTTGAGGCCCTCATGCACGTCTCTATGCAGGGACAACGTGGAGCCTCCCAATTTTTGGCTGCCCTGCCAAAGGGCTATACTACAAAAGACCCACTTCCTTCCAATGGGCACTTCAGGTTTACAGGCCCTCATGCACGTCTCTATCCAGGGACAACGTGGAGCCTCCCAATTTTTGGCTGCCCTGCCTAAGGGCTATACTACAATAGACCCACTTCCTTCCAATGGGCACTTCAGGTTAACAGGCCCTCATGCACGTCTCTATCCAGGGACAACGTGGAGCCTCCCAATTTTTGGCTGCCCTGCCTAAGGGCTATACTACAAAAGACCCACTTCCTTCCAATGGGCACTTCAGGTTAACAGGCCCTCATGCACGTCTCTATCCAGGGACAACGTGGAGCCTCCCAATTTTTGGCTGCCCTGCCAAAGGGCTATACTACAAAAGACCCACTTCCTTCCAATGGGCACTTCAGGTTAACAGGCCCTCATGCACGTCTCTATCCAGGGACAACGTGGAGCCTCCCAATTTTTGGCTGCCCTGCCAAAGGGCTATACTACAAAAGACCCACATCCTTCCAATGGGCACTTCAGGTTAACAGGCCCTCATGCACGTCTCTATCCAGGGACAACGTGGAGCCTCCCAATTTTTGGCTGCCCTGCCAAAGGGCTATACTACAATAGACCCACTTCCTTCCAATGGGCACTTCAGGTTTACAGGCCCTCATGCACGTCTCTATCCAGGGACAACGTGGAGCCTCCCAATTTTTGGCTGCCCTGCCTAAGGGCTATACTACAATAGACCCACTTCCTTCCAATGGGCACTTCAGGTTTACAGGCCCTCATGCACGTCTCTATCCAGGGACAACGTGGAGCCTCCCAATTTTTGGCTGCCCTGCCAAAGGGCTATACTACAAAAGACCCACTTCCTTCCAATGGGCACTTCAGGTTAACAGGCCCTCATGCACGTCTCTATCCAGGGACAACGTGGAGCCTCCCAATTTTTGGCTGCCCTGCCAAAGGGCTATACTACAAAAGACCCACTTCCTTCCAATGGGCACTTCAGGTTTACAGGCCCTCATGCACGTCTGTATGCAGGGTCATTGGTGAACCTCAAAATTTTGGACTGCCCTGGCAAAGGAAAATACTACAAAGACTCAGTTCCTCAAAATGGGCACATTAGACTCAGAGGCCTTTATGTACATCTCTTCTCAGGGACATCGGAGTGCCACACAATGTTTTACGTAAAATCTTTCATGTATTGATCTCAAAAAGTAACATACATTAGCTCTATCTCACTATTGGGTATGTGCCCTTAACATTTCCGCCATGAAAATTCATTTTGGTGTCATTTTGGAAGGTTTTCTGGTGAGTCCGTAAAAATGGCGTAAAACGCGGACAAAATTGTTCACAGCTGTGACTTTTGAGTGATAAATGCTTCAAGGCGTCTTCCCCATGCTGTTGCCATGTCATTTGAGCACTCTTCGGAGACTTTTGTGCCATTTTTAGGGTTTCTACATGCTGCCGTTGGTCATTTCACAAAAATACTCGGGTCTCCCATAGGATAACATTGGGCTCGTTGCTCGGGCCGAGTACACGAGTATCTTGGGAGGCTCGGCCCGAGCTTCGAGCACCCGAGCTTTTTAGTACTCGCTCATCACTAATACCCACTCATATGGCACTGTACACAGCTATACTGTTTGCAACTAGACAAAATTAGATTTTGGAGGCGGACAGACAGTTATACTTTTTAGAACACTAAATAGAAATAGAAAATTAGTAAAACCACAGGCAAAGCCCCATAAATGTTATACTTAATGGTAAAAAACTGTGCTAAAGTTGAGACATTACATACAGAAAACTGATCAGTAATCCATAGGAAAGGTTTTCACAAGCTGATATTTTTAAAATATTGAAACGCTCTGTAAAAGCAAGGAATATATAGTGATTAGGGATGATCGAATATCACAAATATTCGGTAATATTCGGTTTCGCGAATATTCGACGAATAGGTCGTCGCTATGCGAATATTCGATGTGCAATGTAAGTCTATGGGAAGCCCGAATAGTTGCTATTCGGCAACTATTTGGGATTCCCATAGACTTACATTGTGCATCGAATATTCGCAAATAGTCGAATAGCGGAGACCTATTCGTCGAATATGGGCGTAGCCGAAAATTTGAGGTATTCGATCATCCCTAATAGTGATACAAAATTTATAGTTGTGTACAATTTTTTTAAATGAAGGCGTTAAAGTATTATTCTCTAGAATTATAGACTTCTGACTGTTCATAGTTTGCACAGAAAATAGACTATATAGATTTGTACAGCTCCCATTTAAGGGTTATTCTACTTCTGAATAAGTATTACAGGATGATACCAGCTGTATAAGGCCATGTACACACACTGCGTTTTTGATCTTTTTTATGTGTTTTTAGGTGCATATTTGTCACAAATCTGTATGTCTATCCTTATGCCAGCAAAGCCAATTAGAATCCTTAAGTGTTGTGCAGACGTTGCTTATTTTTTCCTTGCAGATTTGGTGTGGAAAATAATCTGCAGCATGTTAATTTTTGGTGCATTTTTGCCTTCGTTTTTCAGCCCTTCCAACCATTGACTTATTTATGCCGGAAATCAGCAGGAAACCCCATGTCCATTAAGGGGGAAGACCAGCTTACCCCAGACACTGCACCTGTGACACCGAAGATGGTGGACTCAAAGCCTCTGCAGAGAGTTATACCGGAATCCTGCTCAGGAGCTGCTCCTGAAGAGAAACCCGCTCCTGACACCATAGAAATTTTAATAACGGTTTGTCGCTGTTGTAACCAGGCTGGACACTTTGCCCGAGGATGTCCTTTGAGTGCCCAGAGTGTTGTGAATGTCAGTTATGCTTTTGCTGCTGTGAGGCTCCCTCTTGTGGCCAGGAATGGTTTGGACAGAGACCAGGTGTGCAGGAGCAATGGGAGTTCCCATTGCTAACTCTCTGCCTATTTAAACCCTGGCCTCCTGGCAGGCTGTGCCGGTTATCATTGTCCTGTAGCTTACCAGTCTTTTCATCTTGCTACAGACCACATCTACCCCAGATAAGTGCTTGGTTCTTCCTTATGTTGTTTTTGTTCTTTTGTTCCCATCTGGGTTGTCAATTATTGGGGTTGTTTTCAGTTTATTTGCATGCAGGAATCTTCCCTCTGTTGCTTTGCTGGGAAGCTCCCTGCAGCTATGTTTGGAGTTTTGCTCCTATAAGTCCATGTGTTTGTTGCTTCTTGAATTTGTAATTGTTCCTATTTTCTGTTCATTGCTTTGACAAGAGTGCCTGATATAGGACAGAGTGCAGATCGTGCGATCTGAGGATCTTTTTGTACTATCAGGTATTTGGGTTTTTGTAGGGTTCTTCTCTGGCCACCATCATTCCCTTTCCTATCCTTTCCTATTTAGTCAGTGGGGCCTCCCCTTTGCTAATCCTATCATCCATCTGTGTATTGTATCACCGTAGTCTTTGAATGTGGGGGGCTCGCTATACCTTTTGCGGTCTATTTCTGAGGCAGAGAGTTATTTACCCTTCCTTCCTTTAGGATAGCTAGTTCTCCGAATGGGTTTGCGGTGCATAGGATGTTAGTTCACCCATCAGCTACTTCTAGTGTTGATGATTAGTAAGGGGCTGGCGGCCAGATTAGTTGCCAATGCTCTTGTCACATTTTGCCAATGATCTATTGTGATCTTCCATGGTTCCGGATCATAACAGTATAACCAGCTCAGCCTGCCAGGAGGCCAGGGTTTAAATAGGCAGAGAGTTAGCAATGGAAACACCCATTGCTCCAGCACACCTGGTCTCTGTCCAAACCATTCCTAGCCACAAGAGGGAGCCTCACAGCAGCAAAAGCATAACTGACATTCACAACACCAGAGCCAGGGGGCTGGGACCAGCCCTCTGGCCCCACCACCAGCCAAGCAAGAATAACTGTTTTTCTATGCAAATGTATATGTTTGTTTTACTTGTTGCACTTGATCATCTTGCTGACTGGTATCTATTTTGAAATGTTTAATGGTGCTTCCCATAGAAGGGAAAATTGTTGATATGTTTATTGCATAAAAAAATTGTGGTGTACTAACTTTGTTTGGTTGCAGCCCAGGAGTGCTTCCATTTGCTGTGGGGGAATGTGGTGGCACCCCTGAGGCTTCAGTCGCCACAGAGTACAGCATCTTTCTTAAGATGTAGTACTCATCCCGAGTAAGGAGAGGTTAATCACTGGTGTTTCTCACCACATATGATGAAGTAGTCTCGAAAGAACATTCTGAGAATCGCTGGGAAATGATGCAGAATTTAAGTTATTAACACATAAAGTGAAACTGGTCAGAATTTAAAAATTTGGTCTTGTCAGGAAGATGAAAACAGACTTCAGGTGAAGGGGTTAAAACATTCATTTTGGCATCAATTTTATTTATTTTCATGGAGGTCAAAAATTTGATGCGGTATTTAATTTTGTGATTATTTTCAGAATAAGTAATGATATACAGAACATTTTTTTTGTATTACTTGTATTAATTTATTTATACAATAAACAAAAAAAAATAAAAAAATAACTATATAAACAATTACTTAAAGACAAAGGCAAAAACATAATTTACAGGAACCCATTGTAATTAGCCAATGCTCATACTTTCATGTTGAAATCTCTTCCAGCAAAATTCCAGAAACTATGCAGTGACATCACTTCATTGGTACAGAAGAAAGTTTCCAAGAAATACACAAATTGTCTCTCCAGTAAAGGAGACAAACTCTAGCACAGCGCCACCTATTGGAAGTAGCGATCCTAAAAGTCACAAGTGGATTTTCAACAATCCTTTGCAATATGACTCAGGATATATAAGCCAGATCAGAATCCCAATTTGCAGACACGGTGTTTCGGGGTGCTTGCCCCTCGTCAGTGCAAAGTATGGGGGTGTCTGATCTGGCTCATGAGAAAGCTATGTGGGGACCACGGGGGAACACTATTCTCCTTAAGGAGACTTTGCAAGCCAGTCTGGCTGCCAGGTAAGGGGACTTATAGCTGCAATGCCCCTCTGGGAAATATTCAAATTGTCTCTCCAGTAAAGGAGACAAACTCTAGCACAGCGCCACCTATTGGAAGTAGCGATCCTAATTGATGCGATGTACATTAGTATTGTATTACCTCTAAGAAGATATGAACCTTAAAGCGAACCTTTCAGGTCCCATATGCGTTCTGACCTAAAAGCAGGGTGATGTGTGGCCTAGATTTTCCTTCCTACCCATCCCTGTGTTGTAATATTGTGTAATATCAATGTATAAAAAAGTTTTATTACTTACATGTCCCCTATGTAAATGATCAAAGGCTCTAGTCCCCTGGGCGTCACATCACCCCGTGGGCGTTCGCATGCTTTCCGTGGTATCATGCCCCTGTGGGCGTGATACCATGGCTTTACATGAGTGATGTCACCGTCAGCTCCTTGAGATCCCGCACGTGCATGCTTGCTATTCCCACAGCCTTGTTATCCGGGTGCTTGCTTGTCGGCTTCAGACGCGCTCTGCGCATGGTCAGAACCACAGGAGTTCTCTGAGCATGCACAGTGCACATCTGAAGCCGACAAGCAAACACCCAGATTCTCCATTAACTGTTTCTGCAGCCAGCAACACACAGAGGCTATAGAAAGCAAATGGTGCCATATTATTAATGAAACCTAATTATTTTTAGCCCCAAGTACATGTATTTATATTTAAAAAAAAGGTTATAAAATGTGGACAACCACCACAATTTCTGCATGATCAGACTAAGTACCATAACAAAATATCTGAGCAGGTGGTTCTTAGTGTATGACAAGAACCTAGGTATAAAAGATGGAAAGGCTACTTGGGGCAACGTTAAAGGCCTATTCTCATCTCCAAGATCCTATCCCAATATGTAGTAGGGGTAGTAATAATAATAATAATATTAGCAAATACCTCCAATTAGAAATGTAGACACCCATCTGACCAGTCTTCACCGGAGCGACTTCCTAGGTGAGTATTATAAAGTGATTTTTATGTTCTACACAGCGGCCTGGGCTCTTATATACAGCATGTTAGAATGCTGTATATAAGACCCCACTGGTGGTGGCCACAGCTTATAGGCTCCAAATCTGATGACAGGTTCCCTTTAAACTACATCAGATTTTCATACAACTCCTGGAAGTAGATGAGAACCAGATAAAACAAGTAAAAAATATTAGACCTAGTCATTTTTCAAATAAAGAAAATGATCCATGATGGCACAATACCTGTTAGTGGCAAAAGTATGTGTATCTTTAGTATTAGCAAATAACTTAAAGGTGAAATTAGAGACAAGTGTCAATGGGATGACAATCATGCGTGAGTGGGTTACTTATTTGTTTAAAAGAACAGGGATTACCTAAGTTTGGTTTTCATAACAGGTTTATGGAAGTGTATCATGGCACAAAAAAAAGGATCTACAAAAAAGAGTTGTTGATGCTCATCAGGCTTGAATTGTTTACAAATTCATCTCTAAAGAGTTTCTACTCCACTACTTCACAGTACTCCCTCCAGAAGTAGGCAAGCCAACAATAATACTCTGTGCATTCACAAAGGAACCCAAGGTAACTTCTAAGTAACTAAAGGCCTCTTTCATTAGCTAATATTAATGCTAATAAGTCCATCATCTTGATGACATGATAAAAAAATGGTTTGCATGTCAGAAAATTACTGCTTTCCAAAACGAATATTGCTGCCCATCTGCAGTTTGTTAAATAGATGAAAATGGAGCTTTTTGGTTAAAATGAGAAACATTATGCTTGGAGAAGGAAAACACTGCATTAGGCCACCTTCAGATGTGAGTGATTCCAGTATGTGTGATGTCCATTTTCATATGTACCAGAGACACAGACGTAAGTAGACCCATTAAAATTAATGGGTTTGCGCACACATCAGTGTTTTCTCACGGACACGTGTCTGTGTGCCGCACTCGCATGTCCATGTGTTCTGCACATGAAGACAAGTCCGTTTTTCTCAGGCAGCACTGATATCACACAGATGACACACTGATATGATCTATGTGACATCAGTGTGACATGTACTGGAGAAAACACATGTATTGGAAATAAAATGATTTTCTATACTCACCTCTCTCCAGCACTGCTGTCTTCGGCGCTGCTGTCACTTGCTTCTGGGCCCGCTCATTATGCTCATGCATATTCACTGCACTGCAGACCCGGAAGCAGCAGCGCCGGAGACATCATCACCGGGGACAGGTGAGTAAAAAATTCTTGATCTCTGTGTGCTATCACGGATAGCACATGGTGAACACTAGTGTGTCAAAATCACGGCACATAGATGGGCCATACGCACTTTCAACAAGGCCATGCAAAACACAAACATTTTTTCATAGACGTGTGAAGGGGCCTTCTAGTGTTAAATTCTTATACCACCTGTGAAACACATTGATGGCAGTATCATGGTTTGGGCCTCTTTTGTTGCATCACTGTGCCATTACTGATGAAACAATACATTCTGAATTATACCAACAAATTTTAAATAAAAATATCAGGACATCTGTTCATGAACTGAATCTTACAAGAATATAGGTCATGCAGCATGATGATGACCTAAAGCAAACAAGTTGTTCTACAAAAGAATGGTTAAAGAAAAATACAGTTCAGGTTTTAGGATTGCCAAGTCAATGTCCTGACCGGTGAGAGTCTGGCTCAAGATATTCAACCGCGTCATCACACCTATACTGCTGTATGGCAGCGAGGTATGACCTATCCAGACCAGACAAAGTGGGATTCCAGCCCAATCGAAGTCTTCCATATGTTGTTCTGCAAATATCTCCTCCAAGTCCATCACAGCACCTCAAACATAGCCTGCCGGGCAGAGCTGGGCCGATTCCCTTATGGCTCAGTATACACAAGAGGGCGCTATCACACCAAGCGCACACAGAGAACAGCAACCCTAGCTCCTACCATCATAAAGCCTTGCTGAGCCAGAGCCCAGAGCAAGCCAGGAACCCCGGCAGCCAGTACAGCCAAAGTCAGTGTGTCGCCCAAGGGATACCGATCCAGCTTCAGGGACGCCACAGGATTTCTTCTGTATGGCAAACAGGTATGTCAGTTTTAAATATGTGTCATGACGCCACTCACGGCTTGCGGTCAGGGATAGGGATGACCGCCACTGCAGGTTTTATGAGCGTCTGGGGCTGATGGAGTCTGCAGTCAGATGTTGTAGCCTCCCATGAGTGAGGCAGGCCCCAGGGGTTCAGGTGTGTAAGGTAGCAGGTCCCGGAATAATACAAGCGGAGTCCAAAAGTCATTTAACTGGTTTTTACTCACACTGATCTTATGGTGAGCTGACCCGGGTGTTGCTGTGATGAACCAGGTAGGACCAGGGGCTCCTTCGGGCCAGTTTGTGGGTAACTAGTTGGCTCGCCTTCCTAGCACTTCTGTTTTCGGATAACCCCCTGACCTGAAGTACCGTGGGAGTCTATCCAGGGAGTCGCAAGTGCCTTTTCTCCCCTGTGTTTGGCCCATTTGCCGGCAGCGTGAACCAGGTGAGATGGCTTCAAGCTCTGTCTCCTTATTGGTCCCTGCGTTGCTGATGAGGCTCGGATGCTGTGTGGTTGGTGAGGTACTTGTAGTTCACCTCACCGGCAGGATTAGTAGATAGTTAAATTTGAGTCTGCTCTAGGGACCTGTCCCCGTACGTGCCTAGTCACCAGGAGCACCTCTTTCTCTGACTCCTCGGTGACCGTTCCTCCCCCGCCAACTGTCACTACACCGCGCAGGGTCTGACTAGTGTGAGCGCGCGTATCTGCCTAGCAATCGCCGTGCTCCACTACCAGACTGGCTCTCCTCGTTTCCCTGACAACCTCTGCACTTTAGCCCTCAGCTCCTCCGCTGCATCCATTAATAAGAATTGTAAGCTAGCCCCCCTCTGGAGACTACCCAAGGGTCCCATCTAATGGTGTGGGAGAACAGGTTGCTATGTGTCTGTGCGTGCACACCTCATTCTGGCCTTTAGGATTACCTAGAAGTACTGTCCCAGCATGGGTGCAGTACTCAGTGGTGCCTGGCCAGGTCAGGGGCGCCACATCAGCAACACACCCTGACAAAAGCCTAAATAAAAAAGATCTCAGAGAGCTGCAAGATGCAATACATAGAGGATTGGAAGAGTGAATTAGAGAACTCCCAGAAACTTACCATCTACCGGTCACTGTAGAGGGACTACACTCTGGTCCCATATCTGGAAAGGTTACGCCACCCCAAAGACAGGCAGACCCTGAGCCTGTACAGACTGAGTGCCCACAGCCTAGAGGTGGGAACAGGGCAGCACCGACAGACATACAAGCCACAGGAGAACAGACGTGCAGCACTGCCAGCAGGGGGCTCTGGAGGATGAGGCGCATTTCATGCTGCACTGTAACAAATACTCAGCAGTGAGGGCCTCCCACTTCCAGAAACGTACCACTCATACCCCGGATTTTCCATCCATGGACAAGGAGAGGAAACTCCACATCCTACTGGGGGAAGAGGAATCAATGGTGGAGATTGCCGCCCAATATGTGACCACATTTCATAGGCTGAGGGGAACTAAAGACCTCCAAATGGACCATCATTCCCCAAATTGTGCCCCCAACACCCCATCCCCACAGCCCTAACCCACTCCCCGTCACACTTCTATTTGTTGCTTTGGCAACACAAATTGTATTTTGGTCCTGCCAATAAAGCCTATTTGATTTGATAAGATTAGTAATGTTGTGAAAGGCCTTGAAATGAGAAATTCATGGAAGAAAAACCAGCAAAATTCCTCCAAGTCGGTGTGCAGTTCAAATCTACAATTACTGAAAATATTAAGATACAGTTATTCAGCGTCGGACTGGCTACCAGAGGAATCGCCAGTAATGCCAGGCCTGGATTCAGGTACCTGCACTGCACTCCGGAGCTCTCACCTGAGCTCCGGCGTGCAGCCTAGACTGTACCGTGAGTGCCGAGTGATTGATTCCGCGGCGCTTGTGGTTCAGTTAATGACAGCTGCAGACAGGCCCGGGCTGAACTCCGGAGTTCAGGTGAGAGCACCGGAGATCAGCCTGGCATGTCTGCAGCTGACATGAACTGTAGTGCAAGCGCCGGGGGATCAATCACTCGGCGCTCGCGGTAGAGTCTAGGCTGCACGCCGGAGCTCAGGTGAGAGCTCCGGAGTTCAGTGCAGGTACCTGAATCCAGGCCTGCTGCAGTTATTGCTACCCAAGACACATTACTGATTTCTTTGATTTGGTTGTCTATGTCTACCTTTAGAACTGATGTAGTTTTAGGTCCAATTTATGCAGAAATATAGAAAACTTTAAAGGGTTCACAAACTTTCAAGCACAGCTATTCCTCTTAACAATGATGGAGATCTGACCACTAGTCATTAAATATGCTAAATTCCTCTAAGTGTGCATCATCACATAATCAGAATTTACTCATAAAGCAGGAAAAGCATTAATGAAATTGTGACATCCTCTATCACAATAAAGTGATTTGGTAAATGGCATGACCTGTCTGTTACATTTGCGAATGTGTTGAAATACCTCTCTATATACTATATGACTCAGCTTTTCTAGGAAGTGAAACTTTTTATAAAATGGTTTATGTAAACACTACTGTTTTAGCCTGTAGGGGGAGCAGTAACAACGTAATTCTTCGACTAATGAATCAAAAACTGTCCCAGAGTGCGTAATTATTGTGAATAGATTTTAAACATTTACAAGTTTGTTAAGGCGGCGTTACACGCTACGATTTATCTGAAGATATGTCGGCGGGGTCACGGTTTTCGTGACGCACATCCGGCACTGTTAGCGACGTCGTTGCGTGTGACACCTACGTGCGACTCCGAACAATCGCAAATAGGTTGAAAATCGCTGATCGCTAACACATCATTCATTTTCAAAATATTGTTCATCGTTTGAATAGCAGCAGACATATTGCTACTTTTGACACCCTGCAAACGACGAACAACATCCACACGAGCGCCTTGGTCAAACAATGTATCGCTGAACGATTTTGCATCGCTTGTGCGATCGTTACGTGTGACCGCTAATAAACGATGGCAAATCGTAACTACGATCTGGGCTTGTCACATCACTCATGAGATCGTCAGATAAATCATAGCGTGTAACGGGGCCTTTAGTCTAATAGATTGGTCAATGGCTAGAACCCATTAAAATGCCTGAAAAAATGTTGTACTGACAACCATTGTGAAAAAAAACCCAAACTCTGCCAAATATGAAAAAAATATGAAAATATGACCAGGTTTAAATGATAAAGAAATGCTAAAAAGGTTTAGAAAATCTATTCTCATACGGAGTTGCATTTCTGCATTCAAATAATTCCTAATAAAATTTGAGGTCTGATGTTATTCAAGTTACAATCAAAGAACAACACAATCTAACTAAACTAATAACACCCATAAAGTGCCTTATTAGTACTAAACAAGTTATAAAATCCTCAATATCTAGAGGATCCTCAACATCTTTGAGGAAAGAAGGTTTAATCATCATCACAGGCAGTGATTCTTACTGTAAGAGCAGTGAGACTATGTAATTCTCTGCCACATGATGTTGTAATTGTTGATTTACTACATACTTTTCTTGACCAAGATAATATTACAAGTTATGGGCACTTGATTCTATGAAGGGGTGTTGATCCAGGGAACTAGTCTGATTGCTGGATGTGGAGTTGGGAAGGAATTTTTGCACTTCTATAATATAATTTAGCATATACCTTATGGGGTTTTTGTCTTTCTATGGATCACCATTTGGTTGAACTCAATGACAGCTCTCTGTGGTCAACATTTTGCCGAACCATGGAAGGCCAGCAAATGGTGAGCAGCCCTTTCAGGACCAGTAACTTTTATTGCTCTACCTTCTTTTGTTATCTTGCTGTAAGCCCTGGAGAATTCAGTGTTCTGCCGGATAGTCGAACATATGTAAATCCAAACTGATTATGCACTGCTCCCCACACCTACTTCTCGGCTGTGATAGTAAATGACAGTGATGATTTTTACTATCATTGATGCCACCATGGGAGAATTGGGCATGGGGAGCAGTGTATAATTAGTTTCGATTTACATATGCTTGACTAGCTGGTACGTAAAACTAAATTATCTGGGGCTTACAGCAACATAATAGAAGAAGGTAGAGCAATAAAGGTTACTGATCCTGACAGGGCTGCCCAAGCCGTATTCCAGGATATAATTAGTTTTGTACTAGAAAATCACCTGACAGATTCCCTTTATCTATCTCGACACCCCCACAAGCAGACGTCTATTCCTAATGTCTCGTCTTTTCTTCTTTCCAATCCGCGAATTCTCTTTGGCCTCTTTACTGCTGATGGTTTCTTTTAGCTCAACTAGGCTTTACATTTCACTGCAGAGGATTGGACGGCCGGCTGCATGGACAGTAGAAGAGGTGAGTAATTAGGTAAGTATTAATAATTTTTATCATTATTTATTTTACATGTTATGTTTATTATGGGTTCTCGAGAGGCCCAAGAGCGTAATAAACCACATTCAATTTGCAGGAATAACTTTGCTGCACATTGAATTTCAATATAAAATCCAAATAATTTAGAAAAGTTTTGGGTTTTTTTTAAACTTAAATTTTTTTAATTGAATGTTTTACAAAATAACTTTACATACCAAGAGGGGAACATAGTCCCCAGACCCGAACTCTCTCCCCCCAACATCAAACAGCATGCAGTGTCAGATACATAGTATAGCTCTGAAAAGGAGAAATTACTGTGAATAGATAAGTACGTTGAAGATACTGGCGCACACAATAAGTCCAGTTAATTAAAGGTATTACAGGAGCAAATTCAAATTTTAGTTATTTGCTCATCTCTTCCTTCAGCCTGAAAGTAAACCTGAGAGGTCCAATATGCACCCAGAACCACGAGCAGTTCTGGGTGCATATTTCTAATCCCTGACTAACTGTCCCTGTATCTAGTAGTATGCATAAAGAGATCTTTAGAAAAAGTATTTCTAAAAATCCTTTACAATATGCTAATGAGCACAGGGACTAGTCGCAAGGGCATTATTTCCCCCACTAGTCCGCCCTCATAGCATGTTAGTACATGTCACCACCTCAGACGCCTGATTTGGGCTCAGTGCGCATGATTAAAAGTCTCGGCACTTCCGGTCATGCACAGTATGAAGCTGGCTGTGACAATGGACAGGTATGTGTGTCCATGCTGATGATGCCCCTGTGGGCGTGCTAACATGCTAAGAGGGTGGACTAATCGAGGGAAATAAGGCCCAGGTGACTAGACCCTGCGCTCATTAGCATATCATAAAGGATCCTTAGAAATACTTTTTCTAAAGATCTCTTTATCTATGCTACTATAACCTGGGATGGTTAGGCAGGGATTAGCAATATGCATCGAGAACTGCTTGTAGTTCTGGGCGCATCTTGGACCTGACAGGTTCACTTTAAAACTATAAAACAATTAAACTATAAATTAAACAACTTGTTAATAAGACGTAAAAATATTGATAAAGTTATCATGCTAGACAGAGTTCATTACTGCAGGGTTTTAGCTGTGCCTCTTTCCGTTTGCTGCCCTAACTAGGGGTGTACATACCATTGGTGCAACCTCTGCAGCTACAAAGGACCTAAGAGGCAAAAAAGACCCATTTCCACCTTCAAAACAAGTGGAGTTGTGCTTTATGAAGAGCTATTGGTCTACGAGGGGCCCATATTCTGCACTTGAACAGGCGCCCTTTTCTGTCTTTGTCCGCCCCTAGCCCTAACCCTGCCTTGACCAAGGCAGAGCTTTTTGATGACACCTACCCTGCATCGAGTACCCTGGGCATATATCTTGCCAGCATCCCTAACTACTGATAGGTGCTACTAACATGCATTCCGTAAATTGTTACTGTGGAATATCTTGACTATGCCATGGCTTGAGTTTTAGGGACCAGATAAATCTCAGTCTGCTTCTACACTTGTGTAATGTACTGTTGTTAAAAAACAGGCAGTGTGAACAAAACAATTTCCCTTGGCTAGTAGAACTATAGAAAAGGAATCCTTGTGAATTCAGGGAAATTAAAACAGGCCACATCAAAGGCAGAATACCACAATTTATCAGTGCTGATGATTTTTACAACTTTCGTAATGTGGTGCAACTTCTGCGAACTGAAGACTAAAAAAACCACTGTCTCTTAGTGGGATCAGAAACTAGTTTCAGGAACTGTAACCAACTTTGATGGTAAATGGAACTGTTTATTGAAAGTGTGTAGTTATTAAGAGAGCGCTAAAGATATAAAGAGACCTCCTTACTGTTTTCTGTACTGGACTGAGTTTTGCATCTTTAAAGAAACATTGTAAAGATGAAAATGTGACTCCCTGGCAAAACCAGGTAGTCACAAATAGGCCCCCGCATTACACCGTTCCCCCACTGGGAAACACACAGCCAACCAGAAACCCTAGTCACCCCCCCTTAGGGAAAGATAGACACACTAGTGGGTGTGACCAGGCGATTGGAACACGCCCACCTAGGGGTCCAGACAGCCCGGGGCGGGAAAGACAGCAGTTCAGCTGAGAGTTCAGTGTGGAGAGGAGTGTGGGCTGGAGCTAAGGGTAGCTCCAGCAGGAAAGTTCAAGTTGAACGGTACCAGGGTTGGAGTCCTGGTGCCACTGGCTAGGAGGCAGACGGTGGTCTCCATCAGCAGGCGACGGGAAGACGGCTCGGTGGAACCGAGGTGGACCGGGACAGGGTTGTAGCCCACCGGTACCGACACGGGGAACCGACCCGGAAACCGTAGCACAAAGGGGGGTACTCGGATCCTGAAGCCAGAAACGGAACCAAGCGGACTAGTTAATTCACCGATTGAGCCAGGACTAGAAGTCCTGTCCCACCCAAAGTCCCTCATAGAAGACAACAGCCCACTGATAGGGATAAGAGGTCACATTTACATAAACAGTGCAGAGGAAAAGGATAGAGACCACCAGCCGAGTGGGGGACCCAAATGCAACTGGCCGCAGCACCAGCCACCATCACCTTGATTTACCAGAGACTTGTGTGGTTTATTAACAGTGAGTACACCAACACTCCCTGTGGCTGCTATCCCCTGCACTGAGCCACCGGGTCCCGGGGCCACCATCCCTGCCCACGGAGGGGTTAACAACTTGCTGCACAACATCTCCCCTGAGTGCCCCATAACAACAGCGGTGGTGCCCCACCTCATCACACACTGTGCGTGGCGTCACTACGGCCTAGCCCATACATCTACGCCCCCCATTTATTCGGCGTGTCCACGAGATCCCCGGGGCCGGAGACCCTCGAGCCACCACCCCTGAAGGCCCGGACCCAAGCAGCACCAGCTGCTGGCACGTGGGCGGCACACCCCAAAACCTGGCGTCACGAACAGGATACTTACCCATCCACTTACCTTGTGGAAGTGCGCCTTGTATTGGACAGTCAGCGGTGATCCGTTGCAAAATTTTCGGAAGTCGCCATCTTGCCGCCATTTTGGGCATGAAAACTAGAGCCCAGCGTCTTCTTCCCCGTGAATAGGGCGTGAAAGCCGAAGCCCCGCCCCCTGGGAATGCGACTGGAAAGCGAGCCGGAAGTCGAAAAACGAAACTAACAGGCCGCAGAAAGGAGTGGCGGCAAAAGACCAAGGGGGGGCGGGTGAAGATTCTACGACATGTGACCGAGCAGATAAAGGGCAGGGACTCCAGGACCCTGCCATCCTTCTTGTTCCTGGATACCACCAACCGTGCAGCATTGCCGACCCGTCTGGCGGTCCTGAACCGGACAGCAATCCCGGTCTTGGAGGACGCAGCGCCTAAGATCACATCGGTCCCGGCAGTCCGCCCAGCCACAGCCACCGAGTGCCCCGTAACAGCAGCGGTGGTGCCCCACCTCACCACACACCGTGGGTGGCGTCACGAACTCTCTACGGACTAGCCCGTACAGCTACGTCCCCCCATTTATTTGGCGTGTCCGCGAGACCCTCAAGCCAACACCCCCGAAGGCCCGGACCCAAGCAGCACCAGCTGCTGGCACGGGGGCGGCACAAAAATAAATGTTCAGGATAATCCAGATGCCTCCTATTGTCAACTATTGAGGGAAATAAGTGACGTCCTTTGGGATTGGGATCTAAGTGGTAAGGTTTCTTCTCGTCGAATGTGACATGCCAGGAATGCTTGTATGAGGAGACTTAAACACCTTGCATGCGCCTTAAGGAAATTATACATGCAAATTGCCTCTTCAGAAAGGAAGAGAACTTAAACTCTTGTGCCACCTATTGGAGGTAGCAATCCTAAAAGTCAATATCAATCATTTAACGAACCTTGCCATATGACTTAGCATAGGAGCCAAACCAGAATCTCGATTTGGTGTTTTGGGATATTGCCCCTCGTCAGTGCAAAGTATGAAGTCTGATTTCGCTAGGTGAGACCCCAAACCACCCATTAATTCTGATGCCTTCACAGTCCACTACACACAGTACGAAGCCCCAACAAACCCCCCACACAGTATGATGCACATCACACATAGTTTAATACCTCCACATCCTCCAATACAGTTTGATGCCCCTAGAGCCGCCCACACAGTGCCATGCACCCACAGCCCACTACATAGAGTTTGATGGCCGCCACAGCTAACCACACAGTATGATACTACCACAGCCACTCTGCACAGTATACTGGTCAACGCAACCTATCTCACACACCATGATTGCAGGGAAGGGAAGGAGTGATGGGGTTAATGGAAACAGGAATGGTTTGTTTATAAGGCAGAGTAAAGGGATTGGTGGGTAGGAGGAGTTCCCTGGAGGAAGAGGTGGGACAGTTGAGGGGTGTAAGTAAAGGACTTTGACTTACCCCCTCTCTCTTGACTTCCGGATATGGAACGATCTGACTGGAGAGGTTCCTATAAGGTGTCAGGACGTCACCTTCTATTTCTCCATGGAGGAGTGGGAGTATTTAGAAGGACACAAAGATCTGTACAAGGACGTCATGATGGAGGTTCCCCAGCCCCTCACATCACCAGACTTCCGGATATGGAACGATCCGGACGTGCGACAGGATGGCTGCTACCCGGGAGCAGCGGATTCATCATGGCAGTGCACGGGCCCCTGGCAGCGCGGTCCCACGTCTTGGCTGCTGGGGGTTAACCCGTTGGCACTTTCCCCTCGCTCCCCTGTCAGCTGCGGGCGGCGTCCCCCCTCCCTCATATCTCAGGTACTTGCCGTGTGCGGGGGGAGCGAGGAGGAGATGCGAGAGCCCCTTCGGGGACCCTCCGCGGTAGGACGTGGGCAGGGCAGTACTCGGCTGCTGCTCCGGCCGCGGGAGGAATCTCCGTCCGGGCCGCGGCAGCCGGGAGGGGGGCGTGGCTTGGCTGCGGCCTACTTCCGGTCCGAGCCGCGGCCTGGATTGCTGGATGCGGCGGCTCCCGGACGGGGAGAGCGCCCGGCGGTGACAGAGGCCAGCTTTACCCCTCGCGGAAGGCGGGGGGGGGGCCGCGGAGCTGCAGCCAGTGGTGGGTCCGGCACCAGGGCAGGCGGGCCTGGGGCGACGGGTGCCCAGGAAGCGTCGGTGAGTGGGGGTGACGGCAGGGGCCCTGCAGTTCCTGCTTGGTCACCCAGATCAGGTTGCAGCTCCCGGCCGCGGCGGTCTCCCCCAGGAGGGGGAGGGCCCAGCGGACAGAGGCTTTCATGGGGCCCAGGAGGGCTGGATGCGGCGGCTCCTGGCCAGGAGAGCGCCCGGCGAGGACGGAGGCCAGCGTTACCCCCCCCCCCCCGCGGGTGGAGGGGGGGGGGGGGCCGGGGGGCTGCAGCCAGCAAGGGGTCCGGCACCAGGGCAGGCGAGCATGGTGCGACGGATGCCCGGGAGGCGTCGGTATGTGGGGGTGACGGCGGGGGCCCTGCGGTCCCCGCCTGGTCACCCAGAGCAGGCGTGCAGCTCCCGGCAGCGGCGGTCTCCCCCAAGGGGGGGAGGGCCCGGCGGACGGATGCCTTCTGGGCCCAGGAGGGCAGGAGGCTGGCGGCTCTGGATGGGAGTCTGCTGGCAGCGGGTCGGGCCACAGGTACCCCCTGTCCTTGCAGGTAGCAAGGGGGGGTCAGGCCAGAAGATAAGGCCCGCGGTGGCAGCCCGTAGGACGGGACGGTTTCCGGGGTTGTCGCCGCGGGACAGAAGATGGAGCTTGGAGAATGGTGCCCACGCGGCGTACCAGGAGGACGGCCGTGGTGGTGGCAGCGCTTCGGCGGCGTCTGCATTACATGAGCCAGAGGCGGTCGGCTCCAGCGAGGAGGAGGAGGAAGCAGCGACGGATGAATCAGACGTCCGGATGGCGTGATTTTTATTCCAGGATATGCCGGGTCGCGGTCGGGTGAGACGGCCGTGGATTTGGCAGGGCTGGGGGGGGGGCGGCTGCGGACACGGCAGCGCCGAGTGGGTTGGTGTTTTAACCAGGTATGGGGTTTACTGAAGTGGTGTATACGGTTGTGGAGAGTGCGCATGCACCGCCGGCGGCATGGACGGGATCGGTGGTTAGTAGGCGCAGGTGCGGCAGGCAGAGTGAGGGCGCATGAGGCGGCAGGGGAGCATTTTCGGGCAGAGGCGGCAAGGGCTGTGACAGAGTGAGTGGTGAGGAACGAAGAGGGGGATGAGGTGGTGCGTCTGGCTGACAGTGGCCAAGTGTGAGAGGTATGGGTGCTTCAAAGGCCCGCTGGGGGGGCTCACTTGCTGGAGGATGTGAGGGATAAGATTTGAATGGGGAAAGTGTAGCAATAGTTTCGCTGCTCCCCTGGGAACAGTTTCACCTGGATTAGGTTAAGCCAAGTGATTCCAGGAAGGATAAGTAGAGGGAGGGGAGCGCCGGTGGAGGCTCACCCTCGAACATTTGCAACGTGGCTGCGGGCATTTGCGTTTTTTGGCAAGGGTATCGGGGGAAGGAATTGGGTAATTGGTTCGGCATGGTTCGGTTATATGGATCCATTTGGGGTGGCTTGTTAGGTCATATGGCGGTTTAGTCTGGCTTCAGTACGCCGAGTAATTTCAGCAAGGGAAGGTGTTGCGTGCCAGTATGCGGTAGGATCATACGGGCACATCCTTATGGCTGCAGTGGATGGCGGCTCCTAGTCAGCCCCCCCCCCCTTTTTGGGGGGTAGTTGGCTGTTCGGGGCTTGGAACCCCGGCGACACGGACGATGAGGGTTTTTTGGGGGGAATAGAAGGATGGGTGGTGCAGATTTGGCGTGGACGGTTGTCTTAAGCATAAGTGTTGGGTTGTGGTAAGGAACATAGTAATTCTGCGTCATTCTATTTATATTGGTGGATCTTTGCCTCCTTATTGGAAGTTTGCGCTGGGCTAGGGGACACCTGGTGGTTGTCAGTGGAAAGAGGGGTCAGGAAGTGGTGTTGGGCAGGATGGGTGGGCCATTCGGGGCCCTCCTTGTCACGATTGGGTTTCTCTGTTGGGGGGTAGTGCCGGAAATGAGCCGTATATAGATGTATATATTTCGGCTTGTTCAAAACGTATCTTATCTGGAGGAGTCATCGGTGTATGCCTGCTTGGCTCCAGAATTGTCGGCGGTTTATTATGTGTCGTTTGACAGAGGGTGGGATTTGGTAAAGGCGGTGAGCCGGGGAGCATTGATGGCAAAGGCGAATTTGGAGGCAGCATTTAGGTTGTTACTGGTCCACCCTGCTAGCTAGCAGTTCTGGTGCTGCGGTGGGGAGGGGAGTTATTATTATGTTGATCGGTGGGTGCTAATGGGTTGTTGTCCCATTTTATGTTCCTTTGGAGGCGGTTATTTCTGGGTGGAGTGGTTTGTGCGTGGTGTGTCCCAGCTTACACCTCTTATTCATTATAGGTTGATTCTCTTTACATCGGGTTGGCGGGTTGATGATTCGTTGAGGTTGATTGTTTTATTACAGATGGTGGTGGATACTCTTTTGGGCCTGTTGGCGCAGGCGAAGACTGAGGGTCCAACGCCAGTGATACGGTTTGTGGGGATAAAGTTTGATGTTATGGTCAGAGGGGTAGGATTCGTGGGTAATGGTGTGGTCCTATGGGCTGCGATAGAGGCAGTTAGGTCAGCTAAGACGGTGCGGTTTCAGGCGGTGCAGTCTTTGCAGGGGCGGTCGAACCACGGGTGCAGAGTTACGCCGCTGGGGTGCGTGTCTGCTGGACGGCTGGCGATGGCTGCGCCAAGGGTGCAGCCATCGGATCCTTTGTGTGTGGTCACGAGGGAGATCAATGATGATCTGATGGTGTAGGAGGTTTTTTTTTTTCTTACGGCGATTTAGTGGCCGCGGATTGTGGCTGGGTAAGGTGCTACCTGATGGAACGTAGCTGCGGTACTCGGAGGCAGCGGGTCCAGTTGTTTTCTGGTTGGGCATTGTGGGGTAGCGCTTCCAATCGGTGGTAGTGGTCGGGTGGTGGAGGTTGGCAGTTTTTTCCAAGAGGAAGGTGTGCTGTCATTCTGGCTATCAGTTGGTGGAGAATTCGATTAATAGTTGGTTTGCTAATCCTGGGGCCAAGGGTGGCGTACTTGCGACAGTTGGTTTCTCAATTGGATGTGTTTTAAAAAAAAAAAAAAAAAAAAATGTTATGCGTGGCGCAACCAGTACTGGGGTTCGCCAAGGGAATAGCAGCTGCTGTGTTTCCTTCCAGTTCTGCAGGTCTCGGGAGTTGAGGCCGGGTAGCAGACGAGGTGGGCACGGTGTGTCCGGAGGGCTTGTGGAGTCTGGTGTGGCTGTGTTGGGGAGCGGCTCGGTGCCCAGTGACTGAGGTTATTTGGGGCTGATATTCAGAAGTATGGGTGGCGCGGATAACGTTTGGGACAATGTGTGAGGAAGGCCCGGTGGAGTATTTGATGGTGGCGTTGGCAGTGGTGAGTAACGGTTTTCAGGCTGCTAGGCCGGCGTCCGCAGTGGAGCAGAGGGTGGCGGCTGTGGCTGTCTTGTTAAGGATTAGATGTGGAGAGATGTTTTCGCAGGATCTTAGGGCGCGGCAGGCCTTGAAGGGTTTGGTCGTAAGGGTGTGAGGGAGCGGGATACAAGGGTCCGTCTCCGTTGTTTTGTGGCAGGGTTTGGTGAGTGGTTTGTGGCGGCTATGTTCATCTGAGCACGAGCGGGTTTTTGTTTCCCTTGTCCAAAACGGTTTGTGTTAGCCTTTTGGGGGGCTTTGAGATTGTGGGGTTGGTCAGCCCATCTACGGTCAAGAGCGGAGGTTGGATGTTGGAGGATGTGTCCGAGGTGGTGCAGTGGGTTGAGCGCCGGCTTTGTCGCTCACCGAATTAGATTAGGCGGGTGGTGAAGGTTGGTGTTGTTATACGCGGTCCCGGGTGCGGAATTATGTTGTGAGGGCGCCCAGGCTCATTATTGTGTCGCGTTTGTTAAGGTACCATTTTGTGGCAGTGCTGCAGACTTGATTGCAGGTGGCGGGGGTGGGCGCCCGGAATACTATGGGTCGTATTCCTTCTGGATTGGGCTGCCACGGAGGCCCCTCGGTGGGCTCAGAAAAGGGGTTGTGAGAAGTATTGGGAGGTGGGAGCCCTCTTGTTTCGGTGTTACGTTTGGCCTCAGTTGTTATCGGGTTAAGGCAATGGGGGCATTTGAGTCTTTTGGGAGTGGAATGGGTTGGCGTAACAGGTTGGTGTTATCTGTGGGTTTATAACCCCTGGGTTTTTGTGGTGAGGGTGTGCCTCATTTGGATATTTGGGCATTCGTTGGTTCTCGGGGCCTCGACGGTCTGAGGCTCGCCTGAATGTTGCCAGTTGGGTCTGGACGGGTCGATGGTAC
Organism: Anomaloglossus baeobatrachus; assembly: GCF_048569485.1. Classification (NCBI taxonomy): domain Eukaryota; kingdom Metazoa; phylum Chordata; class Amphibia; order Anura; family Aromobatidae; genus Anomaloglossus; species Anomaloglossus baeobatrachus. The sequence continues at coordinate 225,677,766 of NC_134359.1, read as the reverse complement.
TGGTCCAGTAAATTGGAGGCAGCGATTTGGTATCTCGAGAAGTTATTTATGAATGTTTTAAAAAAAAAAAAAAAAAAAAATTGTTGGTTGTTGCATTGTGTAAGACATACCTGAGCTTAATCGTGGGGTAGTTTTGATAGTGTGACCAGGTTGGAATGGCGTGTGGCTCGTGCGATAGGCAGTATCAATCGAGCCTTATTGGGGGGGTGGCGCCAAAAGTTGGTGGCGCTGAACTGGTGGTTTTGGGGATGCGATAGGGGTGCATCTTCACGTGCTTGGTGCTGTTTTGTGGACGCTGGGATTGCGTGGAGGTGTGGTACAAGCTTTTGGTGTGTGGCGGGTCCAGGCCACGTAAGGAGTCACGTGCCCTGTCCTGTGGCGGGGGGTAGGTCTGGTCCAGAGGCGGTTGAAGGCAATGGTAACTGGACAGAGAGACACCATCTTGGTATGGTGGCTCCAGGTTCCGGGATGTTGCAGGCACGGGGTTCTGCAAAGTTGGGGGGTTAATCCGTAGGTGATTAATACCTCATCTTTGGGTCGGTGTGTTGCGGCCAGGGATACTGGGGTGAGAAGTGGTTCCTGGACTGGGCCTACTCAGGGTTGTATATTTACTGTATTGGTTACTGTGTTACCTATTGTTATTTGTTGGGGTCGCCCGTTGGACGGCGCCCCCTTGTGTTAGTATGTAAATAATAGGTAATAAAGGCTGCTGTGGCCAATTTTAAACCAAGTCACATGCAGTTCGTGTATTATTTACAGATGGTATTGGTGGGTAACACACATACAGCACGACTGGAGAATCCTTCCTCAATGGTCAAGAAAGCCATGGAACCCATAGGGTGGAGGGGCGACATGACTAGAGGGAAGGGAAGGAGTGATGGGGTTAATGGAAACAGGAATGGTTTGTTTATAAGGCAGAGTAAAGGGATTGGTGGGTAGGAGGAGTTCCCTGGAGGAAGAGGTGGGACAGTTGAGGGGTGTAAGTAAAGGACTTTGACTTACCCCCTCTCTCTTGACTTCCGGATATGGAACGATCCCCGCCCACCCTCCCTTGTGTTTAATGCCGAGGGGAATTTGGTCTGGGTTGTTTCTTTGTCACAGCAGCGGGGGGTAGGTCTGGTCCAGAGGCGGTTGAAGGCAATGGTAACTGGACAGAGAGACACCATCTTGGTATGGTGGCTCCAGGTTCCGGGATGTTGCAGGCACGGGGTTCTGCAAAGTTGGGGGGTTAATCCGTAGGTGATTAATACCTCATCTCTGGGTCGGTGTGTTGCGGCCAGGGATACTGGGGTGAGAAGTGGTTCCTGGACTGGGCCTACTCAGGGTTGTATATTTACTGTATTGGTTACTGTGTTACCTATTGTTATTTGTTGGGGTCGCCCGTTGGACGGCGCCCCCTTGTGTTAGTATGTAAATAATAGGTAATAAAGGCTGCTGTGGCCAATTTTAAACCAAGTCACATGCAGTTCGTGTATTATTTACAGATGGTATTGGTGGGTAACACACATACAGCACGACTGGAGAATCCTTCCTCAATGGTCATGCTCTAAACTCTTGTAGCAAAAGCTGCATCCACATTTGAGGGTCATATCCTCCATTATTCTGGCATACAAGAGTTCAATTCACTCTGGGAGATGTGGTTGCTGCTAGCCATCTCTGAGTTGGACAGTTCTGGAGCCTGATCCATAACTAGGTGTCCTGGTGCTCCACTGGTCTCTGGTGCAATATTGAGCTAGTCCCTAGCATCATCCTCCACCAAGGCTCAGATTAACATTGCTTTTGTCTTGTTGGACCCATTGAGACCTTGTACTTCACACATACAGATCAGCACCACTTTCCCGTGCTTCTTGTAAGCACCTTCCATCTTAGTTGTCACTTTCCAAATAAAAGATAGAACAGAAAAACAAGAGAGGGGGTTGGTTTTTTTGCTTCAAATTTCTTTTTCCTATTTTCCGCTTCCAAAACCTCGATGCGTGTTATGCTCCGGTGTGCTATATAGTCCTGAAAAATAATCCCATATGTTCAATGTGGGGGGTGGATATGTCCCAATTTTATAATTTCTCTCTGACATTTACCACTGGACTTATTAAGGTATATTCATACCTTCTTCACACAAAAACCTTCATACATACCCCTTTAATCCAATGCACTGTCAAGTTGTATGAGATTAGAAAATCAGTCTACTTTTTGATTGTAGAAGTAGCACTATGATTATTAATAGGCTGGGTCTTGGCTGGGCCTCTGCTGCAAAGCTGACTAGTGAAGTACAGAAAACAGGAAATCAAAGTCAGACTATTATGGCTGCTTTAGACAAAATTCACATAAAAAAACACAATCTAAATTGAAGTAAATGACCATATTTTTTGTTTTCGAAGATGCACCCCAAATTTACAGGAGGAAAATATAATGTTTAATGTTAAAATGAGGGTCCGTCTTATAATCCTAGTGTGTCTTATATTAGCTCACCGGGGGGAGCAGCGGTGGGGGAGCAGCTCAGGAGGGTCAGTGGATAGAGGGTTGGCGATGCTGCAGGCTCGGAGGAGGGGGTGCTGCAGCTCAGGAATAGAGTTGAGCGCGGTTCGCGGTTCTCCAGTTCGCGGTTCGAGTGATTTTGGGGGCTGTTCTAGATCGAACTAGAACTCGAGCTTTTTGCTAAAGTTCGATAGTTCTAGTTACGTTCGAGAACGGTTCTAGCAGCAAAAAGCAGGGCTTTTTACAGCTACAGTGTGCAGGAGCCATCGCTGGCAGCCTGCCAGAATCTGGTAACCAAGATAAACATCGGGTATCCAAGCAAAGCGCTTTGGTTAGTAACCCGATATTTATCCTAGTTACATGTGCAGGAAGCCCACACTTCCCCGCTCAGCTCACTCCGCCCCCTCCTGCACGCGGCATGTACACACACACACACACACTCACCTGTCTCCAGCCATGCAGTCCACGACACTGACCACTGACGTCCTCAGCGCCACATGACCCCGCTAGGCTCCACCCACTTCACACTCCACCGCCAGCACACATGGCTCCGCCCACCTGGCACTCTGCACACATGGTCCCGCTAGGCTCCGCCCACCTGACACTCTGCACACATGGTCCCGCTAGGCTCCGCCCACCTGGAACTCTGCACACATTACCCCGCTAGGCTCCGCCCACCTGGCACTCTGTACACATGGTCCCGCTAGGCTCCGCCCACTTGACACTCTGCACACATCGTCCCGCTAGGCTCCGCCCACTTGACACTCTGCACACATGGTTCCGCTAGGCTCCGCCCACCGGTCACTCTGCACACATGGTCCCGCTAGGCTCCGCCCACCTGGCACTCTGCGCACATGGTCCCGCTAGGCTCCGCCCACCTGACACTCTGCATACATCGTCCCGCTAGGCTCCGCTCACCTGACACTCTGCACACATCGTCCCGCTAGGCTCCGCCCTCCTGTCACTCTGCACACATGGTCCCGATAGGCTCCGCCCACCTGGCACTCTGCACACATTACTCCGCTAGGCTCCGCCCACGTGGCACTCTGCACACATGGTCCCGCTCGGCTTACCTGTGGTGATGAAGTCCCGCCATCCCGACCTCAGCGCTGTCACTGTCCTCCATGGCCGCCGCTTGTCACATCACCTTCTCTCGCTTCCAACCTGAGACTGACTAGCGGTGACGTCACGGGCCGCTCGCGATACTTGACTGTGAAGATGATTGAAGGCAGTGTGCAGGAGATCAGCGCAGGTAAAGTACCTCGCTGACAGCAGCACTTGTCATCCCCTGCAGTGACCTGGGCTGACCCATTGATGTTAGCTCAGGTCACTGCACTGCTCTCCCAGCCAATGGGGAACATCCTGCTCTTCATTGACTGGGACAGTGTGGATCGTCATGGGAACCCCTTGGATTACACCAGACCTGGATTTGTTTTTCTTTCTAATAAATTGGTTAAAGAGGGAATGTATTGGGGAGTGTTTTTTCAAATAAAAATGTGTTTGTCGTCTATTTTTTTTTATTACTGACTGGGTTTGTGATGTCGGGTATCTGATAGACGCCTGACCTCACCAACCCCAGGGCTTGGTGCCAGGTGACATTACACATCTTATATTAACCCCATATATTACCCTGTTTGCCACCGCACCAGGGCACGGGATGAGCTGGGTTGAAGCACCAGGATTGGCGCATCTAATGGATGCGCCACTTCTGGGGCGGCTGCGGCCTGCTATTTTTAGGCTGGGGAGAGTCCAATAACCATGGACCTCCCTAGTCTGAGAATATCAGACCCCAGCTGTCTGCTTTACCTTGGCTGGTGATCCAATTTTGGGGGGACCCCTACGTGTTTTTTTTTTTAAATTATTTATTTAATTTAAAATAACAGCGTGGGGTGCCTCAGTTTTGGATTACCAGCCAAGGTGAAGCTGCCAGCTGTGGTCTGCAGGCTGCAGTCGTCTGCTTTACCCTAGCTGGCTACAAAAATAGGGGGAACCCTACGTCATTTTTTTTTTTTCATTTTTTTGGCTAAATACAAAGCTAACATGAAAGGCACCAAAGGGTGCAAAATTACAAAATGCAGGAGAGTGAGACATTATGTGTCTTTCTGCCATTATAATGACAGAAAAGACTGATATGAAGTGCACAAGCACAAGAAAATCACCAGAGCGCTCTACGCTGTGAAAAGCAGTAGAAAACGGCACTGGAGTGAACATGTGACCGTCTCATGTAGGTTGAAGCTATGGATCCTGGGTAAATTTATGTATTTTCCCTCCTTCAGTTTTTTTGCAGTACGCAAAAAAACCAGAATGCACTCGGATGACAAACAGATGACATACGGACCGTCTACGGAACGGAAACGGATGCCACACGGATGCACCCGTGAAAAAAAACGGACTGTTTTTTGCAGACCGCAAAAACGGATCGGTCGTGTGAATGTAGCCTTATTCTGATCTGCCGTTTATAAACAGCAGGCAGAAATAAGTGAATAGCGCCCCCCAGCGTCAGAAAATCTCCGAGGTTTCAGGCGTAGCTGAGACCCTGGAGATCCAGGACGGTTTTTCCGCTCACGTGATCACAGGTATACACCGTACACCGATGATCACGTTACAGTAAATGACAGTGTCGGTAAAAAATTATTTATCTCCCATCTGGCATGAACAAACATGATAAATCTCCTACCCGGTCCCCTCCGGTCCCCCGGTGTCGCCAAAGTGCCCCCCCTGATGCCCTCCCAGAAATCCAAGATGGCCGCGCGCACAGCAGCGCGCCGGCCGCATTCACCCTACTCCTCTGATTTCTGTCGCATGTGCCATGACACATGCGACAGAAAACTCCTCCCCAGGCCCTGCCAGGTCACCCCCTATAACCCCACTGGTGTTCCCCGGTGTCCCACGGTACCGGTGCAGCGTTGATCCCCCGCGGCCCTCTCCTTCACAATAGACGCTGCCGCATGCACAGAGTGGCTGTCAGCTCAGCTTCCTGTGTTCAGACACAGTGAGTGGTGGTTATGCATCTGTAAGCTAAATGGGCAGCACGGTGGCTCAGTGGTTAGCACTGCAGTCTTGCAGCGCTGAAGTCCTGGGTTCAATTCCCACCCAGGACACCATCTGCAAGGAGTTTGTATGTTCTCCCCGTGTTTGCGTGGGTTTCCTCCGGGTACTCCAGTTTTCTCCCACACTCTAAAGACGTACAGATAGGGAATTTAGATTGTGAGCCCCAATGGGGACAGTGTTCCCAATGTATGCAAAGCACTATGGAATTAATAGCGCTAAATAAATGAATAAATTATTACTATTACTGCAATGCCCTGCTCATGAGGTAAGGAACATAGTTGATCAGGAGAGCTATATACTACATTTCCAAATGGAGGCATTTGATTTTATAGTTGCCCTGCTGAACGACTACCAAACATGAGAGTCCGTTATACACCACAAGAAAACACATCTAAATAGCGAGCTCTGTTGTTTAGTATTCATTCAGCTGGATAACTGGACTTAAAGGGGTATTCCATCTCCAAGATCCTATCCCCAATATATAGTAGGTGGAATAGCAATAATATAGCAAATACCAATATTTGGAAATGTAGAATAGTTCTCCTGATTAGGCATGCCCTTACCTCATGAGCAGGGCATTGCAGCTTTGGTAGAAACCGTTACGACATGGACTCTGCTGCTGTGGACCCGGGGAGAGTAGGTGCAGATTCATTGCACCCACACTCCTCACATGGAGGGTCTGCACTCCTAGAAAATGGGGGATACGTTCCCGTTTTTTCCTTACAATAAATTTGTGAAAGAGGGAATGTTTTGGGGAGTTTTCTTTCAAATAAATTATTTTTGTCGTTTTTTTTTTGTTAGTACTGACAGTTTGTGATGTCGGGTATCTGATAGACACCATGACATCACAACTGCTGGGCTTGATGTCAGGTGACTTTACAACTAGTATCAACCCCATTTATTACCCCGTTTGCCACTGCACCAGGGCACGGGATGAGCTGTGGTGAAGCGCCAGGATTGGCGCATCTAGTGGATGCGCCACGTCTGGGGTGCCTGTGGCCTGCTATTTTTAGGCTGTGAAGGCCCAATAACTATGGACCTTCCCACCCTGAGAATACCAGACCACAGCTGTCCGCTTTACCTTGGCTGGTGATCCAATTTGGGGGGGACCCTACTTTTTTTTTGTAATTATTATTATTTATAAAATAATTATAAAAATAGAGCCTGGGGTGACCTTCACATTGGATCCCCAACCACGGTAAAGCTGCCAGCTGTGGTTTTCAGGCTACAGCCGTCTGCTTTAGCCTAGCTGGCTATCAAAAATGGGGGGACCCAACATAATTTTTTTTTAACTATTTTTTAAATAAAAAAAATTAATGGGCTTCTCTGTATTTTGATTGCCAGCCAAGGTAACGCCAGGCAGATGGGGGTGGCAACCCATAGCTGTCTGCTTTATCTGTACTGAGAATCAAAAATACCGCGGAGCGCTACGTCATTTTTTTTAAAGATTTATATTTACACACACTGTCATGTCAGGCGATCAAAATACAGGGAAGCCCTTTTTGTTTTTAGTTATTTAAATAAATAATTAAAAAAAATATATATGGGCTCCCGCTGCATTTTTGGTATTTTAGCTAAGGGTAATCCATTTTTGTATTTTTTGTATTGCTAGCTAAGGGTAATCCAAGCAGCTACTGGCTGCTAACCCCCACTGCTTGGTGTTACCTTCACTGGCAATGGAAAATCCAGGGAAGTATTTTTTATTTTTTTTGCCAAAAAACTACAAAAAAAATGACGTGCGCTTCGCCATATTTTTGTATGCTAGCCAGGTACAGCAGGCAGGTACGGGCTGCCCGTAACCCCCAGCTGCCTATTTGTACCCGGCTGGGAACTAAAAATATAGGGAAGCCTTTTTTTTAATTAATTCATGAATTTTATGAAATAATTAAAAAAAAAAAAAACCGACGTAGGCTTCGCCCCATTTTTGTGTCCAGCTGGGTACAACTAGGCAGCTGGGGATTGGAATCCACAGCACAGGTTAGCCCGAGGTTTCTGGGCCCCTCTGCTGCGAATTGCAGTCCGCAGCCGCCCCAGAAAATGGCGCTCTCTTAGAAGCGCCATCATCTGGCGCTGTATCCAACTCTTCCAACAGCCCTGAAGCCGGGTGGCTTGTTGGGTAATCATGAGTTAATACTGGCTTTGTTTTACTAGCCAGTATTAAGCCAGAGATTCTTAATGTCAGGCACGTTTGACCCGGCCATTAAGAATCTCCAATAAAGGGTTAAAAAAAAACACCACCCAGAGAAAAAATACTTTAATAGAAATAAATACACAGACACATTAGAGACTCCATCTTTATTACCCCTTGTCAGCCCTCCACAATCCTGCTCTTCTGTCTTCTTTCCCCTTCAACACATGCAGCTCTGTCTGCTCCATCAGACAGCACAGCTGCATGGGGGAAGACGCTCCGTGCAGAAATCACTCTGTGATAGTGACCACAGGCTCCCGGCTGTAAGCGGTGGCACGGGTTGCCATAGCAACGCTGCTCCGATCACGTGATTCCGGTGCCGCTGCGTGGTGGTAGCATCTCCGTGATTGACCGGCTGTGTCAGCCGGTCAGGAGCCGGCTTCTGCGGACGCTGGTAACTACGGTAAACATCGGGTAACCCAGAAGCCCTTTCCTTGGTTACCCAATGTTTACCGTAGTTACCAGCGTCCGCCGCTCTCACGCTGCCAGTGCCAGCCCCCTGCACACATAGCCAGACTACACATCGGGTTAAATTAACCCGATGTGTACTCTGGCTAGGAGTGCAGGGAGCCAGCGCTAAGCGGTGTGCGCTGGTAACCTAGGTAAATATCGGGTTGGTTACCCGATATTTACCTTAGTTACCAAGCGCAGCATCGCTTCCACACGTGCTGCTGGCTGGGGGCTGTGGTCACTGGTTGCTGGTGAGATCTGCCTGTGTGACAGCTCACCAGCAACCCGTGTAGCGACGCTCCAGCGATCCCTGCCAGGTCAGGTTGCTGGTGGGATCGCTGGAGAGTCGCTTAGTGTGACGGTACCTTAAGGGAACGGGGAAGCAGAGCGGGGAGTCGAGCTAGAGCATGTCGCCTGTACACGGCGATACACAAATGTGCACCGTGTAACAGAGAGATGCAATGACAGGTCCTACATGACGCGTCATAGTCATGTGACCAGTCTGTAGCCAATGAGATAACAGGCACGTGACTGGTCACATGGCTATTTTTCACGTCACGATAGGTCCTGCATCACTGCTGGCAGTGCTGGTTACCAGGAGGATTCAGCGATCATCGGATGGAATAGCGGCAGGAGACAGAGTGCAGGAGGGATCGCGGGGACCGGTAAGTGTTATGGCAATGTTTATTAACTGTATGTGTACATTTATAATGTGTTTTTATGTGTTTGTGATTGCCTCCTATTGTTTCCTATGCAGTTCGAGTGGTTCGCCGAACCGGTTCGCCGACCCGAACTCGAACCAGACCTCGGTTCGGCGGACCGAACTCGAGCAGAACCACGGCCGGTTCGCTCATCTCTACTCAGGAGGGTCAGTGGATAGAGGGTCGGCGATGCTGCAGGCTCGGAGGATGGGGTGCTGCAGCTCAGGAGCGTCAGTGGATAGAGGGTCGGCAATGCTGCAGGCTCGGAGGAGGGGGTGCTGCAGCTTAGGAAGGTCAGTGGATGGAGGGTCGGCGATGCTGCGGACTTGGAGGGGGTTTGTGGCTCAGGAAGGTCAGTGGACGGAGGTTGGCTATACTGAGGGCCCAGAGGAGGGGGTGTCGCTGCACAGGAGGGTCAGTGGATGGAGGGTTGGTGATACTGTGGGCTCAGAGGAGAGGGTGTTGCTGCGGTGGCCGCCATTGATCTGCCAGCGGGCTGTGGGCTCCACTGAATCACCGGCCGTTGACGCAAAACACTTCAAGACAATCATTGCGGAGGTGGAGTGTGCGCAGATTAGCCTCCACGACCAATTTCTTGAAGTCCAGTGCATCAACCGCTGGTGATTCATACAATTCTGGTATGTATGTTGCAGTTTGTATACGTCCCAGAATCACGGACATACGAAAACCCATTAAAATTTGCGCACACATCAAGGATTTTTCACTGACGTGTCTCCGTTCAGAGTACATGCGTGTCCGTGTGTTCTGCTTGGAGACAAGTCCGTTGTTTTCTGGTATCACTGATGTTCCACGGACCACACTATGGTATGATCCGTGAAACTCGTATCAGAAAACCACATACATTTAAAAAGCTTTTTAGACTCACCTGTCTCTAGCGATGCTGTCTCCGGCCGCTGCTGTCTCCTGCTTCCAGGCTGGCTAATTATGCTCATAAATATGCACTGCACAGCTGACCTGGAAGTAACAGCAGAGGGTAGACAGCAGCGGCCAGAGACAGCATCGCGGGAGACTTCAGCACCTCGGACAGCAGTGGCGTGGACAGGTGAGTATAAGTGCCTGATCTCTGTGTATTATCATGGATAGCACGTCAGTGAAAAACGTGTGTGTTTTTCACTAACGTGTGAAAGAGGCCTAATGCAGATACTTGTTTTTTTTCTTACTGATTAAAATTGACAATTGCAGTATTTTATAAATCTTCATTTAAATTATTAATGGGGTAAGTGGCCAGTGTTAAAGGGGAGTTCTGAATATGAATTATTAATGTCAACTTTGAATACTAATAACTAATATCCAATACTAAATGACACTTTAATGCTATATCTAAGTAAAGGGCCCGTTACACGCTACGATATATCAAACGATATGTCGTCGGGGTCACGTCATTAGTGACGCACATCTGGCATCATTTGACATATTGTAGCATGTGACAACTACGAACGACTGTGAACGAGCAAAAATACCTTATCGTTGCTCGTTGACACGTCTCTCATTTTCAAAATATCGAACGTCCTTCTACGCGCCGGTTGTTCATCGTTCCCGAGGCAGCACACATCGCTCCGTGTGACACCCCGGGAACGATGAACTGCAGCTTACCTGCGTCCCGCCGGCAATGCGGAAGGAAGGAGGTGGGCGGGATGTTACGTCCCGCTCATCTCCGCCCCTCCGCTTCTATTGGCCGGCCGCTGTGTTACGTCGCTGTGACGCCGAACGTCCCTCCCCCTTCAGGAAGAGGATGTTCGCCGTCTACAGTGACGTCATTTGGAAGGTAAGTACGTGTGACGGGGGTGACCGACTTTGTGCAACACGGGCAACAAATTGCCCGTGTTGCACAAACGATGGGGGCGGGTGCGATCGCACATGCGATCGCACGATAAATCGCCGCGTGTAAAGCGGCCTTTAGAACAGCGACTAAATGAGGCGAACCCTTGTCCTAATAAAGAATATTTAGTATACACAACACAAGTCTTCTATTATTATTTTGCCTACTACAAAAACACAGGAATAACATAATACTAATACACATTCAAACCTGCAATAACCTAACAATATTTCCCACCCAGGTTAATGAAAAACACTCATACAATTAAAGTCTACCCACCTACTATCCACTATCTCTATATAAACTTTGGTTTATGGCCCAGAAAGCAGTGGTTTCAGGGGTAATGCAGGGATCCCAGAGCAGGGAGATACAGGAGGTTTAATACAGGGGTCTAGGGTTTGGTATGGCAAGAACATACAAGGGGAAAGGGTGAATACACAGAGCCCATTGTGCTCATCATCCTCGCATGGTGGTCTGCTAGTCAGAAAGAGATGGAGTGGGCTGGATATTTAATTTATAATTCCACATAAAGGGGGGGCTTGCGCTAAATGAATATTCCCCCTAACTCTGGCTGAGGGCTCTGATATAACTTTGCATTTTTCCCCACCTACTGACCAAGACTCATCCCCCCAACCTGGCAGTGGACTAAGATGGCTACATAAATTGAGCTCTTTGTATCACTTTTGAAGCTACCTTGTCACTGTGTGATATTCTTTCAATGCACAGTGACAGAGCTCTCCCTCGCCGGCTCTTATGAGAATTGCTGAGCTGGCAAGAGAGAGCTTTGTCAGTGTCCAATGAGAGACCAGCCCCGTCTCCGAAAGTGACATCACTTCCGGGGACGGGGGCTGGTCTCTGCTCATCATGCCCTGTTCGCTAATTACAGTGTGCACTGATAGTGCACTCTCTTGCTGGCTTGTTACTTCTCAAAGCCAGCAAGGAAGTGCACTGTCATTGTGCAATTAAAAGAATAATGTACAGTGACAAGAGAGTTCATTGGAATTGGCACCCGACACAGGGTCTGTAGAGCAGGGACTAGACCCACCTTGGAAACAGACACTTCTTTTCAGGGTGGGGACAGACTCAGAGGCAGTGCGTGCAGCCCATGTCCCATTGAAGACATCACAATTCCCCAGCATGCACCGTAGAGAGGGAACTGTAGGGATTTTTTCACTAAAAAAGTTTATTAGAAAAGAGATTAGATTATTACAATAAATAGCCATTTAGGATTAAAATCTATATTAGTTGCAGACCACCCTTTTAACTTCTCTGTTATTGTACATTGTATGTTAATTTCCATTTAATTTCACTTTAGTCCTCTTTTATAGTTATTGCTTCCCATGATTTTAAAATGGCAAACATTACTGGATGTTGTCTCTACAGAAATGATGGTCATTACCATTATATCTCCTAATGTTGTGGCTTTCTGGTGTTTGCATATCCTGAATATATATGACAAGGAATAACAGATATGTTCATAGATTAGTGATTAACTGAAGCTTCCTAATTTCTCGAGAAATCCTTTCTAATGTTTGCTCAATCTTTCTTATATTACAGTAAACTAATTACATCACGCTTCATCATAAAATCCCTGAATTTCCACATATTGCTCAAATACTGTGACAAATCGCATTGTCTGTCAGTGTTCTATGTTGCCTATGTTGGGTTACAATTAACTAAAGATCATTACTTTTCTTAACCTACGTTACGACTGTAACTTTGAAAAGACTGAGAATCTGATGCAGTATCAGGATCAGAAATGTAAGAACACTAATCTTAAAGGGGTACTTCAAACTTTTTAAATTACTTTAATTAGCTAGACAGCATGAAAATAAGCAAGTTTGCAATTGACTTGCTTTTTCTATTTGCTACAAATTCTCCTGCAATTAAAAATTTTATCTTTTATAGTGTATAGCTCATTTCCATGAATCCCGACATCTAGTACCTGCCCAGACACTGGCCATGAGTGCCCAGTAGTTACATGACTGCAGTATTGTAGAGGCTTCACCTTGTACCCCCCTCTACATCCCTTACATGTCCACCCCCACCCATTACCCAGATCCCCTCCCACAAACGATGGACAATCATTTTGGATTAATATGACCAAATCGGCCTTTATTATAAAAAAAAACATACAATAAATTAACATGTAAGGAGAGGAGGTTCTTGGAGATCCAAAAATCTGGCGGAAACCATTAAAAACGGAAAACCATCCAGCATTGCCCTCAGCCGCAAACACAGACTTAGGGGCACAATTATTGCAGGAAAACATTGCCAACTTCACCGACTCCCAGGAACCCCACCCTGAAGAGCCCCAAATCCGCCAGGCAATTATCCAAAATCTGATCCAAAATGGGAGGTTACCATCCACCGGATATACCACCTCCCAACCACAATTTTGGCACCAACTCCAAGAACCCTATTTCATCCACAATGCCAAAATGACTCGTTAACTCTTCACCCCCGTTTTTTTAATAACCTATCTATACCCCCATTCACCAGAGAGGGTGGGTTGGACCTTCAGCAGTGGTGTCTACATGCTGATTGCAGACCACCCCCTCTCCCTCACCTTATATATTCTTCTATAACACTCCTAGCCACTCCCCTCTAAATTACCTCCTTTTAAACTCCTGACCCCAAATACTGACCAGCTTGCTGCACTGTAACCCATTGTTTGCCCTCCAAAGCTGAGTCATGGGTCACTCTGCCCATGGCTCTGCTTAGGGCTCCGTTATACCTTTCTATTAGATGGGTTAACTCCTAACATACCAGTCACCTCTCTGGTAGTTAAATGTGTTGCAGCAGAACTTGAGCTGAGCTAATACTACAGTTCTAATCACCAGAGCTGTCACTCAAGGAGTAGAACCCACCCTGTTAGAAATTCCTTTAGGAATCAAAGTGAAATGTGACATGCTTATGCCTCATTGTGCACTGTGAAAGCATATTACCCACTTTTTCAACATTTCAGCACTTTGGCTTTGACACATCATGGTTTGCCATGCATGGTTTGAAATGGAACAATGTTTCTAATGTGGGCGTCACACGGTACGATATATTGGGCGATATGTCGGCGGGGTCACGTCGTAAATGACGCACATCCGGCATCGTTTGATATATCGTAGCGTGTGTCAGCTACGAGCGACAGTGAACGAGCAAAAATACTCACCTTATCGTTGCTCGTTGACACGACGCTCATTTTCAAAAACTCGTTTTTTTTTCTGTGCGCCGGTTGTTCATCATTCCCAGGGCAGCACACGTCGCTCCGTGTGACACCCCGGGAACAATGAACACAGCTTTCCTGCGTCCCGCCAGCAATGCGGAAGGAAAGAGGTGGGCGGGATGTTTACGTCCCGATCATATCCGCCCCTCCTCTGCTATTGGCCGGCCGCTGTGTGACGTCACTGTGACACCGAACGTCCCTCCTCCTTCAGGAAGAGGATGTTCACCGCCCACAGCGAGGTCATCTGAAAGGTAAGTATGTGTGACAGGGGGTTAACGACTTTATGCGCCACGGGCAACTAATTGCCCGTGATGCACAGACGACGGGGGCGGGTACGAACGCTTGTGCGATCGCATAATAGATCGTCCCGTGTGACGCCCGCATAAGGATTCGATTCCACTTGCGTTTTGCACGGATGAGTGCAATCCGATAAAACATCGGATTGCTCTCACTCTAGTGCAAAACTAAGGGGCCGTGTCCATCTGCGATTGATTTCTCATGTCATAGCGGAATGAATCGCAGCATGCGGCGTTTGGCAGAGAGTCTCGGCTCATGCACCCCCATACAAGTCTATGGGAACATGTGAAACATCGCACTGCACTCGCATATAATCCGAGATCAGTGCAATATACAAAGAGACAGGCAGTGGAGAGGGGAAGAAAGTGCTCCCTCCATCTTCTCCGCAGCTGTGATACGACCGCAAGATCACATCACAGTCGCATGACCCTCGGCTGACACCCGCAGCAGAGGGTTATTAGCATATCACTTCCGATGCTCTCGCATCGGAAGCTATGCACAAGTTGAACCATGCTCTTAAGGTGTGACTTGCCATGGTACCGGGTTTTGGTAGAATAAATATATATTATATTCTATACTCCCTATATAATCTCATCAATATATTAGAGTCTTTATTGCCTATAACATTAATAACTCAAATTTTCTGTAAAATTTTAATTTTTGTAAAGCTTGGATAACCCCTTAAATGTAGATTTCATTGTTAATTCACCAGACCCATAATTTAAACCTAGAATAGAAACCAATCCTGATGGGGTTATACATACAACAGGATGTGGGCTAGAATGGGTAACTTATAATAACTTGGGTAACTTAATTGGTATACTAGGATGGGGGACATATATGTCAGGATAGGGAACATACTTACCAGGATGGGGGGCATGTATACCAGGATGGGGACATATTTAACAGGAAGGAGGCCAGGATGGGGACATTAGAATAGGGTGGTGGACATTACTACATAATGTGGTGGGGGGGGGGGCAACTTGTATTTCTTTATAGGATTTAGAATGTTAAATGTATACATACAAATGACCAACATATGGGGGGGACCCAGGTCCAAATTTTGTAACAGAGCCCATCGAAATCTAGTTATGCCTCTGCTCTGTATATACAGGATGTGCCTTCACATAACCCACTATGTACAGGACAAACACTCACATAACTCCCTATATAAAGGCACACATCCCAAAGACTTAAGGTCCAGTCACACTAAGCAACTTACCAGCGATCCCAACAACGATAGGGATTGCTGGTAAGTTGCTAGGAGGTTGCTGGTGAGATGTCACACTGCGACGCTCCAGCGATCCCACCAGCAACCTGACCTGGCAGGGATCGCTGGAGCGTCGCTACACGAGTTGCTGGTGAGCTCACCAGCAACCAGTGACCAGCCCCCAGCGCCGCGTGGAAGATGCTGCGCTTGGTAACTAAGGTAAATATCGGGTAACCAACCCCATATTTACCTTTGTTACCAGTGCACGGAGCTACACGTGCAGAGAACAGGGAGCAGCGCACACTGAGCACTGGCTCCTTGCTCTCCTAGTTACAGCACACATCGGGTTAATTACCCGATGTGTGCTGCAGCTAAATGTGCACAGAGCAGGGAGCAGCGCACACCGCTTAGCGCTGGCTCCCTGCTCTCCTAGTTACAGCACACATCGGGTTAATTACCCGATGTGTGCAGCAGCTACATGTGCACAGAGCAGGGAGCAGCGCACACTGCTTAGCGCTGGCTCCCTGCTCTCCTAGCTACAGCACACATCGGGTTAATTAACCCGATGTGTCCTGCAGCTACATGTGCACAGAGCAGGAGCCGGCACTGACAGTGAGAGCGGCGGAGGCTGGTAACGAAGGTAAATATCGGGTAACCAAGGACAGGGCTTCTTGGTTACCCGATGTTTACATTGGTTACCAGCCTCCGCAGAAGCCGGCTCCTGCTGCCTGCACATTTAGTTGTTGCTGTCTCACTGTCACACACAGCGATCTGTGCTTCACAGCGGGACAGCAACAACTAAAAAATGGCCCAGGACATTCAGCAACAACCAACGACCTCACAGCAGGGGCCAGGTTGTTGCTGGATATCACACACAGCAACATCGCTAGCAACGTCACAACAGTTGTTCGTTAGCAGCGATGTTGCTAGCGATGTTGCTTAGTGTGACGGGGCCTTTACAGTAGAGACCAAAATTTGGACACACCTTCTCATTCAAAGAGTTTTCTTTATCTTCATGACTCTGGTGACTATCTCTTGAAGCTGATCACGAGAATGCCAAGAGTGTGCAAAGCAGTAATCAAAGCAAAAGGTGGCTACTTTGAAGAACCTAGAATATAAAGGTCCAGTCACACTAAGCAACTTACCAGCGATCCCAACAACGATAGGGATCGCTGGTAAGTTGCTAGGAGGTTGCTGGTGAGATGTCACACTGCGACGCTCCAGCGATCCCACCAGCAACCTGACCTGGCAGGGATCGCTGGAGCGTCGCTACACAAGTTGCTGGTGAGCTCACCAGCAACCAGTGACCAGCCCCCAGCGCCGCGTGGAAGATGCTGCGCTTGGTAACTAAGGTAAATATCGGGTAACCAACCCGATATTTACCTTGGTTACAAGCGCACGCAGCTACACGTGCAGAGAGCAGGGAGCAGCGCACACTGCTTAGCGCTGGCTCCCTGCTCTCCTAGTTACAGCACACATCGGGTTAATTACCCGATGTGTGCTGCAGCTAAATGTGCACAGAGCAGGGAGCAGCGCACAATGCTTAGCGCTGGCTCCCTGCTCTCCTAGCTACAGCACACATCGGGTTAATTAACCCGATGTGTCCTGCAGCTACATGTGCACAGAGCAGGAGCCGGCACTGACAGTGAGAGCGGCGGAGGCTGGTAACAAAGGTAAATATCGGGTAACCAAGGACAGAGCTTCCTGGTTACCCGATGTTTACATTGGTTACCAGCCTCCGCAGAAGCCGGCTCCTGCTGCCTGCACATTTAGTTGTTGCTGTCTCGCTGTCACACACAGCGATGTGTGCTTCACAGCGGGACAGCAACAACTAAAAAATGGTCCAGGACATTCAGCAACAACCAACGACCTCACAGCAGGGGCCAGGTTGTTGCTGGATGTCACACACAGCAACATCGCTAGCAACGTCACAAAAGTTGTTCGTTAGCAGCGATGTTGCTAGCGATGTTGCTTAGTGTGA
The DNA here is from genome assembly GCF_048569485.1 of Anomaloglossus baeobatrachus. Lineage (NCBI taxonomy): Eukaryota > Metazoa > Chordata > Amphibia > Anura > Aromobatidae > Anomaloglossus > Anomaloglossus baeobatrachus. The sequence goes on along the minus strand of NC_134359.1, from coordinate 225,660,356 downwards.
CGGGGCCTTAAGACATATTTTTCAGTTGTTTCACACTTTTTTGTTAAGTATTTCATTCCACATGTGTTAATTCATAGTTTGTATGCCTTCAATGTGAATCTACAATCAGTAGTCATGAAAATAAAGAAAACTCTTTGAATGAGGTGTGTCCAAACTTTTGGTCTGGACTGTATACTGTAGCTAAAAGAGGATGTCCAGAGTGATGAACCTCTCTCTATGATGTACAACTGATTAAGACAACCTCTTTAAAGAAAAAAAGAAGAAATTGTGCACAAAGCCTATTTATCTTTAATTGTATTGTTCTCCCGTTTAAAAAAAAATCTGTTCCTGAGTATAGTAATATCTTATTTCTTATTAAAAAAATAATTTTATATATATATATATATTATTTATTATTATAGCGCCATTTATTCCATGGCGCTTTACAACTGAAAGAGGGTATACGTACAACAATCATTAACAGTACAAAACAGACTGGTATAGGAGGAGAGAGGACCCTGCCCGCGAGGGCTCACAGTCTACAGGGAATGGGTGATGGTACAATAGGTGAGGACAGAGCTGGTTGTGCAGTGGTGTACTGGACTGAGGGCTATTGTAGGTTGTAGGCTTGTTGGAAGAGGTGGGTCTTGAGGTTCCTCTTGAATCTTTCCACGGTAGGGGAGAGTCTGATATGCTGAGGTAGAGCGTTCCAGAGAATGGGGGAGGCACGGGAGAAATCTTGTACGCGATTGTGGGAAGAGGAGATAAGAGACGAGTAGAGAAGGAGATCTTGTGAGGATCTGAGTAGGTATCGGGAGACTAGGTCACAGATGTAAGGAGGAGACTGGTTGTGGATGGCTTTGTATGTGTTAGGGCCAGATGGACGGGCAGACCCAGGAGGTGGATCCACTGGGCCGAACACCTTCCTGAAGGCAAGGAGTCCGGTAGCCGGAGCACTACAGGTAGCAGGACAGTCCGTGCAACAGAGTAGAATGGTGAAGTCCCTGGGACCACGGAGTCACAGATGGTAGTCCGGGTGACGGAGCTCAGGTTCGGAGGACGAGGTGTTGTCAGGCAGAGTCCGGAACCGATGGAGCGAGAGGACGGGTCACCACAGGGATCAGAGATGGAACGGACTGACGGGATGGCAGATAGTCAGCGTTCGGGGTTCGGGAGTCGGCAGGACCGGATGGCGAGGCAGGAGCGGCTCTAGAGGAGAGATAGGTGAGTATATCACAGAGACACAAGGAGACCTGACTCCTAGCTTGGGAAACACGAAGAACAGGCCCCGCCCACTTGGACACTAAACCCCTTTATACCCTGTACCTGTGTGTTCAATTTCCTGTCAGTGGACGCTGGCCCTTTAAGAGAGGGTCAATGACCGCGCGCGCGCCCTAATGCGCATGCGCGAGGCCCGGGTGCCAGAAGCCAGGGCAGGGAGCGGTGAGCAGGAAGCAGGAGAGCCGGGCTGGGGCTGAGTAGCCGACGGGCGCCGGGAGCGGGGACCAGGACGCCTGGGGACCGCAGGCAATGGAGGCTGGAGACCGGGGAGCGGCGGACGCCGGACAGAGGAACCGGGGAGCGACGCAGGGAAGCCGGGGAGCGTGGCAGGTGAGCCGGGGAGCAGAGCAGGGGACCCGGGGAGCGTGACAGTATGTCATGGTTAATGTTTTGAACTGGAGTCGCTGGGCGATGGGAAGCCAGTGAAGGGACTGGCAGAGTGGCGAGGCTGGGGAATAGCGGGGGGAGAGGTGGATTAAGTGGGCCTCAGAGTTTAGGATAGATTGGAGGGGTGCAAGAGTGTTGGAAGGGAGGCCAGAGAGCTGGAGGTTGCAGTAGTCGAGGCAGGAGATGATGAGGGCAGATATTTTTGAGTTTTAGTCTGCGTGAAGTATATATATATATATATATTATATATATATATATATATATATATATATATATATATATATGCACAAGTGATCATTTATAGCGTAGATCTTTATAGGGGATTTCTAAAAAAAAAAAAGAAAAAAAAAGTGGTTCCCTTTTAAAAGAAACATTATTCCTCTGACCAGGCAATGAGTTAGTTAACATTTCCCTGAAAGTTATAAAAGGGCTACAGGCAGTGGAAGGAACAAAGAGTTTTGCTGCTTCCAAGGAATTGTACAGAGGAAAAGTTGGCCTTAAACCAAATGCTAATCTGAAACCAGAGATATCAGACCTGCTAGAAACAGACAAAGCCACAGGAAAATCTGCAGACTTTATAGTGTGATAAGTTTCCCAGTGAACAAGTATACAAATTACCATGCAGTTTGCATATTACGATTTACAATCTAATAGGGGTGGCCCTCAGGACATTGAGGTTCTGAAGCACAGAGTTAGGGTAAGTTCACACAGTGCGTTTTTCGCGGCGTTTTTGCGCAGTTTTCGGGTGCGTTTTTGCTCAGAAAACTGCATGACTTTGCTTCCCCAGCAAAGTCTATGAGTTTTCATTTTTGCAGTCTGCACACAGCATTTTTTTTCAGCTGTGTTTTAGTGGTGCCACAAAAACGCAGCATGTCAATTATTCCCGCGTTTTTCACCGCGCTTTTCATCCATTGAGTGCAATGGGATGTTGAAAAACGCAATGAGAAACGCAAATAGCTGCATTTTGGTGCGTTTCTAAGACCAAAAACGCAGCTATAAACGCAGGAGGTGGGTAGTAAAGTGACGTGTACAGGAAGAGGATTCCTTCTGTCAGTAAATACAGAAGCGTGAATCCTCCCGGTACCGTCACCGCCGCTTCCACCTCCCGTCCTGTGCATGTATGCTGCCGTGCGGCGCCATGTTCGGGCGGGAGGTGGAAGCGGCTGCGAAATCAAAAGTGAACAGTAGAAAAAAAAAGCGCGTTAATATGCCTCGTGGTGTATCATGCAGTACCCGCTTGTGTCCACATGGTGCCGCGCTTCCACTGTAAATAAATGAACTGTACTACATTAGTGACGGATTCCGTTTGCGTCAAAATAGCGCAAGTGTGAGTGGGGCCTTATTTCTAATAAAAATATTTTTCTGTGTGTTGTGTTTTTTTTATCTTTACTAGAAATTCATGGTGGCCATGTCTAATATTGGCGTGACACCATGAATTTCGGGCTTACGGCCAGCTGATAATATACAGCTAGCCCTAACCCCATTATTACCCAGTGAGCCACCCGGCATCAGGGCAGCTGGAAGAGTTGGATACAGCGCCAGAAGATGGCGCTTCTATGAAAGCGCCATTTTCTGGGGTGGCTGTGGACTGCAATTCGCAGCGGGGGTGCCCAGAAAGCATGGGCACCCTGCACTGTGGATTCCAATCCCCAGCTGCCTAGTTGTACCCGGCTGGACACAAAAATTAGGCGAAGCTCACGTCATTTTTTTTTTAATTATTTCATGAAATTCATGAAATAATTAAAAAAAAAGGGCTTCTCTATATTTTTGGTTCCCAGCCGGGTACAAATAGGCAGCTGGGGGTTGGGGGCAGCCCATACCTGCCTGCTGTACCCGGCTAGCATACAAAAATATGACGAAGCCCACGTAATTTTTTTTGTTTGGGGGGGCAAAGAAATCCTGCATACAGTCCTGGAAGGAGGATGCTGAGCCTTGTAGTTCGACAGCTGCTGTCTGCTCTCCTGCATACACTATTGGATGGAGGATGCTGAGCCTTGTAGGTCTGCTCCCCCTGACTCTCCCTCCAGCATACAGTCCTGGATGGAGCATGCTGAGCCTTGTAGTTCTGCAGCTGCTGTCTGCTCTCCTGCATACACTATTGGATGGAAATTGGTTAAAGGATTTCACCAGCACAAAACTCCAGGCATTTTGTTCTTTAAAATAAAACTTCCTTTATTTTCTTATCATTAAAAAGTCCATGCTATGGTGGTCAAGCCCATGTCAGAGAGGACGCGTTTCGAACATCCAGTTCTTATTCAGTCTCTAAACCATCTAGTCACAGAACTGTTTAAAAAGGGCTGAACCCAAACATGTGATCAAATGCAAGGAGAGAGCAAGACAATTACAAAAACATTAACCCCTTGAGTTATATCACTCCATATAATGCTTATAACACTTATATATATACAAAGTATTTTTTTAGCCAGATTAATATGCAAACATCAATTCATTTCTTTTATTTAAACCTTTCGGAAATCTTGTGCCCATTAAAAACATCCATTTTATTTCTCTCTGAAAGAGGATATCTTTCAAATTTCCACCCCTTCTAGGTAGTTGAATTTTTTCAATGGCATTGACTTTCATGCCTGTTAAATCACCTGCATGTGCGTCGCGAAAATGTTGAGACGCTCCTGATAATTTTCTGGTGGTGGCATTATTAACATCATAAATGTGTTCAGATATCCTCTTTCTGAGAGAACGACAAGTGCTGCCTATATATTGTAACTGGCAAATAGTACACGATATTAAATAAACCACATGGTCTGAACCGCAGTTTATGAGTGACATTATTTTATACGTTTTTTTATCTGTAAATGAAGAAAATTCCTTCACATTTGACATATAACCGCATAGTCCACACGATCTGTGGCCACATTTGAAAGAGCCTGTGCTGGGTAACCAATTGCCAGTGTTTTTTTCTTTTTTAGTGGAACCGCACCTATTCATATGATCACTAGGTGATAACATGGATCCCAATGTAATGTTCCTTTTTGAAACAAATTTAACTCCATTTTTTAAGATTTTGTGTAATGTGTCATCTGTAGATAAAATGGGTAAATATTTTTTAATAATTTTGATTACATCATAATAATTTTTACTGTATGTTGTTGAAAAAACAACTGACAATTCTTTCTGGGGATTATCTCTGGTTTTATTCATGTCCAAATATTGTGACCTACTCACTTTGATTGCCTTGGTTTTGGCTTTCTGGAGATTTGTCATTTTATACCCTCTTGCCAAAAACCTTTTTTCAATAGTGCTGCATTCCACCTCAAAACCATTTTGGGTGTTGCAACATCTCCTAGCACGGACATATTCACCTGTAGGGATGTTATTTATAACATGCTTTGGATGGCAACTTCCCGCATGTAATAGTGAGTTGCCTGATATAGGTTTTCTGTAAAGACTACAATTAATTTCTTCATTGTCACCCTTCCCATGGAATTGTATATCCAAAAAATTAATTTTTGATACATCATGAAAAAAAGTGAAAAAAAGATTATGGGCATTATTATTAATGTATGATATGAAATCCTCAATTTTTTTGTTTGGATTTTGCCATACAATAAGTACATCATCTATAAATCTCAGATATAATGCTATATCCGAGAAAAAAGGATTGCACTGATTAAAAATATATTGTTCTTCCCACCAAAACATAAATATGCCTGCTAGAGAGGGGGAAAACCGTGCGCCCATTGAACATCCCTGTAACTGAATATATCCTTTATTTAAAAAGGTAAAATAGTTGTTTTTGAGTAAAAACTCAGTTACGTCAATCAAATAGTCCTGTAATTCAAGTGAGTAGTCAGAATATTTTTTGAGCAAATCTTTCAACGCTAAAATGGCAAGAGAATGTGGAATGGATGTATACAGTGATTGCACATCACAAGTTAACCAACTAAAATTATCCTGCCATTTCATCTGAGAAATAATATTCAACACATGTTTGCTATCCAGGACATAGCCAGGAGACATTTTAGGAAGAAATTGAAGGTGGTTATCCAACCACTCTGCCAGATGTTCAGTATAAGAATCTATACCTGAGACAATCGGTCTCATTTTTGGGGGAAATTGGTTTTTATGTGACTTGGGTAAGGCATGCAATAATGGTATTAAACAATAAGATGGATTAAGATAATCTCTCAATTTTTCATCAATTAAACCCAAATGTAAGCCTTCTTCTAGAATTTTTTCCAAGGATTTTTTTATATCTGCAGAGGGGTCATGATCGACTCTCCTGTAGGTATCACAATCCTGTAACATAGTGACTCGCCCACCCCAGGGCTATGGGACACCCGGTGCCGGGCCGGACTAGTCCGGTGGTAGTCAGTGGTGGCTGGGCCCGGCTCCGTGGCCCTGGTGGGTGTCAGTAGTTTATGTGGCTTGCTTGTTAATGTTTGTGTTCGTGACGCCACCTGTGGTATGCGGCTACCAAGCCGCCGCTGCTGTGTGAGGCCTCCGGGATGATGTTGTGGCAGCAATGATAGTACTGCTCCCCACAGGTGGAGCAATGCCCGGGGCTCAGTTGGTGCTTGTGGAAGTCTATGGTGCTGTGTGACTAACACGGTGCAGGGCCGACAAGCAATGAAAGAAACAGGCTCAAACAGTAGTCTCTTTACCTTCTCCTCTTTTACTCGGCAGAAACTTAGTCCAGGGAGACCGTCACAGATGGTAAAGATGGTCCGGCCGGCCTGGAAGTGCCTGGGGTGATCTTTGGTCAGTTGAGTATGAGGCCTACTCCTTAATCTTTCTCTGCTGTTTTAGGACACTGCACTTTGGGTTTGCAATTGCCCTCTTGCTGCTGGGACTTGTTGTTCGTCCCCTTTTCTGTGTGGTAGACTGCGCAGGCCCTCTCTGGTGCTTCTCTGCTGGAGCCCACACCAGGCCCTTGGAATGCAGCTGTACCTTCAGATTGCTTCTGGGACAGGGGGCTTGCAGCTCTCCTGCCCTCCGGATTCAGCTACCAGGGATGGATTTTATGCCCTGGCAACTACAGACTCCGATGTCCGAGTCTCTGCTGTGCCTCACTGCTCCCCTTGCTTCCCTGGGCCAAGCTATCCAAGCTCTAGGCCCCAGTTTCACAAGGCAGCACTACTCTGCGTCTACACTCTTTCACTCCTGTCTCCAGACTAACTACCACTTCCTCCTTCCAGCCAGACTTAAGGAATGCTCCCTGAAGTTCCAGGTTCAGAGCTCCCCCTGCTGGCCGGAGGGAGAACTGCGGTTGGTGTTACACTTACTGGCCAATAGATCTCCCAATTACCTCCAGGCTCAGCATTAACCCTTTGGGAGGGCAATGCTGTTGTGGCGACCAGGTCCTGGGGCGCCACACTCCCCCTTAGTTAAATTCAGTACTCCCGGACTGTAGAAACAAACATGACAAGTTAGAACATTTCATCCCATTATGGGAGGCGCAAATACTTTAACGTTACAAACTTAAACATTACTATAAGAGTCCAGTGTGGCTCCCTGCCGGGTGTCCATTACACTGCTCCATGGGGGACCCGCCGCGGTCAAACCCCCAACGTAGGCTCTGGGCGTGCGTCAGAGCATTGATGACCCCACTCTATGCACGCCGGACGGGTTTTTCTTCAGGGGTGTTGAGCACACTGGTGCTAACTATGAACAATTTAGGTGTTGGCCACCCATAGTCCAGTGGCCCAATTGTCCATTTTCGCAATCAAAGAAAAAGAAAACATTTTGTACACAACATGACAGACATTTTGCATAACTATTTACATTCTAATAAGTACTCTTTCCCTTATACAGTTGACTCTCTATACCTTAGAGGGGGTTGTCCCCGAGTGCTGCGCTGGGACCTACGTAGCTCTGGTGTTTGCCCCTGACTACGTGGTGCGTCTTCTATCTCAGCACTACAGGTGGGCCTAACCCCAATAGGTAAGCGTGATGGTTGCCTTTGTGATCTAAGAGTCGCCAAGGGTATGACAGGTTCACCACTGACAGGGGGTTGATCCTCCTGTTCCACTGCTGGCGTGTCATCTCGTGCTGGAGCGGACGGTTCTTTAGGTGGATCCGGAACCTTTTCTGTTTCTGGCTCGACCAACTGCGGAAACGTCAAAACTGGTACCACTATGGCATTGTTTATTCGGGTCCAAGTTTTGGGGAATTTTCCAAGGATGGTTTGAATCATCTCCCCTTCTTTCTCTTGACTTTGGGGACTTCCTTGTACTCCTTCCATTTCTCTTTGGATTCTGCACCGTTCAGGACACGCTTTCAGGCGGTCTCGAGAAATTGCTTGATAGGTCTTGCCTTCATCCTTGCTTATGAGGCATACCTTACTATTGTCAAAGTTGGAGGGGATAATGGTGTAGGGCTCGTTTTCCCACTGATCATCCAATTTATGCGTCCTCCGCTTCTTCTTGAGGACTTGTTCTCCAGGTGCTAAGGGAGTTGCTGGGGCGGTTTGATTGTAATGCTGCTCTTGTCTCGTTCTTGCTTGAGACAGGCTCCTCTCTACGCACTCCTGGACCTTACGGTACCGCTGCTGCCGTTCTGTATCCCAATCCTCTATTTCTTGAACCGCCTCGGGCGACACAGTCCCCATCTCAAAGTCTACAGGCAACTTGCCAGGTCTGGCTCGCATCAGGTAAGCGGGGCTGCAGTTGGTCGAATTCACTGGGATATGGTTGTACAGGTCTACCAGATCGGGCAACTTTTCTGGCCATTGGTTCCTTTCCTCCAGCGGTAGGGTCTTCAGCATATCAATAACCACATGGTTCATTTTCTCGCACAGTCCATTGGTTTGGGGGTGGTACGGTGTGGTTCGGATTTTCTTACAACCGTACATGTTACAGAACTCTTGGAACACTTCAGCCTCGAATGCAGGACCCTGATCAGTCAGTACCCTTTCCGGATAGCCGTGAGGTCGACAAAAGGATGCCTGGAACGCTCTAGCTGCTGTCCTGGCTGTCTGGTCCTTCACAGGCACTACTACCAGGAAACGAGAGTAATGGTCCACAATGGTGAGGGCGTACACATAGCCTGACCGGCTTGGTGTTAACTTCACGTGGTCCAGGGCCACCAACTCCAGGGGCTGCTTCGTGACAATTGGCTGTAGGGGAGACCTTTGGCTGGCATCATCCTTCCGCCTCAGGTTACACGGGCCACAGTCTCGGCACCACTTCTCGATCATCTTTCTCATGTGCACCCAATAGAACCGATCACGGAGTAGGGCCTCCAACTTCTTCCACCCGAAGTGTCCTGCGTTATCATGATACGCTGCTAGGACCATTGGAGCATCCCTCTGCGGAACCACTATCTGCCAGACAAGTTCATTTGTTCGCCAGTTGACATATCTCTTGCAGAGCTTGCCTTGGTAGGTGAACAGTCGTCCCCTCTCCTTCCACAGCTGCTGGGCTTCCTCTGGAGCGTCTGGGCCAAGATGGGTCTCAGCTTGCGCTAGCTTCTCTTTGACCAATCGCACGGCCGGGTCACCGTTCTGTGTTTCTTCCCAATTATGGTGGAGTAATGGGTTGACCGAGACCTCGTGCTGGCTTGAGCGCTTCACTCCCACCGCATGCTCACACTGGGAGACACCTTGGTGATGGAAAGCCGGTAACTCTATCTCTTCGAGTTCATCCATGTCTTCTCCAGACTCGGGTAAGTGAGGCATTCTGGACAGCGCATCAGCATTGTTATTCTTCTTGCCAGCCCGATACTTGATGGTAAAGTCAAAGTTAGACAGCCGGGCCATCCATCGCTGTTCCATCGCACCTAACTTGGCTGTTGCCAGGTGTGTCAACGGATTGTTGTCCGTGAAGATGGTGAACTTGGCCGATGCCAGATAGTGCTTGAAGCGTTCAGTCACTGCCCAAACAATAGCGAGGAACTCCAGCTTGAAGGAACTGTAGTTTTCTGGATTCCTTTCTGTGGGCCGAAGCTTCCTACTGGCGTACGCTATCACCCTCTCTCTGCCTCCCTGTACCTGGGACAGAACTGCTCCCAGGCCCACGTTGCTGGCGTCTGTATACAGTACAAACGGTTGGCTGTAGTCAGGGTAGGCCAGAATTTCTTCTCCCGTGAGAGCCCCTTTCAGCCGGACAAAGGATGTTTCCAGTTGGCTGCTCCATTCAAATGGAGGGCTCTGCTTCTTAGCCTGCTTTGGCTGGCCCACCAGGAGATCTTGAAGGGGCGCTGCTATCTTGGTGAAACCATCAATGAACCTTCGGTAGTAGCCCACCAGTCCAAGGAACTGCCGCACCTCCTTCACTGTGGTGGGTCTTGGCCAGTCCTTGATTACAGTGACTTTCTCCGGATCAGGTGCCACACCTTCTGCGCTGACCACATGACCCAGGTACTGTACCTTTGGCTTCAAGAGGTGACATTTGGACGGCTTGATCTTCAGGCCATATTTCGACAAGGACTCAAACACTTCTGCTAAGTGCTTCAGGTGGTCCTCATAAGTCTTGGAGTAGACTATGACGTCATCCAGGTACAACAGCACGGTTTCAAAGTTGTGGTGGCCCAAGCAGCACTCCATCAACCTTTGGAATGTCCCTGGGGCGTTGCAGAGCCCGAATGGCATACAATTGAACTCACAGAGGCCCATTGGTGTCGTGAATGCAGTCTTCTCCTTGTCCGCCTCTGCCACGGGAACCTGCCAATACCCACTGGTGAGATCCAAGGTGGAGAAATAGTTAGCTGACTTTAAGGCTGTTAGTGACTCCTCTATTCTGGGCAGTGGATAAGCATCTTTATGTGTAATGCGGTTAATTTGCCTGTAGTCTACACACATTCTCATCGTACCATCTTTTTTCTTTACGAGCACTAGTGGAGCTGCCCAGGGGCTACAACTATCTCTGATAACCCCAGCCTCCTTCATTTCCCGTAACATTTCCTTGGCACACTGATACTGTGCGGGGGGTACAGGGCGGTATCTCTCTTTAATGGGATGATGATCACCCGTGGGGATTTGATGTTTAACCCCTTTCACCTGCCCAAAATCTAGGGGGTGTTTGCTGAAGACCCGCTCGTACTCCTGTACCACCCGGTAAACCCCATGCTTTTGGTGCGAGGGGGTGGAGTCGGTGCCTACATGTAATTTTTGGCACCAGTCTTCCGGCTGCCCCTTGGAGCCATTGTCTTCCGCCTGGTCGGACGGGATCAAGGGTTCCACTGCTTTAATGGTATTGTTGCTGACAGTGTACAGTTTTGCTACAGTGGCGTACCGGGGCAATTTGGCCTCCTCCTCCCCACAATTCAAGACACGGACGGGCACTCTCCCCTTGCGGACGTCCGCTACCCCTCTGGCTATCAGGACTCCAGGCCTACTGTCTGAATACACCGGTTCTACCAAGGCATGGTAATCCTGACCCTTGAGGCCTATTGCTGCCCGACACCATATCAACATTTCACTTCTTGGGGGTATTACAATGGGGAGGGGGTCACTTACCCTCACACTGCCAATTTCTCCTCCGGCTAGCTCTACCTGCTGCCTCCTCATCAGGGCTCTGATCTCCCTCTGTAGGACACGCTGCTGCCCGGAGCTGGCAGTTTCAGACGCCTGTTGCAACAAAATTATCACTTCGGCAATACAATTTTCTATCACATTTGTACCAATGGTTAGCAGTGGGTCAGATTCTTTGCGATCAATATCTACAATTATCATCCCCTGACATGGCAATTCTACCCGCCCCACTTTAATGGTTACTTCTTTGTACCCAATTTGAGGTAAGGGCTGACCATTACTGGCCACAATTGTTAAATCATCATCTGGGCCATGGTCAATGTCTGAATCAGCCCAATATCTTTTGTACAGTTTGTGGGGGATGGTTGTTACCTGGGACCCCGTATCCAGGAGGGCATTCAAAGGGATCCCATCCAGCACAATGGGAAGGACCGGTCGTCCTCCCACGTACTTGCTGCGGCTGGGGTTTGAGCCGGGCTTCCTTACACCTGGGGGTTGGCTCCTGGCCCCAGGCTCAGCCCGTTTAAAGGACAGCGTCGTGCAATGTGGCCCGCCTGGTTGCAGTGGCGGCAGATCGGTTGTCCTGTTGAATCATACCGGTCTGTGTCTTTGCCTCGGGTCGGCGGAATCCTCCTCTGTCGCATCCATGGGACGTCCTCTGGGCTGGAGGCCAACTCGATTTTTGCAGGCGAGGGGGTCATTTGTAGAGACTGCACGGTCTTGGCAAGGGCAGCCACAGTCTTGGTCAGCTCCTGGAACTGCTGTCTGAGCTCTGCAGTGGGATCCTTATCCAGGGACTGCGCCTCCGCCCCTGCAGCGGCTCGTGTTGCAGGCACCACCCCGGGGTACGTGATAGCAAGAGGCCGGAGGGGTACTGGGTCATTCGGTGTAGATTCTCTCAGTACCCTGATGGCCTGGTCCTTAAACTTGGCAAAGTCCAGAGCAGGGTTCTGCAGGGCCAGGATACGCAGCTGGGTCCTGTGGGCATCTGACAGGAGCCCCTCTATGAACTGCTCAGTTAGGAGTTTGTCTTCTTCACGTACACTCTCTGGATCCACCTGTTTAACTGCTTTCAGGGCCTCCTGTAAGTTTAAGGCATAGTCCCTTATGCTGTCTGTGGCCCGCTGCTTGCACCCAAAGAATCTCATCTTTATCTCTGCTGCGGTGCGGGTGTCAAAAGTACTCTTTAGCTTGGCCAGTATCTGGGCTGCTGTCCCTTTATCTGTATCAGGCCAGGACTTCGCTTCACGCTGGGCTGCGCCGGCTAGCTGTCCCATTACTATGCCCACCTTCTGGCTCTCAGTCAGAGGATACACCCGGAACAAGCTGTGCAGGCTTTCTCTGAAGTCACTCAAGGTATGGGACTCCCCGGAGTACTGCGGCAGCCATTCTGCTCCCGGTATGTACGGCATGGTGATCGGCATTACCGGCGCTACAGTGGGGGCTGGGGCGACGGCGACTGGGACTACTTCGGCCGGTGCTGCGGCGCCTTGGGCGATGGCAGCCACCTGCTCTCCCTCGGAGTCGGACATCTTCCTCCCCCTTAGTGAACCTTACCAGGCTCCGTTCACTTTTCAAATTTTCCTCTGGGTCACGCGGGGTTAACAGCGCTCTGCTCTGATGGCGCGCTCCCTTCGCGCTCTTTGTCAGGCACGCCCCCCTTCTTCCTGCGCTCGGCGCGGCTAATGGCTGCGGCAATTTACAACCAGTACACAGTCTTCAGGCGCACAGTACCCGGTGTGACCGGGCACGAAATCCTGTTCGTGACGCCAAGTTGACTCGCCCACCCCAGGGCTATGGGACACCCGGTGCCGGGCCGGACTAGTCCGGTGGTAGTCAGTGGTGGCTGGGCCCGGCTCCGTGGCCCTGGTGGGTGTCAGTAGTTTATGTGGCTTGCTTGTTAATGTTTGTGTTCGTGACGCCACCTGTGGTATGCGGCTACCAAGCCGCCGCTGCTGTGTGAGGCCTCCGGGATGATGTTGTGGCAGCAATGATAGTACTGCTCCCCACAGGTGGAGCAATGCCCGGGGCTCAGTTGGTGCTTGTGGAAGTCTATGGTGCTGTGTGACTAACACGGTGCAGGGCCGACAAGCAATGAAAGAAACAGGCTCAAACAGTAGTCTCTTTACCTTCTCCTCTTTTACTCGGCAGAAACTTAGTCCAGGGAGACCGTCACAGATGGTAAAGATGGTCCGGCCGGCCTGGAAGTGCCTGGGGTGATCTTTGGTCAGTTGAGTATGAGGCCTACTCCTTAATCTTTCTCTGCTGTTTTAGGACACTGCACTTTGGGTTTGCAATTGCCCTCTTGCTGCTGGGACTTGTTGTTCGTCCCCTTTTCTGTGTGGTAGACTGCGCAGGCCCTCTCTGGTGCTTCTCTGCTGGAGCCCACACCAGGCCCTTGGAATGCAGCTGTACCTTCAGATTGCTTCTGGGACAGGGGGCTTGCAGCTCTCCTGCCCTCCGGATTCAGCTACCAGGGATGGATTTTATGCCCTGGCAACTACAGACTCCGATGTCCGAGTCTCTGCTGTGCCTCACTGCTCCCCTTGCTTCCCTGGGCCAAGCTATCCAAGCTCTAGGCCCCAGTTTCACAAGGCAGCACTACTCTGCGTCTACACTCTTTCACTCCTGTCTCCAGACTAACTACCACTTCCTCCTTCCAGCCAGACTTAAGGAATGCTCCCTGAAGTTCCAGGTTCAGAGCTCCCCCTGCTGGCCGGAGGGAGAACTGCGGTTGGTGTTACACTTACTGGCCAATAGATCTCCCAATTACCTCCAGGCTCAGCATTAACCCTTTGGGAGGGCAATGCTGTTGTGGCGACCAGGTCCTGGGGCGCCACAATAGTCACTACCTCCCTTTCATAAAGTCCAGTATCCAAAACTACGACTGCCCCCCCCTTGTCAGAATATTTTATTATGATGTTAGAGTTTTTTTGCAAGGAAATAATCGCATCTTTCTCAGTCTTAGACAAATTTTGAACCATAGGTTCTTGTAAATGAGAAAGAGCAGTTAATTCTTTTTCTACTATGTTCTGGAAATCAGTCATCTGATCACACCTCGAAGGTATGGGATAAAAACTGGGATTAGGAACATTAAAGTGGGAAACCGCACAGTGTGGATTGGGTCCGGCACCACTATCACTTGACAAATCATGCAAATCTTGTAAAGCCATTTGTTCTTTAAATGACATAGGAGAGAAAAAAATGTCAGCTGATGCATTTGAAACATTAGGAACATTAACCTCATTTTCATCGTGAAAGAAGTGTTTTTTTACTGTTAATTTTCGGATAAACTTATTAACATCTAGTATTGTTTTAAAAAGATCAAACCTCTTGTTGGGAACAAAATTTAAACCCCTTTTCAAAACACTAATTTCACTGCTGTTTAAAATGCATGCCGACATATTTATAACAGAAAAATTATTATTATCAATATTCATTTCCTTTTCCCCCTCGTGAAATGATTGTGTTGATACACATGACTTTCTATGTTTGCGGCCGCTCCTCCTTGTTTTTTTCGATTTTTTTGAAAAAACGGCTGGTTTTTCAAGTTTTTTGACACACTTGAAGACGTGGATGGGGTGTCAAAATTATTATCGGACGTGTCAGTATTATAGTCTGTATAGTCCACATCAGTCGTTTCAAAGTCCGTAGAAGAAAAATTGACACGGGTAGAATTGTTGCGTCTTTTATGATTTTTCAATATGGATCTGGGACCAGCTTGGAAAATTCTCCTGGAATTATGCCAATTGTAGATTTTATTATCCTCATAGTCCCTTAAATCACGAACAAACTTTTTTTCTTTGAATGCAGTGATTGTATCCTCAAGGGCAATGATTTTAGTGTTAATCTGGTCTTTCGTGGTCTTATAAGCATCCAGACCTGAATATTGTGCAAGGGAAACTTCAATTTCTTTAATCTTATTCTCCAACACACCTATTTTATTTCGTTCTTGTTCTATAATTAATTGAATAAGTTTTTTGGAGCATTCAGATAAGATAGTGTCCCATTTTGCAACAAATTCTTGATTAAATTCAACTGTGGGTCTTTTGTTCAGCCGAAGTCCCCTGGGAACCATATTTTTGTCAAGATATGCTTGCAAGGTCTCACTGTCCCACCAGGTACGAATTCGCGCTGACATCACTTTTTCTAATTCCCACATAATTTGATTCATTTCTGTGTGCGTTTCCAAGGGGGTATTTTGCTTTTTCAATGAAAACATTTTTGCTGCTCTCTCCATACGTAGTCTATCTGAAGTAACAAAAATCTGATTGCTATTAGCTTCATTCCTCTGGTCTTCCATTTTATGACACAATTTTTTATATAAGGAACTATAAGTCATGCAATTTCATCATATATAGTATACAATGTCTCTTATTGAAAAGATCCAAAACAATGATAATTGACTTACTGACAGTTCCTATTCATGAATCACAGGGAGCACGGGTATAGCAGCTCAAGGTGAAGGTAGAAAGAGGTTTTTTGCCCAGCTCACCTGTGTGATGGAAGCCCGTGATCCTGGGCTGTGCATGGAGAAGAGATTTGGAGAGCCAGTCCATGTGCATTGAAATTGGTTAAAGGATTTCACCAGCACAAAACTCCAGGCATTTTGTTCTTTAAAATAAAACTTCCTTTATTTTCTTATCATTAAAAAGTCCATGCTATAATGGTTAGCCCATGTCAGAGAGGACGCGTTTCGAACATCCAGTTCTTATTCAGTCTCTAAACCATCTAGTCACAGAACTGTTTAAAAAGGGCTGAACCCAAACATGTGATCAAATGCAAGGAGAGAGCAAGACAATTACAAAAACATTAACCCCTTGAGTTATATCACTCCATATAATGCTTATAACACTTATATATATACAAAGTATTTTTTTAGCCAGATTAATATGCAAACATCAATTCATTTCTTTTATTTAAACCTTTCGGAAATCTTGTGCCCATTAAAAACATCCATTTTATTTCTCTCTGAAAGAGGATATCTTTCAAATTTCCACCCCTTCTAGGTAGTTGAATTTTTTCAATGGCATTGACTTTCATGACCCTGGAATTGTAGATTCCGGCCAAAATTAGGCACACACACCCCTTTTCCAATTCCCCCTTATCTGCTAATAACCACTCAGACACCAATTTATCTTTGGATAATTTTGGCCATAGCAGCCATTTATTAAACAAATACATAACATGTAAAATTTTGCATTGTGGTAAGGTCCTTGAAGCTAAAACCCTGGTGATTCCCATAACCAAGCCATATAACCAAATTGCTCCCAGCCGTTACCCACACTGGCTCAGGAGCACCAAAGTGTAAGGGTTATACCTTCATTAACCACCAAAAACACCCACGGGGGCCCCGACATACCCCGTCGGGATCCCCCAAAAATCACCAGGTGACCAACTATTCTGCCAATGAGGGGATCCATACCCGGATGGGTTCCCCGAACCAATTTAGAACCAACTTCAAGGACCCACCAAAAACCTGCCACCAGGCCACTATGACTCGATAAACTTCCATATCGCCTCCCACAAAACTTGCAGCCCATTGCGAACTCAAAGTCTTTAGGGAGGGCGGGTGGGACTCTCACTGGTGTCCCAGAGCGGGAAAAGTGCCGCTCCTCCCCCAGCTTCACCTTTTTACTATACCCTGACTTACTCCCCCTCCCCTACCCGTGACATCATGACCTCCACTCCAATCAGTGTCATGCTGGCCTCCACACATGCCCGGGGGGAGGGGGGGGTCAGTGCTCCGGCCATTCTTGACCCTGGAATTGTAGATTCCGGCCAAACTTAGGCACACACACCCCTTTTCCAATTCCCCCTTATCTGCTAATAACCACTCAGACACCAATTTATCTTTGGATAATTTTGGCCATAGCAGCCATTTATTAAACAAATACATAACATGTAAAATTTTGCATTGTGGTAAGGTCCTTGAAGCTAAAACCCTGGTGATTCCCATAACCAAGCCATATAACCAAATTGCTCCCAGCCGTTACCCACACTGGCTCAGGAGCACCAAAGTGTAAGGGTTATTCCTTCATTAACCACCAAAAACACCCACGGGGGCCCCGACATACCCCGTCGGGATCCCCCAAAAATCACCAGGTGACCAACCATTCTGCCAATGAGGGGATCCATACCCGGATGGGTTCCCCGAACCAATTTAGAACCAACTTCAAGGACCCACCAAAAACCTGCCACAACGAGGGCACCTTGATAACCTTCAAGTGCCTGAGACCCCCCCTCAATAGCAAAGCTCGCTCAATACCTCCCTGCAATCCAAGTGCCCACAATCAATCCGTACTGCATTCAAATGCACCCCATCCGCCTACCAAAATTCGTCATCCTCTCGCTCCAGCTCAAAAAGCCGAGCTGCGACTCCCACGTTGCAGCCCCCAAATTTTTTGAGATAACCCTATTAACTTTCACCCGCACCTTATTCAGCTTCTCCACAGACCATGCTTTCCGCCCAAACCCTTCTTGGAACAATGTCCCACCACACAATTATCACGCCTGGAAAAGACACCCATAACTGCAACAAGTCATGCTTAGTATCTTTATCAAAGTCCGAGAAAGCCGCTCACCCAAATAGGTCCCTCGACGCGTAAAACCAAAATGTCAGGGGGCCTGCCCAAATGAGCATAGTTATGCACCCCCTGCAACACCGTATTCCACCCCATACCCCTGATTCCAACCCATCCGACAGGAGCCCTATCCCTCCGACAAAATTTAGCTGTCTCCTGTTCCTTCTCGTATCCGCTCTCTGTGTTCCCCAGCACACATTAGAATGGCCCAAGATCCAGACCAGGCTGGAAAAACGGGGGGGAGGGGGTCTGAAAAACAAAGCACTAACAAAATTACCAAGTAGCTCCAATACCACCCCAAAGAATGACACCCCCCACCACCCCCTCCATCAGAACCAGTCTTCCGATCAATTGCCCCTGAAACATTGCGAACCCACGACTTACAACGCTGAGACTTCCATCGACCAATCTGTTTAACTGTCTTAGCAGGGAGACCACACCCAGAGGTTTCCACTGCCGTCCCAAGACGAAAAGAATGCAACGCAAACCTCGCCAACCAGACCCAATGATTTCAAACATGCCCACAAAACACTAATGAACTAATATCTGGACAAAAAGACCCGTCCTCGAGACATAACAATGGGCCATCCTGACTCGGGTGGACCTTTGCAAAGCTCAAAACGCACTGCCAATGGCACATACCTGATGCCATAACCTTCCCTAAACGAACCCGCCTGCCCCCACTTTATCCATTTTTGATTTCTGGATCCAAAATTCGATCCCCATGCTCCAAAAATAGGACGTCACTATTACCCAAGCCCCCGGGGCACGTCACCCTGGGAAATACCAATTCGCCAATACACCAAGCCCCGAAAAACCGCCAACGAAAAGCCAACCGCAACAATGATACCTTAATTCCCTACCCAAACATTCCAATAAGCTAAATCACACAGGCCGTCTACCTATGGCCCCTATGCACACCCTTCAACGCCTGAACTACCCAAAAATTTGTTCCCAATCCTGTACACCTCGCAACCAGAAACCAAATGCCAACCCTGTAATCAAATGACTCAACTTCGTGGAAGACCAACCTGTTATCGCCACTCCCCCGATTTCCCAGGAACAGTCCTAACTGGGAATCCTCATTCATCATGCCACCACCCAACCACCACTCCCAGGAACCCATGTGGCCTAATACGCCGCCCACGTGGTACCAGTCAAACTGCCTGAATCCGTGGTCTTGCTGCTTGAAGACCACGCTCCAAAGCTGCGCAGGGGACTACAAGCTGCTGCCGTCCGCCACTACCGCAAAATCCCGGAAACAATCTCACTGAAACAGGAAAGGAAATCCGCTATTAGGTCCTCTATACCTGGTACCTGAGCTGCTGTGACCCGTATTAATTTCCCAACAAATAAAAACCAACCGCCGCAACACCCGAACAACTTGGGTAAAATATGCCGAGCCGTTATTAATCACTAGCACCACCCCCATATTGTCCCAGTTGAACCGGATCTACTTATTCCACAACTGGTCACTCCCCAAATGGAGTGCGACCATCATCGGAAAAAAATTCCAATAGCGACACATTCCTTGTCAACCCCTCCGCCATCCAACTTTCTGGTCACCAATCCGCACATCACTGACCCTGAAAAAAGGCCCCGAAACCTGAGTCACCCGCAGCATCCGTAAACAATTCCAATTTGAAATTAACCACTACCTCATCCTTAAGCAACGAACCACCATTGTCCTGCTCCCCAAAAAATTCTCCCCAAACCAACAAGGCCGCTCAATGTTCCTCCGACAAACTTATGTAGGGGTGAAGAGCAAGCACTCCAGCTGTCGCGCAAGCTAGCCGACGTGAAAACTCGGCCCATTGACCTTACCCGACACGCAAAATTAAGTTTCCCCCAATAGCGATTGAACCTCCTTTAATTGTAACTTCCTCACCCGGCATGCCCTTGCTACCTCAACCTTAAGCGTGGCAACCTGTCGTCAGGAAGCCGAACCTCCCAAATCACTGAGTCAATTACAATGGCCATAAACTAAATACAGGTATTTGGCCGAACAGTTCTTCCCCAGGTGCCAAAGGCACCCCAAAGCCTCTCGCTATCCATTCCATTGCTGCTAGAATTCTTGTGCCTGTGCCGAAACAGCCAATCCCACACACCGACAATTCATCCCGGTAAGGTACCAGTGATGCCAAACCAGAAACATCACGCCCCCCCCATTCTAAAAAAGAACAAAAGGTTTCAACACATGTGCACGATACTGCACTACCCATTGGCAAGCAGGGGTCTCCAAAACAATTTCCCTTCCAAAAACAAACTAATAACGAACACAATTTTGGATGAACTGGTAAGAGCCGGACAGCTGCCTCAATATCCATCTATTGCCATCAACATACCCCTCCCACAACTCTTTACCTACTTTGTAGCCTCATCAAACGACGTATACAACACCTAACGAAGCTCAGCCAGTATACCATCATTCGCTGACCTACCCCTGGGATGAGACAAATGGTGGATTAGCCGAACTTTACCTGGCTCCTCCTTGGGCCCCCCCCCCGAATGACGAAACCACAAAATAAGAAAAGGTAGGGGGGTGACTAACTGTGCCCCCCATTCTCCCCAACGCCACCTCCTTTCCTAACTTTCCACCTACCAGCGCCAAATGCTGATACACCGAGGGAGATTCCTGGTTGTCCCTGGAACTTCAAAAACAGGGGAAGGAATCCTGAAACCCTCCCCAAAACCCAACCTCAAACCTCAGCTTTGGCCCTAACAGGATCCCTATTTAGGTACGGCAGCATCGCAACTAAGCTCACCGGTGTCTGACCCTTGGACATCCCATGGGATGCTCCGTTACAATAGGTGCGGAGATGTCCAAACAACGACAAGTGGCACTGACTTGCCTTCCCCCTCATTAACTTACCAACACGAACTTGACTTCTAGGACCCTGTCTGTCCGTACTGACCACCGGCACCCCAGCTTCCTGACCGGCCGGGGAACCCTGCCCCGCCCTGAAATGACTGCCCATATCTGGCTGCCGCCATCACCCGCAACCACAAGCCTATATCCTTCTGATCCCATCTTATGGATGGACGGTCGCCATCCTCTGATGACACTGCTCCTCATAACGGATCCAGGTCTACCCCCCATAAATCCTATAGACCTCACCAATCGAGCCCATATAGCAAAACCACTGAAAACTATTCTCTGGCGCCTGTCGCCAATTACTCTTGCCCAAACTGCAACGCCTTAAACCTATTAGCATAAGTCTGAGGAATCAAGTGCCATCGCCACTTCTCCCCATCTTCCTTCTTGCTATCGTCTTTTCCCCCTTTGTCAAAATAAATTTTTGCCACCTCCTTACTCCTTTCATTCTGAACTGCCACTAATACTGGGGAAGAGACACTCCCAACTGGACTGGGTCATTCGGTGTAGATTCTCTCAGTACCCTGATGGCCTGGTCCTTAAACTTGGCAAAGTCCAGAGCAGGGTTCTGCAGGGCCAGGATACGCAGCTGGGTCCTGTGGGCATCTGACAGGAGCCCCTCTATGAACTGCTCAGTTAGGAGTTTGTCTTCTTCACGTACACTCTCTGGATCCACCTGTTTAACTGCTTTCAGGGCCTCCTGTAAGTTTAAGGCATAGTCCCTTATGCTGTCTGTGGCCCGCTGCTTGCACCCAAAGAATCTCATCTTTATCTCTGCTGCGGTGCGGGTGTCAAAAGTACTCTTTAGCTTGGCCAGTATCTGGGCTGCTGTCCCTTTATCTGTATCAGGCCAGGACTTCGCTTCACGCTGGGCTGCGCCGGCTAGCTGTCCCATTACTATGCCCACCTTCTGGCTCTCAGTCAGAGGATACACCCGGAACAAGCTGTGCAGGCTTTCTCTGAAGTCACTCAAGGTATGGGACTCCCCGGAGTACTGCGGCAGCCATTCTGCTCCCGGTATGTACGGCATGGTGATCGGCATTACCGGCGCTACAGTGGGGGCTGGGGCGACGGCGACTGGGACTACTTCGGCCGGTGCTGCGGCGCCTTGGGCGATGGCAGCCACCTGCTCTCCCTCGGAGTCGGACATCTTCCTCCCCCTTAGTGAACCTTACCAGGCTCCGTTCACTTTTCAAATTTTCCTCTGGGTCACGCGGGGTTAACAGCGCTCTGCTCTGATGGCGCGCTCCCTTCGCGCTCTTTGTCAGGCACGCCCCCCTTCTTCCTGCGCTCGGCGCGGCTAATGGCTGCGGCAATTTACAACCAGTACACAGTCTTCAGGCGCACAGTACCCGGTGTGACCGGGCACGAAATCCTGTTCGTGACGCCAAGTTGACTCGCCCACCCCAGGGCTATGGGACACCCGGTGCCGGGCCGGACTAGTCCGGTGGTAGTCAGTGGTGGCTGGGCCCGGCTCCGTGGCCCTGGTGGGTGTCAGTAGTTTATGTGGCTTGCTTGTTAATGTTTGTGTTCGTGACGCCACCTGTGGTATGCGGCTACCAAGCCGCCGCTGCTGTGTGAGGCCTCCGGGATGATGTTGTGGCAGCAATGATAGTACTGCTCCCCACAGGTGGAGCAATGCCCGGGGCTCAGTTGGTGCTTGTGGAAGTCTATGGTGCTGTGTGACTAACACGGTGCAGGGCCGACAAGCAATGAAAGAAACAGGCTCAAACAGTAGTCTCTTTACCTTCTCCTCTTTTACTCGGCAGAAACTTAGTCCAGGGAGACCGTCACAGATGGTAAAGATGGTCCGGCCGGCCTGGAAGTGCCTGGGGTGATCTTTGGTCAGTTGAGTATGAGGCCTACTCCTTAATCTTTCTCTGCTGTTTTAGGACACTGCACTTTGGGTTTGCAATTGCCCTCTTGCTGCTGGGACTTGTTGTTCGTCCCCTTTTCTGTGTGGTAGACTGCGCAGGCCCTCTCTGGTGCTTCTCTGCTGGAGCCCACACCAGGCCCTTGGAATGCAGCTGTACCTTCAGATTGCTTCTGGGACAGGGGGCTTGCAGCTCTCCTGCCCTCCGGATTCAGCTACCAGGGATGGATTTTATGCCCTGGCAACTACAGACTCCGATGTCCGAGTCTCTGCTGTGCCTCACTGCTCCCCTTGCTTCCCTGGGCCAAGCTATCCAAGCTCTAGGCCCCAGTTTCACAAGGCAGCACTACTCTGCGTCTACACTCTTTCACTCCTGTCTCCAGACTAACTACCACTTCCTCCTTCCAGCCAGACTTAAGGAATGCTCCCTGAAGTTCCAGGTTCAGAGCTCCCCCTGCTGGCCGGAGGGAGAACTGCGGTTGGTGTTACACTTACTGGCCAATAGATCTCCCAATTACCTCCAGGCTCAGCATTAACCCTTTGGGAGGGCAATGCTGTTGTGGCGACCAGGTCCTGGGGCGCCACAATAGTCACTACCTCCCTTTCATAAAGTCCAGTATCCAAAACTACGACTGCCCCCCCCTTGTCAGAATATTTTATTATGATGTTAGAGTTTTTTTGCAAGGAAATAATCGCATCTTTCTCAGTCTTAGACAAATTTTGAACCATAGGTTCTTGTAAATGAGAAAGAGCAGTTAATTCTTTTTCTACTATGTTCTGGAAATCAGTCATCTGATCACACCTCGAAGGTATGGGATAAAAACTGGGATTAGGAACATTAAAGTGGGAAACCGCACAGTGTGGATTGGGTCCGGCACCACTATCACTTGACAAATCATGCAAATCTTGTAAAGCCATTTGTTCTTTAAATGACATAGGAGAGAAAAAAATGTCAGCTGATGCATTTGAAACATTAGGAACATTAACCTCATTTTCATCGTGAAAGAAGTGTTTTTTTACTGTTAATTTTCGGATAAACTTATTAACATCTAGTATTGTTTTAAAAAGATCAAACCTCTTGTTGGGAACAAAATTTAAACCCCTTTTCAAAACACTAATTTCACTGCTGTTTAAAATGCATGCCGACATATTTATAACAGAAAAATTATTATTATCAATATTCATTTCCTTTTCCCCCTCGTGAAATGATTGTGTTGATACACATGACTTTCTATGTTTGCGGCCGCTCCTCCTTGTTTTTTTCGATTTTTTTGAAAAAACGGCTGGTTTTTCAAGTTTTTTGACACACTTGAAGACGTGGATGGGGTGTCAAAATTATTATCGGACGTGTCAGTATTATAGTCTGTATAGTCCACATCAGTCGTTTCAAAGTCCGTAGAAGAAAAATTGACACGGGTAGAATTGTTGCGTCTTTTATGATTTTTCAATATGGATCTGGGACCAGCTTGGAAAATTCTCCTGGAATTATGCCAATTGTAGATTTTATTATCCTCATAGTCCCTTAAATCACGAACAAACTTTTTTTCTTTGAATGCAGTGATTGTATCCTCAAGGGCAATGATTTTAGTGTTAATCTGGTCTTTCGTGGTCTTATAAGCATCCAGACCTGAATATTGTGCAAGGGAAACTTCAATTTCTTTAATCTTATTCTCCAACACACCTATTTTATTTCGTTCTTGTTCTATAATTAATTGAATAAGTTTTTTGGAGCATTCAGATAAGATAGTGTCCCATTTTGCAACAAATTCTTGATTAAATTCAACTGTGGGTCTTTTGTTCAGCCGAAGTCCCCTGGGAACCATATTTTTGTCAAGATATGCTTGCAAGGTCTCACTGTCCCACCAGGTACGAATTCTCGCTGACATCACTTTTTCTAATTCCCACATAATTTGATTCATTTCTGTGTGCGTTTCCAAGGGGGTATTTTGCTTTTTCAATGAAAACATTTTTGCTGCTCTCTCCATACGTAGTCTATCTGAAGTAACAAAAATCTGATTGCTATTAGCTTCATTCCTCTGGTCTTCCATTTTATGACACAATTTTTTATATAAGGAACTATAAGTCATGCAATTTCATCATATATAGTATACAATGTCTCTTATTGAAAAGATCCAAAACAATGATAATTGACTTACTGACAGTTCCTATTCATGAATCACAGGGAGCACGGGTATAGCAGCTCAAGGTGAAGGTAGAAAGAGGTTTTTTGCCCAGCTCACCTGTGTGATGGAAGCCCGTGATCCTGGGCTGTGCATGGAGAAGAGATTTGGAGAGCCAGTCCATGTGCATTGAAATTGGTTAAAGGATTTCACCAGCACAAAACTCCAGGCATTTTGTTCTTTAAAATAAAACTTCCTTTATTTTCTTATCATTAAAAAGTCCATGCTATAATGGTTAGCCCATGTCAGAGAGGACGCGTTTCGAACATCCAGTTCTTATTCAGTCTCTAAACCATCTAGTCACAGAACTGTTTAAAAAGGGCTGAACCCAAACATGTGATCAAATGCAAGGAGAGAGCAAGACAATTACAAAAACATTAACCCCTTGAGTTATATCACTCCATATAATGCTTATAACACTTATATATATACAAAGTATTTTTTTAGCCAGATTAATATGCAAACATCAATTCATTTCTTTTATTTAAACCTTTCGGAAATCTTGTGCCCATTAAAAACATCCATTTTATTTCTCTCTGAAAGAGGATATCTTTCAAATTTCCACCCCTTCTAGGTAGTTGAATTTTTTCAATGGCATTGACTTTCATGACCCTGGAATTGTAGATTCCGGCCAAAATTAGGCACACACACCCCTTTTCCAATTCCCCCTTATCTGCTAATAACCACTCAGACACCAATTTATCTTTGGATAATTTTGGCCATAGCAGCCATTTATTAAACAAATACATAACATGTAAAATTTTGCATTGTGGTAAGGTCCTTGAAGCTAAAACCCTGGTGATTCCCATAACCAAGCCATATAACCAAATTGCTCCCAGCCGTTACCCACACTGGCTCAGGAGCACCAAAGTGTAAGGGTTATACCTTCATTAACCACCAAAAACACCCACGGGGGCCCCGACATACCCCGTCGGGATCCCCCAAAAATCACCAGGTGACCAACCATTCTGCCAATGAGGGGA
The DNA here is from genome assembly GCF_048569485.1 of Anomaloglossus baeobatrachus. Lineage (NCBI taxonomy): Eukaryota > Metazoa > Chordata > Amphibia > Anura > Aromobatidae > Anomaloglossus > Anomaloglossus baeobatrachus. Next base: position 225,634,784 of record NC_134359.1, on the reverse strand, counting down.
TCCATACCCGGATGGGTTCCCCGAACCAATTTAGAACCAACTTCAAGGACCCACCAAAAACCTGCCACCAGGCCACTATGACTCGATAAACTTCCATATCGCCTCCCACAAAACTTGCAGCCCATTGCGAACTCAAAGTCTTTAGGGAGGGCGGGTGGGACTCTCACTGGTGTCCCAGAGCGGGAAAAGTGCCGCTCCTCCCCCAGCTTCACCTTTTTACTATACCCTGACTTACTCCCCCTCCCCTACCCGTGACATCATGACCTCCACTCCAATCAGTGTCATGCTGGCCTCCACACATGCCCGGGGGGAGGGGGGGGTCAGTGCTCCGGCCATTCTTGACCCTGGAATTGTAGATTCCGGCCAAACTTAGGCACACACACCCCTTTTCCAATTCCCCCTTATCTGCTAATAACCACTCAGACACCAATTTATCTTTGGATAATTTTGGCCATAGCAGCCATTTATTAAACAAATACATAACATGTAAAATTTTGCATTGTGGTAAGGTCCTTGAAGCTAAAACCCTGGTGATTCCCATAACCAAGCCATATAACCAAATTGCTCCCAGCCGTTACCCACACTGGCTCAGGAGCACCAAAGTGTAAGGGTTATTCCTTCATTAACCACCAAAAACACCCACGGGGGCCCCGACATACCCCGTCGGGATCCCCCAAAAATCACCAGGTGACCAACCATTCTGCCAATGAGGGGATCCATACCCGGATGGGTTCCCCGAACCAATTTAGAACCAACTTCAAGGACCCACCAAAAACCTGCCACAACGAGGGCACCTTGATAACCTTCAAGTGCCTGAGACCCCCCCTCAATAGCAAAGCTCGCTCAATACCTCCCTGCAATCCAAGTGCCCACAATCAATCCGTACTGCATTCAAATGCACCCCATCCGCCTACCAAAATTCGTCATCCTCTCGCTCCAGCTCAAAAAGCCGAGCTGCGACTCCCACGTTGCAGCCCCCAAATTTTTTGAGATAACCCTATTAACTTTCACCCGCACCTTATTCAGCTTCTCCACAGACCATGCTTTCCGCCCAAACCCTTCTTGGAACAATGTCCCACCACACAATTATCACGCCTGGAAAAGACACCCATAACCGCAACAAGTCATGCTTAGTATCTTTATCAAAGTCCGAGAAAGCCGCTCACCCAAATAGGTCCCTCGACGCGTAAAACCAAAATGTCAGGGGGCCTGCCCAAATGAGCATAGTTATGCACCCCCTGCAACACCGTATTCCACCCCATACCCCTGATTCCAACCCATCCGACAGGAGCCCTATCCCTCCGACAAAATTTAGCTGTCTCCTGTTCCTTCTCGTATCCGCTCTCTGTGTTCCCCAGCACACATTAGAATGGCCCAAGATCCAGACCAGGCTGGAAAAACGGGGGAGAGGGGGTCTGAAAAACAAAGCACTAACAAAATTACCAAGTAGCTCCAATACCACCCCAAAGAATGACACCCCCCACCACCCCCTCCATCAGAACCAGTCTTCCGATCAATTGCCCCTGAAACATTGCGAACCCACGACTTACAACGCTGAGACTTCCATCGACCAATCTGTTTAACTGTCTTAGCAGGGAGACCACACCCAGAGGTTTCCACTGCCGTCCCAAGACGAAAAGAATGCAACGCAAACCTCGCCAACCAGACCCAATGATTTCAAACATGCCCACAAAACACTAATGAACTAATATCTGGACAAAAAGACCCGTCCTCGAGACATAACAATGGGCCATCCTGACTCGGGTGGACCTTTGCAAAGCTCAAAACGCACTGCCAATGGCACATACCTGATGCCATAACCTTCCCTAAACGAACCCGCCTGCCCCCACTTTATCCATTTTTGATTTCTGGATCCAAAATTCGATCCCCATGCTCCAAAAATAGGACGTCACTATTACCCAAGCCCCCGGGGCACGTCACCCTGGGAAATACCAATTCGCCAATACACCAAGCCCCGAAAAACCGCCAACGAAAAGCCAACCGCAACAATGATACCTTAATTCCCTACCCAAACATTCCAATAAGCTAAATCACACAGGCCGTCTACCTATGGCCCCTATGCACACCCTTCAACGCCTGAACTACCCAAAAATTTGTTCCCAATCCTGTACACCTCGCAACCAGAAACCAAATGCCAACCCTGTAATCAAATGACTCAACTTCGTGGAAGACCAACCTGTTATCGCCACTCCCCCGATTTCCCAGGAACAGTCCTAACTGGGAATCCTCATTCATCATGCCACCACCCAACCACCACTCCCAGGAACCCATGTGGCCTAATACGCCGCCCACGTGGTACCAGTCAAACTGCCTGAATCCGTGGTCTTGCTGCTTGAAGACCACGCTCCAAAGCTGCGCAGGGGACTACAAGCTGCTGCCGTCCGCCACTACCGCAAAATCCCGGAAACAATCTCACTGAAACAGGAAAGGAAATCCGCTATTAGGTCCTCTATACCTGGTACCTGAGCTGCTGTGACCCGTATTAATTTCCCAACAAATAAAAACCAACCGCCGCAACACCCGAACAACTTGGGTAAAATATGCCGAGCCGTTATTAATCACTAGCACCACCCCCATATTGTCCCAGTTGAACCGGATCTACTTATTCCACAACTGGTCACTCCCCAAATGGAGTGCGACCATCATCGGAAAAAATTTCCAATAGCGACACATTCCTTGTCAACCCCTCCGCCATCCAACTTTCTGGTCACCAATCCGCACATCACTGACCCTGAAAAAAGGCCCCGAAACCTGAGTCACCCGCAGCATCCGTAAACAATTCCAATTTGAAATTAACCACTACCTCATCCTTAAGCAACGAACCACCATTGTCCTGCTCCCCAAAAAATTCTCCCCAAACCAACAAGGCCGCTCAATGTTCCTCCGACAAACTTATGTAGGGGTGAAGAGCAAGCACTCCAGCTGTCGCGCAAGCTAGCCGACGTGAAAACTCGGCCCATTGACCTTACCCGACACGCAAAATTAAGTTTCCCCCAATAGCGATTGAACCTCCTTTAATTGTAACTTCCTCACCCGGCATGCCCTTGCTACCTCAACCTTAAGCGTGGCAACCTGTCGTCAGGAAGCCGAACCTCCCAAATCACTGAGTCAATTACAATGGCCATAAACTAAATACAGGTATTTGGCCGAACAGTTCTTCCCCAGGTGCCAAAGGCACCCCAAAGCCTCTCGCTATCCATTCCATTGCTGCTAGAATTCTTGTGCCTGTGCCGAAACAGCCAATCCCACACACCGACAATTCATCCCGGTAAGGTACCAGTGATGCCAAACCAGAAACATCACGCCCCCCCCATTCTAAAAAAGAACAAAAGGTTTCAACACATGTGCACGATACTGCACTACCCATTGGCAAGCAGGGGTCTCCAAAACAATTTCCCTTCCAAAAACAAACTAATAACGAACACAATTTTGGATGAACTGGTAAGAGCCGGACAGCTGCCTCAATATCCATCTATTGCCATCAACATACCCCTCCCACAACTCTTTACCTACTTTGTAGCCTCATCAAACGACGTATACAACACCTAACGAAGCTCAGCCAGTATACCATCATTCGCTGACCTACCCCTGGGATGAGACAAATGGTGGATTAGCCGAACTTTACCTGGCTCCTCCTTGGGCCCCCCCCCCGAATGACGAAACCACAAAATAAGAAAAGGTAGGGGGGTGACTAACTGTGCCCCCCATTCTCCCCAACGCCACCTCCTTTCCTAACTTTCCACCTACCAGCGCCAAATGCTGATACACCGAGGGAGATTCCTGGTTGTCCCTGGAACTTCAAAAACAGGGGAAGGAATCCTGAAACCCTCCCCAAAACCCAACCTCAAACCTCAGCTTTGGCCCTAACAGGATCCCTATTTAGGTACGGCAGCATCGCAACTAAGCTCACCGGTGTCTGACCCTTGGACATCCCATGGGATGCTCCGTTACAATAGGTGCGGAGATGTCCAAACAACGACAAGTGGCACTGACTTGCCTTCCCCCTCATTAACTTACCAACACGAACTTGACTTCTAGGACCCTGTCTGTCCGTACTGACCACCGGCACCCCAGCTTCCTGACCGGCCGGGGAACCCTGCCCCGCCCTGAAATGACTGCCCATATCTGGCTGCCGCCATCACCCGCAACCACAAGCCTATATCCTTCTGATCCCATCTTATGGATGGACGGTCGCCATCCTCTGATGACACTGCTCCTCATAACGGATCCAGGTCTACCCCCCATAAATCCTATAGACCTCACCAATCGAGCCCATATAGCAAAACCACTGAAAACTATTCTCTGGCGCCTGTCGCCAATTACTCTTGCCCAAACTGCAACGCCTTAAACCTATTAGCATAAGTCTGAGGAATCAAGTGCCATCGCCACTTCTCCCCATCTTCCTTCTTGCTATCGTCTTTTCCCCCTTTGTCAAAATAAATTTTTGCCACCTCCTTACTCCTTTCATTCTGAACTGCCACTAATACTGGGGAAGAGACACTCCCAACTGGACTCACTAGCCGCAATGACGGACAAATTGACCCAAGCCGCCACTGGCGCCGGGGTTTTCCTGGCCCCTAATCCGGGCCCGCAACTGGCGAACGCAACTTCAATTCTGACAACTCCCCACTCAACGCATTCCCCCTAACACCCGCTGGCACCCCCAAACCGAACCCCAGCTGACCCGTCACCCCCCCTTTACTGTGTACCTAAACAGCATGTGAAGACAAACAAAACATGTAATCATACTCACCAGGCTGCACAAAGGTATAACCTCGCCAGCCGGACCACCTGTATCCTGACGTCCCTCCTGCCGATCTAGCATGACTTGGCTCCTCCCATCCGACTCTGCTCCATTGCTGTTTTAGCCGCGCGGCCCGAGGCCCCGCCGGCCGCATATCCTGGACATGACGATCAGTAGCGCCGACCAACAGGGGGAGCTGCATATTATCCTCAGGGCTCTCCAAGCACGGCCCCCCCTGCTCCGCTCCATGTGGCCCCTCTCCCAGACAGGGCCTCTGTAGCCGCAGGCCCTGAATGCCAGGCCCGATGTAGTTCCGACCGCAGCCGCCTGGCTCCGCCCACCTCACAGGGATCCATCCGGGATACTATCGCTGCAGGGAGGAGAGGCTCAGGGCGCTCGGCCGACAAGGCAGCAGCAGGCCCCGCCCCCAACTCCAGCGTAGGCCTGCCGACTGCCGCCGGGCCCAGCCGCCCGTCTGAATTCCTCCCAGGCCGGGGCCTGCCGGACCTCGCAGCTCGCGGCGTCCGGCCTGGAGGGTCCCCGGAGGGGGCTTCTGTGGCGACGCTGGGCCCTGGGAGTCAGGTCAGGTGACCGCCTCTCTGCCAGTCCAGACCTCCGGGGGCGCCGCTGTCGCAGGGGTGCCGTCCCTGCCCCCCCCCCCCGGACTCCCACCGAAGATCCTTGCTATCAGGCTCTGCAGCCACCTGGGGGGATGGTCCCAGCAGCAGCTCTCAGCCGCTCCAGGAGCTGATCCCCGGCGTCCATAGCAGGTACAGGGATGGGGACTCTCACTGGTGTCCCAGAGCGGGAAAAGTGCCGCTCCTCCCCAGCTTCACCTTTTTACTATACCCTGACTTACTCCCCCTCCCCTACCCGTGACATCATGACCTCCACTCCAATCAGTGTCATGCTGGCCTCCACACATGCCCGGGGGGAGGGGGGGGTCAGTGCTCCGGCCATTCTTGCCTGTTAAATTACCTGCATGTGCGTCGCGAAAATGTTGAGACGCTCCTGATAATTTTCTGGTGGTGGCATTATTAACATCATAAATGTGTTCAGATATCCTCTTTCTGAGAGAACGACAAGTGCTGCCTATATATTGTAACTGGCAAATAGTACACGATATTAAATAAACCACATGGTCTGAACTGCAGTTTATGAGTGACATTATTTTATACGTTTTTTTATCTGTAAATGAAGAAAATTCCTTCACATTTGACATATAACCGCATAGTCTACACGATCTGTGGCCACATTTGAAAGAGCCTGTGCTGGGTAACCAATTGCCAGTGTTTTTTTCTTTTTTAGTGGAACCGCACCTATTCATATGATCACTAGGTGATAACATGGATCCCAATGTAATGTTCCTTTTTGAAACAAATTTAACTCCATTTTTTAAGATTTTGTGTAATGTGTCATCTGTAGATAAAATGGGTAAATATTTTTTAATAATTTTGATTACATCATAATAATTTTTACTGTATGTTGTTGAAAAAACAACTGACAATTCTTTCTGGGGATTATCTCTGGTTTTATTCATGTCCAAATATTGTGACCTACTCACTTTGATTGCCTTGGTTTTGGCTTTCTGGAGATTTGTCATTTTATACCCTCTTGCCAAAAACCTTTTTTCAATAGTGCTGCATTCTACCTCAAAACCATTTTGGGTGTTGCAACATCTCCTAGCACGGACATATTCACCTGTAGGGATGTTATTTATAACATGCTTTGGATGGCAACTTCCCGCATGTAATAGTGAGTTGCCTGATATGGGTTTTCTGTAAAGACTACAATTAATTTCTCCATTGTCACCCTTCCCATGGAATTGTATATCCAAAAAATTAATTTTTGATACATCATGAAAAAAAGTGAAAAAAAGATTATGGGCATTATTATTAATGTATGATATGAAATCCTCAATTTTTTTGTTTGGATTTTGCCATACAATAAGTACATCATCTATAAATCGCTAGGACTCAAAAATTGGGCGAAGCCCACGTCATTTTCTTTTTTAATTATTTCATGAAATTCGTGAAATAATTAAAAAAAAAGGGCTCCCCTATATTTTTGGTTCCCAGCCAGGTACAAATAGGCAGCTGGGGGTTGGAGGCAGCCCGTAGCTGCCTGTTGTACTTGGCTAGCATACAAAAATATGGCGAAGCCCACGTCATTTTTTTGGAGGGCAAAAAACTCCTGCATACAGTCCTGGATGGAGGATGCTGAGCCTTGTAGTTCTGCAGCTGCTGTCTGTTCTCCTGCATACACTAGTGGATGGAGTATGCTGAGTCTTGTAGTTCTGCTCCCCCTGTCTCTCCCTCCAGCATACAGTCCTGGATGGAGCATGCTGAGCCTTGTAGTCCTGCAGCTGTCTGCTCTCCTGCATACACTAGTGGAGAATGAAGAACATATTGAAGAAGGAAATGACATTAGACCTTTCTTTTTCTTCAACAATCTTTAATGGCATTATTCACTGATAAAAAAACGCATAAAAAAGCAATGAGCAAAAACGCAGCCAAAAACGCGGTAAAAACACATCGCGTTTTTACCATGGGTGCGTTTTTTGCGGACAAAACGCACAAAAAACGCAGCGTGAAAAAATCTCTTAGTGCGCACATAGCCTTAATGCGTTTTTCAAAGGAGAAAAAAAATATGATAGGATTAGGCTAATTGATAGATAGCTAGAATAGATAGATAGATAAAAAAAAATTGAAACAATAGATAGAAAGAACATATGGCATAGATAATAAGAAAGAACAGAAAATAACAGAATAATAATAGAAAGAAATAACAGAATAACTCAAGAGGGATAGCTAGCTTGGACACCTGTGTTTTTTTAAATTTTTTTGGGTAAAAAAATGTCGTGAGGTCCCCACCATTTTTCATATCCAGCACAGGAACAGCAGCAGCTGCAGGCTGCAACCCTCAGCTGTCTGCTGTACCTTGGCTGATTATGAAAAATAAAGGGGATCCCACACTTTTTTTTTAATTATTTGATTTTTAAAAAAAAATGATGTGGGTCCCCCCATTTTTCCAAAACCAGCCACGGTACAGCAGACAACTGGGGGCTGATATTATTAGAGTGGAAAGGGCCATTGTTATTTGGCAATTGGGGTCAAAGGAGTTAATGGCAGTCCACAGCAGCCACTAAGTCCTGAATTAGTAGTGGCAGGTGTCTATGAGACATTGCCCATCACTAATCTGTAAGTGAAGACTAAGAAGATCTAAGAAGACAAAAGCTACTACTAAAAGAATACACTAAAGTAGTGAATAATGAAAAACTTCCAATACACCAAAATATCAGAGATGTTACAATACAACGATTGAAATCAAGACACCCACCCATCCAAACTGCAATCACCTTGCATGAACAAGACTTCAATTTAGAGGAGAAATGGCGAGAACTTTGGGTCAATGTAATAGACGTGATCTGCAGAAGGATGCGGACACAGTTTCTGTATATCCTGGATCATTGGAGGGAAGAGATGAGGAGTCTGGCTGCGGCAGTGCGAGCCCGTGAGATAGAAGTCCCACGCGAGGAGCAGGTAAGCAGCTACCCAGTCCCGGTTGATCCGGCCTACCCGGCCGTGGGATCTGGTCTACCCCCAACCGTTGTAAGCACCCAGCCACCGTCACCCTCGCCCTCGGCAGACGCCAAGCCGCTACCCCCGACACTGGCAGCGGGACCTCCAGTCCCTGTTTTTGAAGTGCAGGCTGCAAACCCCCTGACCTTACCACCAGACCTGGCTGCATCACCGGGACCGTACCTCGATACGGAGCACCCGGACTTTGCAACCCCGGCTGAGGAATAGCCCGTTTCTCTACCCACCACAGCGGAGGCGGAGCCAGAAGAGATGCCTCTTCCGCCACCGCGCGGCATCCCGGCGGCTGCCGGGGCCATAGGAGTTACCTTGCAGCGAGTACCTGTAGGAGAGGCGAGGCCGGACGCTGACGCCCCCTACTGGGAACGACAACTACAAAAGTTACACCAAGAAATCAGTACTCGAGAACAGCGATGACGGGAGATTGCTGCCAGCACCAAACGAGAAAAGGAGCACCTGAGGAATGCCACCTATCGGGTCAGAGGGCCGCGGTACCTTGGCCTAGTGGAACAATTTGACCCCATTAAGGGATGGGGGTTTATCGCAGAAGCAGGCTTCACAGCTGGGGTGTTCGTTTCCCGGAGAGACCTGGAGGAAAACCTTCCAAAGGGACACCCGGGCCGTAATCTGGAGTCGGGAGAGGTGGTCTCCTACACCCGGCACTGTAGTGAGCGGGGCTGGTAAGTACCGGAAGTGAATAAATATGTGATGATTGATAAAAAAATCCTGCCAGCTTCTGTGGTACATGACCATAAGGAGTCTTGGTCGCAGCAACAGGCTATCTAGTTCTAATGTTATGTTTTTATTATTCTGAGTTTGTTATTTTTGTGAAAATGATAAGTAATGTTTTGAAAGTGCCAAAAATGCTGATTTATATGTTTTCTAATTGACCTGAATACCTCACCTGAATCCAGAAGTTTATACTGTTTGCACCTGGTGCATGGACCTTGTTTTATTGCTAGTGAAAATGGACCATGGCTGTGGGACTGGCAGCAGCCAGCACGAACTTGTGCACTTGTACATAGTTGCGAATAGTGCGCCCACCAGAGTCGTCTTTTTAAGCCTCCGGGACTTTAACTCCGTCACAGGACCCCAAGTAGGAAGCGGCGGGCTTCAGGTTGTTTGGGTGGCGGGTTGAAGGGAGAGGGACAATGGGAATGGACTGTTGCAGGAAGGACTGCAGCAGAGTAGGCCGAGCCACCGGCTACCACCATAACCGGTAGCGTTCCCTTGGTTCTTTTAATAAAAATGAACTCTACGAGTTTTGTTATGTAACGTTCAAGTAATGTGCCTCCCCTGCGTGGGATGAGAAATTGTGAATTAAACATGTTATTTTCTCTTTTGCAGTTAACAAAAATAAACCTCTGGATATCCTGTAGCTCGGGGACGAGCTACGTCTAACCAAGGGAGAATGTGACGCCCCTGGACTAGTCAGGTCGTCACAGGGCATTGCACGCTTTTTATTCTTAGTGCAGGACTCAGCCCCCCATTGTTCTGGGTTCCCAACCTATAGTACTGCCTCCATTAGCATCCAAAATCCCAATCACACCTCACACCACACCCTGCCAGACACACCAGGGGGCTGCTGAGCTGGAATAGGGCCGTCCACCTGGGGGTCAGGCAGATTGGTGGGAGGGGGCAAGTCAGTGAGGGAGGAAGTGGAGAGCAGAGCAGAGCTGACAGGCAGAACAGAGTAGCTCCCAAAGGGTGAGGAGCTGGGAGTTGGAGCTCCCGGGGTAGTTACAGGTTGGGTCGCAGACGGTGGTCTGGGCCGGAGGAGTTGGAGACCCTGCACTCCCCTGCACACCACAATCCAGAGTCCCGGGGCCTCCTCTACCCGTGGAAGGAACGTCATCTGGCTGCCCCACTCCATCTCCCCCGGGTACTCCCAACACCGGCAGCGGCGGTACTCCCCTTACCGCACACCACAAGTGGCGTCACAAACTATTATCCCCTGTAAATAGCCCTCCTTTTCATTTATTCCAATGGTATTATTATGCACATAAGTATGGTTAAAAGGGAAGTGAAGCTTATCTTAATGCAGCCACACCTGCACCTTACTGGTTCTTGTACAGACTAGAATGCATAGCCACAAACCACCTAATGGCACAAACCAACCTCCTGGTAAATATGTCCTCATCCTGGTATGTTCCCCATCCTGGTATATATTTCTCCAATTCTAGGCCCCATTCTGGTATATATGTTCTCCATCCTGGTATATATGTCTCCCATCCTATGCCCCATCCTGGTACATATGACCTCATCCTGGGCCCATTCTGGTATATACGTGGCACATGCTAATATATATGTCGTCATTCTGATATTTGTGGGCTATCCTGGATTATATGTTGCCCATCCTTGGCCCATCCTGGTATACACAGTCTCCCCATTCTGTCTCTAACACATAAAAAACTTCATTCTACTTGTAGCGCCCCATGGGGCAGGTGTTCTAACTTACTCCGTTGCCCCGAGGCGTACCGGAGGGAGGATTGGAGGGTGGGAGGGAGGATGGAGGTAGTTGTTGAAGGTTTAGGAAAGTCTATTAGGATTGTGACGCCACCTGTGGTATGCGGCCAGGGATGGGGGCCGCCGCTGCAGGGTCTCTCACCAGGGCAGATGTCAGGTGCAGCCGGGATGGTGTCGCTCCCCACTGGCGGGGAGGATGGCGGGGGTAGTAGTGGTCCCCATTGATGCTGCAGCGCTGGGCGACGGCGCTGGTTAAAGGAGAGGCAGAGACAGGGCCTGCGGTTCCAGGTGTTTTTACTTACAAGTCTTTCAGACACTGCCCGAGGTACTGTTCTCTGCCACCATGGGCTACAGCCAGTCCCGGATCCGTGAAAGGTCAAATCCGGTGTGTATGTCAGCCTGTGAGTTCTCTTCTCCTTTTATGCGCTAAGTATCTGACCCCCGTGGCGTGAAGCACTTGAGGGTTCCGGTGTCAGTAAAGTGTGTCCCATTCTGTATGCTGATAGCGTGGTACCGTTATGGAGCCAGTCCTCAACCTCGGATACTATGTGCTATTTGCTGCATACTCGTGGGACGGGTCCGGTGACTTTTCATAGCCGTTTCCCGCGACCCTTGCAGAGTTGGTAGACAGCGTAAAGTATGTACAGCACCAGTCTTGTGGAAGCAGCCGCCCTGCTTCTCCCCAGTGACTGTGTTGAATGCCTTGTCCCACAATGCTGCTCACGGCACATCTGCTCTGCTCTGTCTGAAGCTGAACTCCCTTGTTCTGGTGTGTTGTGTGGTCTGAGCTGTTGCCCCCAGTCACTGCCACCGGCTGGTTCACTACTCTCACTAGGTCAACCTGCTCTTCCCACTGTGTGCCCCTGACTCCCCCTGGTGGTTACTTCTCCCTGACCCTGAGTCCCCAGTCCAGTGGACCTGGGGAGCCCCTGGTGCCGTGGCGTCCTGTACTAATTAGTAATATATTATATCCTAATTGACATATTCAGTAATATATATATATATATATATATATATATATATATATATATATATACAAGCTTATAGAGTGTGCAGTGCTTATAGGTATCAGTAGCGTGTTATCAGAACACTATAGCATGTTATAGTCTAGTGCTGAAGAAAGTACTTAGTGCCGTATTTGGATCACTGAAGATCAACCACCCGGTTTTAAATACAAGGTATACCAGTGTTCATGCTCTGCCCTGTTTGAGGTAAATAGCCAGCCACTAATGATCAAAAACATGGAAGACACATAGAAAGGCATATACCTACTAAAGATTACTGCAGTCCACATCCCGTATACTACTAATTATTTGATTGCTATCAGCACTGAACACTTTATAATTTTTGTATGTATATATATCATTAATTATTATTCATTGCTATAAGCACTAAGCACTTTTCAAATTCTTTATGTATGTATACTAATTTCTGTATAATGCTGGATATTACGGATCACTGTCACCTTAACCGTTGTTTTTTATACTTGTCTACGCCCCTGGTTGTTATACTGTGGTATTACCTGATATGAATTTTATATATTTATCTTATTTAATTTTTGTTGAATAAAAATTGATATTTTTAAATGTACTAATTTATTTCTGTAGCTTTATTGGTTTGAAATACTATATTCAAACCTGGTGTTTAACACTAACATAACCGGTAGCGTTCCATGGTTGGAGATGAACTCAAAAGTTACCGTAACGTTTAAGCAATGTGCCTCCCTAATGTGGGATCAAATCTGTAAATAAAAATTTTCTTTTTCTATTTTGCAGTTAAAAACCCCCCAAAAACCTCTGATGTCCTGTAGCTCGAGGACGAACTACGTTTAACCAAGGGGGAATGTGACGCCCCTGGACTATCAAGTTGTCACAGGGTATTGCACAATCTACCCTCTCGTGCAGTATCCACCTCCCTCTTGGTTATGAGTCCCTAACCAAATGGTGTTGCCTACAACAGCAAATCAAATCCTAGACACACCTTGCACCACACCCACCAGGCACACCAGTGGACGGCTTGAGTGGAATAGAGTTGCCCACCTGGGGGGTCAGGGAGGGGAGGTGAGGAGTGTAGTCAGTTAGTCAGAGAGTGAGTTAGTGGTAAGAGGGTAGCCCTTGAGCTGTGAGGAGCTCTGAGGAGGTTGCGAGCCGTGACCCCCATAAGGAAGCTGTCTAGGTTGCAGATGGTGGTCTGGGCCTAGAGGAGTCAGACCCCCGGTCACAGGGGATCATGGAAAGGGGCTTGGATCTGTCGAGCAGGACAGCCGCCGGCCTTGCACCATCACTGGTCCGGGACTGAGGAACGATGAGGTACGTGGACCCTAGGTAGGGGAGTAGCTATAGGCAACCCGATAATTTATCCATGGAGAATGGAGCCTTCAAGATTCGTTCCCAACCACTCCAAAATTGGGGCACTAGTGCAGCACGGGTGATAGGACTTTCCATTCAAAACGGTCCAGAAAATCCCAAGCGTGAGCCCTGAGAGCAAGCTCCCACACTTAGCCACAGTGGGGAGCAGGACCCAGCAAGTTTCACACTACCGGGACCACCAGAGAAGTAAACTTAATGCCAGGAGGCAGGTCACGGATCACCAGGCAGCACCATTGGGGACGGGACCTGAACTAGCTCCCCTCAGCGGCAGAGGTGTCCAGAGACTTGGTTTACCCGGTTTTCGGTGTCTGCTTAATGGACTGAGTGAGTACAAGAGTGATCCCTGCATCCCACTGCCTTATCCCCACACCAAGTCCCGGGGCATCCTCCCTACCCGTGGAGGGTCACAACACCTGGCTGCCTCCCGTCATCAGCCTGGGTACTCCCCAACGGCAGCGGCGGTATTCACCCCGGTTACCGCTTACCACGGGTGGCGTCACAAACTCTTTAATCCCTTGTAAATACCCCCTTCATTTGAGTGGCAGCACGACCCCCCGGGTCCAGAGACCCTCGAGCCACTGAGAACCCGGATCCGAGCAGCTCGACTGCTTCCACGGGGGCAGCACATATGTGTAAACCGACCTCGACCTTTCTCGGACCTAGGATGAGTACTACAGCCTAATTGGGGTGCAGTACCCTGTGGCGTCTGAAGCCGCCAGGGGCGCCACATACTCACCTCCCTCAGCTACCACACTGCGCAGTGTCCTCTGTAGCCAGCACGCAGTGGCCGGCAGCTGACATCGGCGTGCACTCCATGGCACATGACACCACTGTCATGTGACCCAAGTCATTTGTGCACCGACGTCAGCTGCCAGACACTGTTTGGCCGGCAGCTTGTATTGCAGTGCAGGAACCTGACGAGACTCTGTGCAGTAATGCATTTCAGCTGGATGTGTGACCTCGGACACACATCCAGCTAAAGCAGGTGCTAGGGTCATGGGGCCCTCTCTGCCCCTGTTTATTACGCCCCTGGCAGCATGGATATCATAAATTGGAAGATTCTCATATTGCCAGTGCAGAAGTGGAACAATACTTCTTATTAGCCGCTGGTCACTGTGGATCACTTTACTACATTGTCTTCAAATAAGTATCACAACTACTACAGGTGTTAAAGGGGTTCTGCAGCCATTGCATATTGATGACCTATTCCATAGGGACTGGGTAATTTGTCATCTTTGACCAAACTCTTGTTGTTTTTTAAGGCTCGGTTCACTCTAGTGTTCAGAACGCTGTTTTTCTGTTGTGATATAAGAACATAAATGTAACTCATTGAGGAACTGCATCTGTTCCTGAGGGACACATACATCCACAGGTGGACCTACTGACAATAATGGTGTCCATTTAGCTTTGATTTTGGGGTTCACCATTCTAATGAATAAAACATAGTGCAGAATGATGCACTACCTTCTATACTATTGAAAATGACAGAGCTTACAAGCGAGTGTGACCCTAGCCTTAAAGGGAATCAGCCACATGAATCAGAGCCTAATTGCATGATTGCAGCCAGGTATATTTGACTGTAAAATGCTCCAGCATTCCAGATAATATATACTTTAAAGGGAACCAATCACCAGAATTTTCGTATGTAACATTAAGCCAGTGCTTTACTGGCACTATCAGGCTGATTCTCTACATACCTGTAGTGGTCAGCTCAGTTGTTTAGGTTTTGAAATCCAAAAGAGTAAAGTTTATAAAATTACTTGCTTGTTGAGTGACAGCAGCTGAGGATCAGATAATATCTGGGGGTATCATAGTTATCTCCTCCCCCTGTTAGAATTAGCATAAGTATTATACAAACAAATCCCTTTCTCAGTTGCAGGACCTGTGTAAGGTCATACCCGTGTGACCAGCAGGGGCGGGGCCTCAACCAACAAAGCTGGACACTAGGTCACACGGGTATGACCTCACACAGGTCTTGCAAGAGACAAAGTGATTCGTTTGTATAATATTTATGCTAATTATAACAGGGGGAGGGGATAACTATGAATACCCCCCCAGATATTATCTGATCCTCAGCTGCTGTCACTCAACAAGCAAGTAATTTTATAAACTTTACTTTTTTGGATTTCAAAACCTAAACATCCGAGCTGACCACTAATGGCATGTAGAGAATCAGCCTAAGGCCCAAGACACACGGCATGAAAATCGGACCGAGTGGAATGCGATAAAACATCACATTCCACTCAGACCAATATTAGCCTATGTGCCAGCACCCATGAGCGATTATTTTCTCTGCCCCAATCGGACCGAGAAAACAATCGCAGCATAGTATCATAGTATCATAGTAGCATAGTTTTTAAGGTTGAAGGGAGACTCTAAGTCCATCTAGTTCAACCCGTAGCCTAACATGTTGATCCAGAGGAAGGCAAAAAAACCCCAATGTGGCAAACAAGTTCCAATGGGGAAAAATTTCCTTCCTGACTCCACATCCGGCAATCAGACTAGTTCCCTGGATCAATACCCTGTCATAAAATCTAATATACATAACTGGTAATATTAAATTTTTCAAGAAAGGCGTCCAGGCTCTGCTTAAATGTTAGTAGTGAATCACTCATTACAACATCATGCGGCAGAGAGTTCCATAGTCTCACTGCTCGTACAGTAAAGAATCCTCGTCTGTGATTATGATTAAACCTTCTTTCCTCAAGACGTAGCGGATGCCCCCGTGTTCCAGTCGCAGGCCTAGGTGTAAAGAGATCTTTGGAAAGGTCTCTGTACTGTCCCCTCATATATTTATACATTGTGATTAGATCCCCCCTAAGCCTTCGTTTTTCCAAACTAAATAACCCCAAGTTTAATAACCTGTCTTGGTATTGCAGCCCACCCATTCCTCTAATAATCTTGGTCGCTCTTCTCTGCACCCTCTCCAGTTCAGCTATATCCTTCTTATATATCGGTGACCAGAATTGTACACAGTATTCTAAGTGCGGTCGCACTAGTGACTTGTACAGAGGTAGAACTATATTTTTTTCATGAACACTTATACCTCTTTTAATACATCCCATTATTTTATTAGCCCTGGCAGCAGCTGCCTGACACTGTCCACAGCATGCTGTGATTGTAATGCGAGACTCTTTCTCTCGCACCCATTCAAGTCTATGGGGCGAGAGAAAGATTGCACTGCACTCGCAGTACACCGGTGTACCGCGAGTGCAGGACGAGAATGGCAATAGCCAGTTACGGAGGCAAGAGAGAGATAAATCCCTCCCTCTCCTTCTCCGTCCCGCCCCTCCTCAGTGCCGGTCTGTTCCCCGCAGCTGAGGTCCGATCGCATGTTCGGACTTCAGTCGCAGTGACACTCGCATGACACTTGGCTCCTGCTGTGCTGTCAGCGTGAGCCGAGTGTCATGCGAGGATTGCACTAGTGCCCAATGTAGCTCCGGCCTGATAGTGCCAGTATAGCACTGGCTTTAGGTTATATACGAAAATCCTGGTGATTGCTTCCCTTTAAAAATCTGGTGGGGACTGTAGCTAGTGAGGAGACTAGTCTGGCTCTGCCACCAGCCAGGTTCTCCCAATATAGCTGTAGTTAATTAACAGGTCTCTTGCTATGGGAGAGGCTTGTCAATCACCTTCAGCAGCACTGAGGCCGGCCGGAAGTGAAGCTGGACTAGTCTCATCCTCGGCTGTGGTCCTCAGCATATACTCCCTGAAATGATGGAGTGTTTCAGAGAAATATACTGTATATCGTGCAGTGAGACTATGATTCATACTTCCCATGGTTTCGGCAGCATGAATCAGATGGCAGGTTCCCGTTTAACTGTGTGTATCCTGTTAATAGATTTATTGATTGATTTTTATACTATTCAGTAAACTATTACGTTATTTGTGGACAATTAATCCTCTTTTGAATTTTATATTCATTGAGGTTTTTGATCTTTTAGGTTTTGAAAGTGTCTTTTTTTATAGGATTGATTGACCATTTATGGGGCATCATGTTACTATGATAGTTTTATGTTACTTTATTCTCTTTGGCTGCTTTGATAGGGGCATGGTGGTCTTGGACTATATAGTATCATACAAGGATCAAGTACTGATTCATAAACATAAACTTGCATTCGATAGATTGGACAGATAATGGATTTATAAATCTAGATCGCTCGGTGCAGTGCGGGGAGACGATTTACAGGTAGAGGAAGAAAAGAAATGAAAATATCAGCGTGCAGATTACTGACCACTACTTTCACATTCTTAGTTCCTTGTCTGAGCAACCCTTGGACTGTTTTCAGAGAAATGCTCAGCTATTCCTGTAGCTCATGCAGAATGAGCAGATCCTCTACTGCAGACATCTGCTTCATTCTCCCTTTCTTAGAACAGAAACTCATCTCGGCAGCGGATAACGAAACCCTCTGCTGGTGGCTTCTGCTTCAGCTTCTGAGCGTTAGATTCTGGAAAGGATTGTTATAGGATTAGGCTAATTGGCTTCTTATGAAATTGGCTCAGGGGGGTAGTTATGGAGAAACGAGACTTGGCCTCTCTGCGGGAAGCCGCAGGTATAAGCAGGCTGTGTACAGTGCTGTGGCGTACGTCAGGTATGTGGGCACGCTACAGATTAGATGCAGAAAATTGCTGCGCCAAAAAAACGCACCTTCTGGCAGAAAAACGCACGAAAAGACACATGCATGGGCTAAAAATGCAGGAATAAAAGGAACCAACCAACAATTGACATGCTGCAGATTATTTCTGCACCCAAAATTGCAAGGAAAAATGAAGACGCAACATGGCCTTGTGCGCACACTGCATTTTTTCCGTGTTTTTCCACTTTTTCCGGTGTCTTTTTGGTCCCAAAACTGCATGCATTTCCTTCCCCAGCAAAGTCATTTTTGCTGTGTGCATGTTGCAGTTTTTTTTTCTACTGCATCTTTGTGGTGACCACATAGATGCAGCATGTCAATTCTTTTGATGCTTTGTCCCTGCATTTCGGAGGACTGGCAGATCAATCTCCCGCTGACTCAGGGTCGGCAAAGGATTGATACCTCCTGGAATATGGCTAGATGCCGGTCCCCATATAAAGTCTATGGGTACCAGAATTCAGCGCAAAGGGATAGGAGCAAGCGCTTCATACTTACTGAGACACCAGGGCAGCTATCACACTGCTCACGCGGCCTCTCATTCTTCTTCCCGGGCTCATACATATTCAATGCTCCCCCCACCCACCGGCGTCGTCTGCGATTGGTTGCAGTCAGACGCGCCCCTATGCTGAGTGACGGGATGTCTAAGGCTTCCAATCACAGATGCCGGTGGGCAAGTCTATATCGTACAGTAAAATAAATAAATAAAAAAATTGGCGTATGATCCCCTCATATTATGATACCAGCACAGATAAAGCCCAACAGCTGGGGGCTGGTATTCTCAGGCTGGGGATACCCATGGTTATTGGGCTCCCCCTGTCTAAAAACATCTGCCAGCAGCCCGAAATTGCCGCATCCATGAGATGCGACAGTCCCGGCACTTTATCCGGCTCTTCCCGATTGCCCTGGCGCAGTGGCAATCAGGGTAATGAGGAAGTTAATGGCACCCCACAGCAGCCACTAAGTCCTATATTAGTAAGTGAAAGTTAATAAACACAAATACCAAAAAAATCCTTTATTTAAAATAAAAGACAAAAATGCACCCTCTTTCACCACTTTATTAACCCCAAAACACCCCTGCAGGTCCGACGTAATCCAAGCGAGGTCCCACGACGGTTCTACCACTGCTACATCTGAAGCTCACAGCGAGCACCATAGAACATGACTGTCCACTGTGAGCTCCAGAGAATGAATGAGCCATGCATTCAGTGGTGACATCACTCAGGTTAGTGGTGACGTCACCACTGATCGCGTGGCTCACTTCAGTTGCTGCTTGGAGCTCACAGTAGACAGTCATGTTCTACGGTACTCGCTGTGAGCTTCAGATGTAGCGTTTTTGTATCTGGTGTGGTTTTTAGGGGCCAAAAACGTGCATCTTTGTGATCACCACAAAGATGCAGCGTGCACACATTAAACTTACTATACTTTTGGATAATGTTTGACATTTTGTTGGCCTTTCAATTCTGTGCAGGTCTGAAGAGGTTGGAGTGCTGAACCCCTGAATCACTAGCGGTTCTGGGTGCATATTGCTATTCCCTGCCTAACTGTCCCTGTATCTAGTAGCATAGATAAAGAGATCTTTAGAAAAGGTATTTTTAAAGATTCTTTATAATATGCTAATGAGCGCAGGGACTAGTCGCAAGAGCGTTAGTTCCCTTGGCTAGTTGACCCCCTGTGCGCATGCTAACATGATAATGAATGTCATGGTCGCTCTCACCTCTGCTGCCTGCTGGTTCGCTCGGCTCAGTGCGCAAGAACAGAACGTCCCCAGGGGTAAGGGAGCTGGATGTGGCTTGCGACCCTCTCTCAAAAAGGTTGTTGACCACTGGTCTGAGGGGTCACATGACCCAGACCCCACCGATTTGCACAGATCTAAGATCCAACAAAATCTACAAAATTGTCCAAAAGTTCAGTTATTCTTAAGAGTATGTTCCGATGTTGCAGTTTTGGGTGCAGTTTTTGTGCCTGCACCCAAAACTGTATCTCTTGGCAGGAAAAAATGTTTTTTTGGCACGGTTTCGAATTTTTCAATACTTTTTTTTAAAATGCATTCTGATCGTAAAAAACGTAGAAACAGTTGACATGCTGCTTCAGTTTTCTGCACCCAAAACTGCAAGGAAAAAAATCTGTAACATGTGCACATCACTTCAGGATTCTCATAGACTTTGCTGGGATTTTGATTAAAATCTGCAAGAAAAAACTCATAAAAAAAACGCGGAAAAAAAACGCATTGTGTGCACACAGCCTAAGGCCTGCGCCACACATCCGTGCCTCCGGCACGTGTTTGTCATTTTTTACACGTACCGGCGGCACGGAGCCACTTTAACCAATGCTACCCTATTGTAGCAGACACACACACGTAAAACCACACGGAACGTGTGTCCGTGTGCGTTTGTACGTGTGTGCGTTTTTGAAAGCGCTGACATGTCCGTTTTTTCACCGGCAGCACGGGTGTCACACGGCCCGCACCCGCACCACACGGGTGTAGTGTGGATGCGGTCCCGTGTGACACGCGCCGGAGAAAACACACATGTCATTGAAAAAAAAACAAAACATTAACTCACCTTCTCCAGCCCTCCTGTCTCTGCCGCTGCTGCCTCTTGCTGCCGACCGCCGCTCATTATTCTCATAGAATATTCACTTCACTGCCTGGCAGCAGCAGCAGCGGGGAGACGGGAGGGCTGGAGACCGAGGATCAGCACCACGGACAGCAGCGCGGACATCAGGAAGGACCAGGTGAGTATAATAATTACCGATTCTACGTGTGCTATCGCGGATAGCACACGTAGAACACACGTGTCACGCACGTACCAGAGACACGTACTTACCTGCACGCAACACGCAGGGAAAATACGTGTCTCTCGGCACGTGCGTGAAATTCACGTGAGTGTGGCAGAGGCCTTAAGCAGCCATTTGTGCTTATTCGAGTCCGTTATCTCCTAAGCCCTGTAGGTTTGCAGCTCCATACATTCCCGCTAGAATTAATAATAATAATAATAATAATAATAATAATTTTATTCATTTATATAGCGCTATTAATTCCACAGCGCTTTACATACATTGTCACACTGTCCCCATTGGGGCTCACAATCTAGAGTCCCTATCTGTATGTCTTTGGAGTTGAGGACTGACACCCCCATTTCAGTGATTGTGACCCCCATTTATTACATTTTTTTTTTAATCTATGCTGTGGATATCTTTTGGTGGTAAATTCTATTTAGTAAATAGTATCAAAGGAAGTAATACCAAAAGTAGTAATAGCAATAATATTTTTACGTAATCGATCCTTTTCCTTTATTTTGTTATCCTTTTGTTTTGTTATCCTTTGTTTTGTTATCCTTTGTTTTATTATCCTTTGTTTTCTTATCCTTTTTTTTATCAACCTTTGTTTTGTTTGCATCCTTTGTTTTATTATCCTTTGTTTTGTTATCCTTTGTTTTGTTATCCTTCGTTTTCTTATCCTTTGTTTTGTTATCCTTCGTTTTATTATCCTTTGTTTGATTATCCTTTGTTTTATTCCTATACCTTGTTTTGTTATCCTTTGTTTTGTTATCCTTCGTTTTCTTATCCTTTGTTTTGTTATCCTTCGTTTTATTATCCTTTGTTTGATTATCCTTTGTTTTATTCCTATACCTTGTTTTGTTATCCTTTGTTTTCTTATCTTTTGTTTTGTTTGCATCCTTTGTTTTGTTATCCTTAGTTTTGTCCGTATCCTTTGTTCGGTTCCAGAGAAGACTTCTCTTTCCTAGAATTTGCTTCTGGAATAGAAAGCGAAAGTATTCATTGACGTGTTCTAGTAAGAAGAGGGGAGGAACAGGGAGGAGGCAAAGCTCTGTACAAAAGAGTCACACAAGGGAGTCACACAGGCACTGACAGCACAGAGTGCAGCAGCCACTGCTCCTCCAAGCATTACACTCTGCAGCCAGACAGCTGGTGCCCTGTGCAGGAGATTATGGTTTATATCACCACTGGTCTCCCAAGGATTTCTGTCCCAGTGCTTGTGGATTATAGTGGTGATCTCCCTGTACCCTGCACACACAGTGGGGGATTTGTGTGTTGTGGATTGTCTGCTGTGACACATATATCAGGTAAGGGCCTCCTTACACTTAGCAGAGGATCTATAGCACTGTCTGTAGTGTCATTCACCCTATACATAATGGACACATCATATATACATAATGAGACGTTGGCGTATAGATGTAGCAGAGCTATCTTTGTCGTTTAACCTATCATTGGATTTTGTACGTTTACTGCAAGAGCCCTCATAACAAACTCAGCTCTGCTACATCTGACTGCATTTTGATTTGATGCATTTTATTCTCCTTTGTAATACATTTACTATTTTCTATTATTATTGTCACCATTGTTATGATTCGATGGCTGGGACATTTTTGGCACAATGATGGCTCGTCCACACTCACTCATTTCCTAGGAAGTCTATTAATGTATATGTGTGTATGGAGCATGGCAGGAAATCAGAGCCAGGAGGAAGCCCAGACATTGGGGACATAGGCTCCATGTACATATGGCTCCCCCCTCAAGAATATAGTTATATGGAAGCCTTGTGTAAGGATAATCATTTCCAGATGACTCAGTCCTCCCTAGAAATATGCCTTTATGCATTTATTACAGCCAAGGGTGAAGCCTTGCTGGAGTCAGAGCGATATTTCACTGCAACAGCTGCTTTTTATTACAGCGCCAGCACATAGGAACATCAGCAGAGCTGAGCTTGTCATTTGTTCTATGTGATGACACCCAACATTTAGGGTTAAGTCACAAATTCGGCTCGGCCACATCCGTTTTCTTTTTGAGAATATGCTCAGACTGTCCAGTATAGCATCCTGCACTGGTCTGGGGGTCCTGCTGTGTCTTAGGTAGATACATGCTGCACTGGTCTGGGGGTCCTGCTGTGTCTTAGGTAGATGCATCCTGCACTGGTCTGGGGGTCCTGCTGTGTCTTAGGTAGATACATGCTGCACTGGTCTGGGGGTCCTGCTGTGTCTTAGGTAGATGCATCCTGCACTGGTCTGGGGGTCCTGCTGTGTCTTAGGTAGATACATGCTGCACTGGTCTGGGGGTCCTGCTGTGTCTTAGGTAGATACATGCTGCACTGGTCTGGGGGTCCTGCTGTGTCTTAGGTAGATGCATCCTGCACTGGTCTGGGGGTCCTGCTGTGTCTTAGGTAGATGCATCCTGCACTGGTCTGGGGGTCCTGCTGTGTCTTAGGTAGATGCATCCTGCACTGGTCTGGGGGTCCTGCTGTGTCTTAGGTAGATGTATTCTGCACTGGTCTGAGGGTCCTGCTGTGTCTTAGGTAGATGCATCCTGCATTGGTCTGAGGGTCCTGGTAGATGCATGCTGCACTGGTCTGAGGGTCCTAGTAGATGCATGCTGCACTGGTCTGAGGGTCCTGGTAGATGCATGCTGCACTGGTCTGAGGGTCCTGCTGTGTCTCAGGTAGATGCATCCTGCAACGGTCTGGGGGTCCTGATGTGTCTTAGGTAGATACATGCTGCACTGGTCTGGGGGTCCTGCTGTGTCTTAGGTAGATACATGCTGCACTGGTCTGGGGGTCCTGCTGTGTCTTAGGTAGATACATGCTGCACTGGTCTGGGGGTCCTGCTGTGTCTTAGGTAGATACATGCTGCACTGGTCTGGGGGTCCTGCTGTGTCTCAGGTAGATGCATCCTGCAACGGTCTGGGGGTCCTGATGTGTCTTAGGTAGATACATGCTGCACTGGTCTGGGGGTCCTGCTGTGTCTTAGGTAGATGCATCCTGCACTGGTCTGGGGGTCTTGCTGTGTCTTAGGTAGATACATGCTGCACTGGTCTGGGGGTCCTGCTGTGTCTTAGGTAGATGCATCCTGCACTGGTCTGGGGGTCCTGCTGTGTCTTAGGTAGATGCATCCTGCACTGGTCTGGGGGTCCTGCTGTGTCTTAGGTAGATGCATCCTGCACTGGTCTGGGGGTCCTGCTGTGTCTTAGGTAGATGTATTCTGCACTGGTCTGGGGGTCCTGCTGTGTCTTAGGTAGATGCATCCTGCATTGGTCTGAGGGTCCTGGTAGATGCATGCTGCACTGGTCTGAGGGTCCTAGTAGATGCATGCTGCACTGGTCTGAGGGTCCTGGTAGATGCATGCTGCACTGGTCTGGGGGTCCTGCTGTGTCTCAGGTAGATGCATCCTGCAACGGTCTGGGGGTCCTGATGTGACTTAGGTATCTTGCACTGGCTTGGGGGTCCTGCTGTCTTAGGTAGAGGCATGCGGCACTGGTCTGGGGGTTCTGATGTGACTTAGATACATCTTGCACTGGTCTGGGGGTCCTGCTGTGTCTCAGGTAGACGCATGCTGCACTGGTCTTGTTTGTCCTGATGTGACTTAGGTATACATCTTCCATTGGTTTGGGGGTCCTCCTGTCTCAGGTAGATGCATCCTAGACTGGTCTGGGGGTCCTGCAGTTTTAGCTAGATTCACTATGCTCAGTGGTGACTTACTGCAGCAGAAATGGCTGGAGAACATGGAAATCACTACTGCTGGGCTTTATAATCCGAAGAACAGTGCTATTATTTCCATAGCTATTTCATCAAATCATATTCTTATGTTCCTGAACCGAAATACTGGAAAAACAGGATTGAGGGGCGTCTGCCTGCTGAGCAGGGGTGCCTGAGGCTTTGTACCATAAATTCACTCTGCAGATCTGTGAAGGAACAGTGCAAGGTTTAGTAGTAATCTGTTCTCCCCTTCAAGGCTGCTACAATTATGAAGGATTAGCAATTATATCTGCGCTGCTTTATGTATCTGACACATGAGCTCTCAGCTCGTCCGGGCTGCAAGTTTTGGAATATTACAAAATTCTCTTATGATATGGAAATGTGATCTGTAAAAATATTGAGCAATTCTGTACACATGCCTAGCATGAATGATGAGATGTCTAACAATTCACTGGAAACCCAATATAGGCCCTCTGCTCTGAAATGTTGTGTATCCTGCCAAGATTGCTAACAGTACCTACCCATCTGTAACCTGTGCCTCAGCCAACATAGGGTCACCTAAGTACACATAGTGCAGATGTGCCCAGATGGAGCAGCGAAACATAGCAACCTGCATGGGTATCCCCAGGACAGATATGCTGTGTTGCATTGTGCCAGCTCTTTAGTTTATTAATATTGTTGTTGTTATTCATACTTAAATATATTATTATTATTATATAGGGTTTTATTTTTTTTATATATATATATATATATATATTTATTTAGGATTATTATTTTAATATATTTATTATTTTATTATTATATTTGATTATTAGTAATACGATTTGTAGGTTATTATATATATACATATATGAGCATTATTGTATTGTATTGCTTATATATATATATATATATATGTATATATATATATATATATATATATATATATACACACACACACAAATATATATTCATATATATCATTGCTAATATTAATATGTTGGGGCTATTATTAATATTTAATATAATATTATAATATAATATTTATTATTTATATATATATATAATTATGTGTAGATTATTTTTATGTGTGTGTATATATATATATTAGTGTATATATATACTAGTATAGATATACTATTATCATTATTATTATTAATATATTTATATATATATATAATATTGCTAATAATAATATTTTGGTATTATTATTTTGTAAAGATTGTTTTTTTAGATAACATTCTTATTTTTATTTTGCTGTTTATGTTGTTGTTATATGATTCATTATTGGTTCAGTCTACAGACACCGAATCCTTAAATTACTATAAATGCTGTTGTAGTAGATAGATGGGGCAGCAGATGAATACAGTGGTGGTAGATTTCAGGGATAAGCTTTGCCCCAGCTCATAGTTACACTGGCATTCTAGCACCTACCACTAGGGGGCACATGTCCCACAAATGTCAGTGTTGATTGCCACAAGCCATTGTAGCTCCAGTGGTGCCCCCCTATTGTGTTACCTGTATTATACAGCACCCCAGGTATAGCTTCTGCATTGTTACTATTCATCACTAATTCATAGAATGAGATGAATGATACTCACAGCTCTGCTACATCTGCTTGCAGTGAAATGCAATTTTAGAAATTGCAGGAGTGCATTTTGTTTTAGGTAGGGTGACTCTATTTGCAATATATAAATATAGTCTTAAGGGTTAAGTAGCAGAGGAGGGTTTGACATCCAATAGACATCCAGAGCTGCCGCTGACCATTCAGGGAAGCAGCAATCAGCCTAAATGCTTGTTTTTAAATCAATGCCTGTGCGCTAGAGTAGCTGTAAAAAATGGCTGTGGGGAATTGTTTTCTGAGAATGCCTGCTTGCTTCTCAACCATTTACTGAAGCAGTCAATAAGTGGATACTACTTCTACCAGAAAGAGCTGAATTCTAAAATCCCAAGCAGAGATAAGGTCAAGTCAATCAACAAAGATTTATTGAACCGTGCTGTGTGTGGAGAGGACTTTAAAACATATTATTTGGTAGGAAGCAATTTAGTGCCGACCATTTTCTAAGTCGTAGACTGTACAGGCTGAGTAACAGGAAAGAGGGGTAGCAGAGGCTCGCATTGTGTGCTCTCGGCGTTTGGCTTTACCAAGAACTCGTCATTTACGGCAAGCAGAGTAAAAATAGAAAGCAGCCTTTTATGATGAGTCTATGATGGGAAATGCAGGTTTGAGAAGCTTTGTGGTGGCACTCAGGATCGCAAGGAGGTACAGTAGTCACGGTGTTCACTCCAGAGGCATATTTTAGATTGTCAACTGTGGATGGATGGATGGATTGGTGGATGGATAGATAGATAGATAGATAGATAAATAGATAGATATTGTTACTGAGTTAGTCTGATGGAGGACATGTTGAGTAGATGACTAGGTCTCCAGTATGGACTACTTCTGATGAATACTCTAACATCTTACATTGTGAGGAAGACATGTTGAGTAGATGACTAGGTCTCCAGTATGGACTACTTCTGATGAATACGCTAACATTCTACATTATGAGGAAGACATGTTGAGTAGATGACTAGGTCTCCAGTATGGACTACTTCTGATGAATGCACTAACATCTTACATTATGAGGAAGACATGTTGAGTAGATGACTGGACCTCCAGTATGGACTACTTCTGATGAATACGCTAACATCTTACATTATGAGGAAGACATGTTGAGTAGATGACTAGACCTCCAGTATGGACTACTTCTGATGAATACGCTAACATCTTAGACATGTTGAGTAGATGACTAGGTCTCCAGTATGGACTACTTCTGATGAATGCTAATATGTTAAACTATGCTTTGTTTGCTTTTTTGTATGGAGTATCAACCATATTTCTTTTGGCTTTTCAGAAAAACGACAACGGACGTGCAGAACTGCCACTAGGAGGGACGCTATGGAAGACCACATAAGTTGGTCAAGTCTATAGGATGGTAGCACACAGCAAGGTGGAAGCAGATAATGCCGTTTCAGACAGAAGACCTCAGCACCTGGATGCATCTCACTCTGATCGTTCCCAGCTCCAGCCTGCCAGAGCCATTCACCACAGCCCAGGACGTCCCATCCCCACATCGCAGCTCAGTGACACACACTTTCGGACTTTCCGCTCACAGTCGGATTTTACTGTCATCACCAAGACCAGCAGTATGCTGGATACTTGTGGATTTTACTGGGGACCTATGACGGTTAATGTGGCCCATGAGAAACTAAGATTGGAGCCAGTGGGCACTTTCCTCATCAGGGACAGTAGACAGAAGAATTGTTTTTTTGCCATCAGTGTTAAAACAGGTACCGGACCCATCAGCATCAGGATTCACTTTCAGGCTGGGAGGTTCAGTCTAGATGGCAGCAAAGAGTCATTCAATTGCCTTTTCCAGTTATTGGAACATTATATATTATCTCCTAAAAAGATGCTTGTTGCTCCTCTAAGGAAGGTCAGATTAAGACCACTACAAGAACTGTGCCGAAAAAGCATACTGGCAACGTTCGGGAGACAGAACCTGGACGCCATACCCGTCAATCGAGTCTTAAAGGACTATTTAAAGTCTTTCCCATTTCAAATCTAGCAACACAGGGCATTAACCATTCACACAAGAAGGACTCGTGTTACACATTCAGCTTCCCGGGGTTATTTTTTAATATCTTATTTAATGGTGGTCAAGTTTATTTTTGTAGCAATTTAACTGTATTTTGGGATGAAACTTGAACACTCGCCTTTTAATGTTTACAAAAACAGATTATTTGCACAAACTAAAAGGGGTCGCCCCCTTTCGGAATTGCTTTTTCTGCTGTGCAGATACTTTATTTTATTACACTTTAAAAGTAATAAATTTTATTATAAAATATTTCAATACAGCTTCACTTGTATCTGGTTATTTCATTAGCGCTTTGTGTATAGGATATACTTTGTTATATGTAAAGCTACAAAGGTTGAAAAAAAGAGTTAGGTCCACCTTCCTCAGCAATTATACATTTCGTCATATTATAATATTGTTGACTTAGCAATATTGGGCTATATTATATTTTCCATACAAATGTTGCAGAATTGAATTTGGCAATTGGGTTATGTTACGTAAGAAAACGAGACAAATTTAGCTGTTTTTTGTTTGCACGCGTTCTAATATTTTTCGACTTTCCTTCACCTGGGGAAATTGATTCAGTTTGTTGCCCTATCCTTGTACCTAAATATGATCAAGGTTGGCTTCATGGCACCCCAGTTTGTTGCCCTATCTTTGTACCAAAATATCATGATCAAGGTTGGCTTCATGGCACCCCAGTTTGTTACCCTATTCTTTTACCTAAATATCATGATCAAGTGTGGCTTCATGGCACCCCAGTTTGTTGCCCTATCCTTGTACCAAAATTTCATGATCAAGGGTGACTTCATGGCACCCCAGTTTGTTGCCCTATCCTAGTACCTAAATATTATGATCAAGGGTAGCTTTATGGCACCCCAGTTTGTTGCCCTATCCATGTACCTAAATATCATGATCAAGGTTGGCTTCATGGCACCCCAGTTTGTTGCCCTATTCTTTTACCTAAATATCATGATCAAGTGTGGCTTCATGGCACCCCAGTTTGTTGCCCTATCTTTGTACCAAAATGTCATGATCAAGGTTGGCTTCATGGCACCCCAGTTTGTTGCCCTATTCTTTTACCTAAATATCATGATCAAGTGTGGCTTCATGGCACCCCAGTTTGTTGCCCTATTCTTTTACCTAAATATCATGATCAAGTGTGGCTTCATGGCACCCCAGTTTGTTGCCCTATCCTTGTACCTAAATATCATGATCAAGGTTGGCTTCATGGCACCCCAGTTTGTTGCCCTATCCTTGTACCTAAATATCATGATCAAGGGTAGCTTCATGACACCCCAGTTTGTTGCTCTATCCTTGTACCAAAATATCATGATCAAGGGTGACTTCATGGCACCCCAGTTTGTTGCCCTATCTTTGTACCAAAATTTCAGGATCAAGGTTGGCTTCATGGCACCCCAGTTTGTTACCCTATCCTTGTACCTAAATATCATGATCAAGGTTGGCTTTATGGCACCCCAGTTTGTTGCCCTATCCTTGTACCTAAACACCATGCTGAAGGGTGGCTTCATAGCACCCCATAGGTTCCCCCCCAGCTATGAGCCACGATATAGGGTCTGTAGAATAAGCTATGCCTATTGATACCAATCTGAATATAATTGTAACATACTGTATGTATGTAAACGAAGATAAGTGAGATCCCATATGTTGGCATTTTTCTCATTGATGAATACGTCTACCCACCTAAAATAGCTGATAACGGAGAAAAGTAGATAGTTTTTAACCTCTGATTTTAGTTGTAAAGTCCCTTTAAAAATGAAAAAAAAAAAGTTCTTTCTCATGTGACACCCAATAGTTTCATTTTAACAGAACTGGCATGGGGCCAATATCAGCTAACACCAGTTCAGTGGAATTTTCAGCCTATTTAGCAATCGAGGGCTCCAGTTGCCCCTTAATAACCGTAGACACAGAATTAACTGGTTAATTGCACAATTTAAGGTTCTGTTCTGACTTTCAGATCCACAGTGATCACTTCCAAATCTCTTGATGGAGACGACTTCATACATTACTATCAGTGAGAAGTTTCTGGAATATTTCAGCAACACAGAAAACCCCTGGTACAGAACACCACATGCGCATTAGCTGAGTTCTCGCATGTTTGTGGTTTGCAAATTAATAATCGTTGTAATGTAAGTGTTATTGTTTGCACCATATGACATCAGAGAGTTCTTATCGTGTAATGTGGCTGCGCGGCTCGGGCTGCAGTACTGTCAGGAATAAGGAGATAAGCAGCAATGGAGAGTTTCCCTGTCATTGCACTTTCATGTGAATGCGTTTTATGACTTTAATAAAGGTTCCAGGGAAATAGAATTTCTCAGAATCACTTTTACCTGGCTGTAATGTGGAAAGCAAAAAATTTAGAGACACAATTCCGCAGAACTGGATTACATATTAACTAACGTCAATGTGGATGTTGCATTTTATTGGAAAGCTAGGTTTATTTATTAATTTTCAGAAACAATCCCACTCTTGTCTTTGGGCTGTGTCTGATATTTAGCATCAGTCACTTTTTTTCTAATCCCTGTATACCCCTTTAACTATTTCCGGACCTCCCAACAACTAGGGGGAGTTATAGTGTGGAGGGGTGGAGGGTAAATCATACCGTGTGGTGAGTTCTGGCGGCATCATACTATGGGGAAAGGATCATACTGTGTGTGGAGGAACTGCGATAAGTAACATCATACTATGGATTGGGGGTAATTGTGGAGGCATCATACTATGGGGACATCCCACTGTGTGGACATCATACTGTGTGGGATGATTGTGAGGACATCATACTGTGTGGGGGGACTGTGGTAACATCATACTGTGGATTGGGGGTAATTGTGGGGGCATCATACTATGGGGACATCATACTATGAGGACATCATACTGTGCTGTGTGGACATCAAACTGTGTGGAGGGAACTGTGGGGACATCATACTGTGGCGGTGGACACTACAACAGCATCATACTATGTTGGTGCACTTTGAGGGCATCATACTTTGCAAGGGGATACTCAGACTTTGGGTGCATCATACTGTGAGGGGATCATACTTTGTGGTGGATTGTGGGGCATCATACTATTGGGGGGATTGAATGCTTCATATGGTGAGGGTGTCACTGCGGTGGCATCATACTATGGGAACATTATTCTGTATGAAGGGGACTGTTTGGACATTATTCTGTGGGGCAGAGGGTGACCTTGGTTTACAATATGGTTGTGATAGCACTGTGTGGATATTATAGTATGGAGACATCATATTGTTTTTTGGAGGCTGTGGTAACATCATACTGGGGAGTCAGGATCACTGTGGGACATCATACTGTGTGGGGTAACATTAAGGACATTATCCTGTGAAGGGATCATACTTTGTGGTGGACTGTGGAAGCATCATAATAGTGGGGGATTGGATGCTTCATATGATAGGGGTGTCATACTATGGGGACATCATACTGTATAAGGCCTCTTTCACACGTACAAACCTCCGGTACGTTTCTGGTGCATTTCCTCACGTACCGGAGACACGTACACACGTAGACCAATGTTTTCAAATGTAGTTGGACACCCGTATGTATTTACGCACAGAACGTGTGTCCGTTCCGTACATACGTGTGTCCGTGTGTTTCTCATGGCAACATGTCCGTTTTCTCTCCGGAATCACGGGTGTCATACGGAACGCAAACGGGTCACACGTAACACAAACGGACCACACGGATGTGTTCCGTGTGACACGCACCGGAGAAAATACGTGTCTGCGAGCAAAAAAAAAACTTTACTCACCTTCTCCAGCCGCTGCTGTCACTTGCTGCCGAGCGCCGCTCATTATGCTCATTGCATATTCACTTCACTGCGGCCGGAAGCAGCAGCAGCGGGCAGTCGGCATGACCAGAGACCGAAGTTCAGCACCATGGACAGCAAAGCCAGGGACAGATGAGCAGAAAGTTCCCGTTCTCAGTGTGCTATCACGGATAACACACGGAGAACACACGTAGGCAATAAACATGGGTCACAGAGGGCAAAACGCACCTCTGACACGTGCGTGGTTTTTCACGAACGCGTGAAAGAGGCCTAAAGGAAATTTATAGGACATCAAATTGTGGGGGAGAGGGTGGACTTGGTTAATTATATGGTGGTGGAAGCGCTGAGGGTATTATACTATGAGGACATCATACTGTTTTTCGGAGACTGTGGGGGCATCACACTGTGTGGGGTGACTGTAAGGACATCATACTGTGTGGGGTGACTGTGAGAGCACCTTATTGTGTTTGGGGTCACAATGGGAACCCCATAATGTGTGTGATAACTGTGGGTAAATCATTCTTTGTTGAGGGCATGTGGCAGCTAAAGATGAGAGAACCTAAAGGCCGCTTTACACGCTGCGACATCACTAGCGATGTCACTAGCGATCGCACCCGCATCCGCCCCCGTCGTGCGTGCATCATGAGCAAATCGCTGCCTGTGGCGAACAATATCACTAGTACGCGTGACACGCACATACCTTCCTAACGACGTCGTTCTGGCCGGCGAGCAAACTCTTTTTTAAGGGGGAGGTTCGTGCGGCGTCACAGCGGCGTCACACAGCGGGCCACCAATAGAAGAGGAGAGGAGGAGAGCAGCCGCATTAACATCACTCCCACCTCGTTGCCGGAGGACGCAGGAACACTGTTGTTCGTCGTTCCCGGGGTGTCACACGTAGCGATGTGTGCTGCCTCAGGAACGATGAACAACCTGCGTCCTAAATGAGCAACGATATTTGGGAAAGGAACGACATGTCAACAATCAACGATTTTTGCCGTTTTTCGGATCGTTAGCGGTCGCACGTAGGTGTCACATGCAACGACGTCGCTAACAACACCGGATGTGCGTCACAAATTCCGTAACCCCAGCGATATCTCGTTAGCGATGTCGTTGCGTGTAACGGGGCCTTAAGGCTCGAGATTCAAGTGCAGAAACAGACTTATAAAAAAACAAGGCTCAAGGTCGAGGTTCGAGTGAGTGACAAGTACAAACCACTCAAGCAAGCAGCGCTGTGCTTGGGTATGAGTGATGCTCAGCCCTGTGCGAGCTGTTTGCAGTGTTTCAACGGCTCACATTTGGGGTAAAATCAGCGTAATCAGATGTAGTGTACACACACAAAACCCCCCCAAAGAAAAAAATTATAAACCCTTCTCATCCTGTCCTGGAAGTGTTTTGCTAATAGCCCATAAGATTTAGCATTTTTAAATCTTATTAAACAAGCTGGCATTGTGTGCATTTAGACTAAAGGGGGCTTTACACGCAACGACATCGCTAACGAGATGTCGTTGGGGTCACGGAATTCGTGACACACATCCGGCCTCGTTAGCGATGTCGTTGCGTGTGAAACGTACAAACGACCGCTAATGATCAAAATTACTCACCTAATCGTTGATCATTGACACGTCGTTCTAATCCCAAATATCGTTGATGGTGCTGGACGCAGGTTGTTCGTCGTTCCTGAGGCAGCAAACATCGCTACGTGTGACACCCCAGGAACGAGGAACAACACCTTACCTGCGTCCTCCGGCAACAATATGGGCGTCAATTTCTTTCGGCTGCTCTCCGCCCCTCTAGTCGATTGAACGGCTGCTGTGTGACGTTGCTGTGACGCCGCACGAACCACCCCCCCTAGGAAAGAGGCTGTTCGCTGGCCACAGCGACGTTGCTAGGCAGGTAAGTCCGTGTGACGGGTCCTAGCGATGTTGTGCGCCACGGGCAGCGATTTGCCCATGACGTACAACCGACGGGGACGGGTGCTTTCCCCAGCGACATCGCTAGCAATGTTGCTGCATGTAAAGCAGCCTTTAGTGTAACATGACACATTTTTTTTTTTAATGACAATTAAATCAAAGTATATCTGTCATTACAATTGACTTTTAAAAATAGGCTTCTACATGAGGGATTATCAGTAGCATAGCTACCAGGGGGGCAGATGGGGCCGTTGCCCTGGGCCTCTGACCTGGAGGGGCCCACCCAGATCTACTGCTATACAGAGCTGAATTAGAGGAATTCATTGTAGGAGGGAGCGCAGAGGAGAACTAATCAGGTACTGCCCAGACGGAAGACAATACCTGACCTGCTATTGGTAAAGCACCTGCGATGATGTCGTACACATGTGACCCGTGTGGGAGGAGCCTCAGCATTTTGTCGGGCAAGTAGCAGCAGGGGGTAAAGGAGAAGCTGGAGAAGATGTGGACACGTGTGACAGATAATGAGGAGACATGGAGAGTACAGGGGGAGTGACATAAGGGGTGCAGTGTGACTGTACAGAGGGGTATTTGAGAGAGGAGTAAGGGGGATTCAGGGTGCGTGGTATATGGGGGCACTGGGCAGGGTGTGTGAGATGGGGGTGCAGGATGTGTGGGATAAGGAAGGCATTAAGTGTGAGCAAGAGGGCAAGGTGTGTGGGATATGGGGGTGCATGGTGTGTGAGATATGGGGTGCCAGGTCTGTAGGGGATATGGGATTGTAAGTTGTGAGAGATATTGGGGTGCAGGATGCGTGGGGTATGAAGGGTGCAGGCTGAGTGGGATATGGGGGTGCAGGTTGTGTGGGATATGGGTGTGCAGGCTGTGTGAGATAAGGGGGTGCAGGGTGTGTGAGATATGGGGATGCAGGTTGTGTGGGATATGGGGGTGCAGGCTGTGTGGGATATGGGAGTGCAGGCCGTGTGAGATATGGGGCTACAGGCTGTGTGGGATATAGCACAACAAAGGAGGTTAAGATGAAATGTAAGTGCTCCACCGTGGAGCTGAAGATGCGAGGAACGTTAAGGCACTGTGCGCACACTGCATTTTTATCTGCGTTTTTTTTGCGTTTTTGATGCAGAAATTTCTTGAGAAAATGGTTGTAACCTTTCTGCAGACATTCCCCAGCAAAACCTATGGAAAAAAAATAGCTGTGCGAACACTGCGTTTTTTTCTCAAGAAAATTCTTTCCGCAGAATTTCTTGAGAAAAAGAATGAGCATGTCACTTCTTTTCTGCAGGTACCTGCGCTTTTTGCCATAGATAATGGTAAAAAAAAAGCAGGGACCAACCTGGGGAAACAACGCATCAAAAACGCAGTAAAAACACAGGCGTTTTGGTGCGTTTTTTGAATGCAGGTGCGCTAATCTTTCAGACTCTCAAGAAATTTCTCAAGAAATTTCTTGAGAAAAATCCTTTTTCTAGTATGCACAGGGCCTTTCTGTAAAGTGTGGGTGAATAGAGGTGTTCACTCAGTATACAAAATGATGGCACATTATGGGAGGCAGCATACCAAAGTAAGGACAATGTGACAGTATGGAGTGAGCAGTATATCAGGGACAGCGTAAGGGCACATTGTGGAGGCTGTGCGGTGTGAAAAATGGTTCACAGTATGTAGAGGGGGCAGCATGGCAAGGTGCAAGGAAGCTTTGGACAGCGTGAAGGCCATTATTCATATCGCAGGTACATTATGTTGTATGGACACCATATAGGATATGGTTCATGAGAGGGGATAGTTTGATGGATATTTTTCATAAGGAAAGACAATGTGGGGGCCATAATTCATTGTGAAGGGATGGTGCAGTGCTTGTAGTATATGAGGGGTACAGTGTGGCGGTCACTTTTTGGTCAGGGAGCATAATGGGGCAAATATTTTTTTAGGTGCACAGTATACAAGCTATTTAGTGCTCAGCATGTATGAATATTTTTTATTTAGGTGTAATTATAATGGCACTGTTATTTTTCAGGCATCGTGTTGAGATGTGCTGCAGAAGACCGGAGAAGATGGAAGTCTGCAGAGACGAGCTGTGGATGTCCAAAGTCCTCATGGCATCTGGAACAGGAGAAGAAGAATGGGGTGATACAAAAACAATCAGAGAAGAAGTCACCAATACGGTACCTGGATTTGAGGTGAATATACAGAATATTGGGCACATCGATCGATTGGTTATATGAAGACAATTGGCAGTCGTTTAATGGCCTGTAACTGCAGACTTGTGAATCCTCATAGCATCAGGGTTTACCAGTGCCGGCGGTGAGAGCCGCTGTCATGTGCATGCCATTTGCATACTTCTGGCCACATTCTGACTAGATGTTTGCGGCCTCGCTCAGTACACTTCCATCACATGGTAAACCTGGACAATCTCTTTAATATACTCCTTCTGTGCACATTAGAACGTTGTTTTCGACAATGAGAATTTTGGAAGGCAACACGGATATGTAAACTGCCTGATAGACTATAATGGGTACGTGTTGTATCTGTGAGAAAAAGGTAGAACATGTACGTGACACACACATCCATATGAGACTTTAGTCTGAATTAGCAGTAGGGGCCATCATCAATTTAAGTGCTTAGGGCAGCATGAGCGCCAACTATGGCCCTGCTGCTACACAACTGTATTAGTGTGCGCAGTCATGCTGACATTTTTTTTCTTTTTCTATGACCACTTTGTCCGAGAACAAAATTGGACATATACACTGCCTCATTGGATAACATTGGTCCGAGTACGATCCAATGTTTTGTTGGACCGCACTCGAAATGAATATACGGTTGTCTACACAGGCCCTCAGGATGCGACACTATAGTTGTAAATCTGGTTACCTGGTTAGGGGCCCACTCAGACATTTTGCCCCCTCTGAGCCAAACCCCTAGCTACGCCTCTGCACAGGCCCATAGACTTGTCATTCGTAGCTGCCGGAAAAAAACAGACATGTCAAGATCTACGTAGATTACAATGAATACGTGAGGTATCCATGAAAAAAAAAACGGATGCCACACGTACCGAAAACACATACATGTGAAAGGGGCCTTAGGGCTCATTCACACTTCCATTTTTTCCACATATGAGAAAAACATAATTTTGATCGGATTCCAATCTGAGTTTGACCAGAGTTTGACCAGAGTTTGATCAGTGTGGTCCGAGTGTCATCTGTTTTTTTTCTACGTGGAGTAAAAAAAAGGTCCTCCATCCTCTCCATTCAGACACTTCATGAAAATCAGACTGCACTTAGATGACATCTGAGTGCTTTGCATTTTTTCCCGGCCCATTAGAGTTGAATTAACGGTTTAGAGCCGGGACTTGCATCAAAATTGGACATGTCTCCTAGATTTTTTGCAGAGAATCCAGCTCCGGAGTGAGATAAAACAGGTACTAAAATGCAGCGGTACTGTGTGTGTAATGCCCTTCATCTTATTTCTCCAAACAACTCAATAGGTGGCTGAATTCTACCCCTTCAGTGAGTATGATGGATTTTGGCTTTTTTATGGGATACCCAGATCATGCGGCCTTGTCGACTACCCAGGGGCCTTGTCGCTTAACCAGGGGCTGATTAAATTTATTTAATTCTCTAATAATACCACTCTTAGCTGTGCAATTAGTGTAGAGAGAGCTGGTCGAGAACGGATAGTGTTATAGAGGCATCAAGGCCAAGATTTTTGCCTTACAGTGCTTGCTGCTGAAAAGTGAAACCAAAAATCCTTTTCAGTCCTACATGTATTCTATTCTAGTCATTATTAATACTACTCTTAGCGGCATTTAGGGTAACGAGAGTTGATGGAGAAGGGATAGTGTATTAGTTTAGCATTAAAGGCAGATGGGCAGATATTATTGCCTTAAGCCCGCTTTACACGCTACAATACATCTTATAATGTGTCGGCGGGGTCACGTCGTAAGTGACGCACATCCGGCATCGTAAGGTACATTGTAGTGTGTCACAGGTACGTGCGATTGCGATTGAACGAAAATCCGTTCATCGCATGCATGTCGTTCATTTCTCATGAATTGAACGTGCGTTTGTGCAATGTTCCCGAGGCAGCACACATCGCAAGGTGTGACACCCCGGGAACATTGAACGACAGCTTACCTCCGTCCGCGGCTCCCGCTGACAATGCGGAAGGAAGGTGGTGGGCGGGATGTTTACGTCCCGCTCATCTCCTCCCCTCCGCTTCTATTGGCCGGCTGCCGCGTGACGTCGATGTGATGCCGAACGTCCCTCCCACTCCAGGAAGTGGACGTTCGCCGCCCACATCAAGGTCGTATGGACGGGTAAGTATGTGTGACGGGGTTAATCGTTTGTGCGGCACGTTCAACAAATTGAACATGCCACACATACGATGGGGGCGTTGCAAATCGCATACGATATCGTATGCGAAATTGCAACGTGTAAAGCAGGCTTTACAGTCCTTGCTGCTGCCATGTAAAACAAAAAGTCCTTTTCAGTGCTTCATCTAGTCTGGTCTAGTCCCTATTACGACTGCTCTCAACTGCATTTATTGTAGGGGGAGTTGTTGGAGAAGGGACATTGTATTAGTTTTGCATTAAAGGCATATAGACAGGTATTATTGCATTACAGTCCTTGCCACTCCAATGTAAAACCAAAAGTTCTTTTCACTCCTACTTCTGCTATATTCTAGTCCCTATTGACATCATTCTTAGCTGCATTTAGTTTCAGGGGAGCTGCTGGAGAAGGGATAGTGTATTAGTTTAGCATTAAAGTTATATAGGCAGGGATTATTGTTTTACAGTCCTTGCTGCTGCAATGTAAATCCAAAAGTCCTTTTCAGTCCTACATCTATTATATTCTAGCCCCTATTAATACCACTCTTTGCTGCATTTAGTGTAGGGAAAGTTGCTAGAGAAGAGATAGCGTATTAATTTTTCATTAAAAGCAGGGATTATAACCTTACAGTCCTTGCTTCTGCACTGTAAAACCAAAAGTCTTTTTCAGTCTTACAGCTAGTCTATTCTAGTCCCTATTAACTGCATACCTACTGTAATTTAATATGTTCGTTCAAGAGGGACATGAGGAGTGAACAGTGATACCCAAATATTTGAGCAGCTATGGTCAGAAGAAGATGATGGTGGGGTACGGCAATGACTGTCTCAAGAGTTGGATGATGTTGAGACACAGTTGCCAACAAGAAAAATAAGGTTAGGTCTGGTTCAACTGGTGAAGTAGTGGGTGCTCAGAGGTAAAAGAAAATGTCCAATATATACACTGTGTGCAGAATTATTAGGCAAGTTGTATTTTAGAGGATTTTTTTTTATTATTGATCAACAACTATGTTCTCAATCAACCCAAAAGACTCATAAATATCAAAGCTTAATATTTTTGGCAGTTGGAGTGGGGGTTTTTATTAGATTTGGCTATCTTAGGAGGATATCTGTTTGTGCAGGTAACTATTACTGTGCAGAATTATTAGGCAACCTAATAAAAACCAAAGATATTCCCATCTCACTTGTTTATTTTCACCAGGTAAACCAATATAACTGCACAAAATTTAGAAATAAACATTTCTGACATGTAAAAAAAAACCCCCAAATAAATTAGTGACCAATATAGCCATCTTTCTTTATGACGACACTCAACAGCCTACCATCCATAGATTCTGTCAGTTGCTTGATCTGTTTATGATCAACATTGCGTGCAACAACCACCACAGCCTCCAGACACTGTTCCGAGAGGTGTACTGTTTTCCATCCCTGTAGATCTTACATTTTATGAGTGACCACAAGTTCTCTATGGGGTTTAGATCAGGTGATCAAGGGGGCCATGTCATTATTTTTCATCTTTTAGACCTTTACTGGCCAGCCACACTGTGGAGTAGTTGGATGCATGTGATGGAGCATTGCCCTGCATGAAAATCATGTTTTTCTTAAACGATACCGACTTCTTCCTGTACCACTGCTTGAAGAAGTTGTCTTCCAGAAACTTGCAGTAGGTCTGGCTGCTGAGCTTCACTCCATCCTCAACCCGAAAAGGTCCCACAAGTTCATCTTTGATGATACCAGCCCATACCAGTACCCCACCTCCACCTTGCTGGCATCTGAGCGGGAGTGGAGCTCTCTGCCCTTTACTGATTCAGCCTCTGGCCCATCCATCTGGCCCATCAACAGTCACTCCTCTCATTTCATCAGTCCATAAAACCTTTGAAAAATCAGTCTTAAGATATTTCTTGGCCCAGTCTTGAAGTTTATCTTATGTTTCTTGATCAAAGGTGGTGGTTTTTCAGCCTTCCTTACCTTGGCCATGTCCCTGAGTATGGCACACCTTGTGCTTTTTGATACTCCAGTAACGTTGCAGCTCTGAAATATGGCCAAACTGGTGGCAAATGGCATCTTGGCAGCTTCACGCTTGATTTTCCTCAATTCATGGGCAGTTATTTTGCACCTTTTTTGCCCAACACGCTTCTTGCGACCCTGTTGGCTATTTGCCATGAAACGCTTGATTGTTCGATGATCATGCTTCAAAGTTTTGGCAATTTCAAGACTGCTGCATCCCTCTGCAAGAAATCTCACAATTTTGGACTTTTCAGAGCCCGTCAAATCTCTTTTCTGACCCATTTTGCCAAAGGAAAGGAAGCTGCCTAATAAGTATGCACACCTTATATAGGGTGTTGATGTCATTACACCGCACCCCTCCTCATTACAGAGATGTACATCACCTGATTTACTTAATTGGTAGTTGGCTCTCAAGCCTATACAGCTGGAGTAGGACATTATGTATAAAAAGTATCATGTGATCAAAATACTCATTTGCCTAATAATTCTGCACACAGTGTAGACACGGCACACATGAGGTGAGGAACTTAAAAAAAAAAAAAAGGGAAGACGGAGAATGGATATCCTTTTGGATCACTTTTAATGTGCTCGGAGGCAAAATAAGTATGACGTCACATTTAACCAATATTTTGGCTTATTATGTCAGCCTTTTTCAAGGAGGACATGTCTGTGTATCATAAAACAATGCATAAGCAGGTGATACAGTATAAAATACATGGAATGTGAGCATACAGATATTCACAGACCACATTTGTACACATATACAAACAGATAGATACATTATACAATTTATATAATCCTATTGTATAGATGGTAGTGTATACAATCTTAAAGGTATGTCCATTATAGAATAAGTTATATAGTATACAGAGATAATTTTATACAAAGAATAGTTACAAAAAGGTTAAGACATACAATGTAAAAGTAAAATCCAACATAGCACGTACTTACTGAAGAAACGTAAGGGAGGAATCTTATGCAGGTGAGTACTATATGTGATAGTGATTGAGGTCTAGAGGGGTAGAAATATCAGTAAGTTGTGATATAATAATGCTGTATAAATAGGCCTAATAGATGTGCATACCTCAATATGAGCTACTGGATAAAGGGGAACCTTCAAAGTGAAGGAACCAATGTCAAAGAGCCTCTAGTAAGAAGAAAGAGAGGAGTAAATGAAATGAGCATGTCTAAGTTCTGGTTGAAAAGTCAGAAATGAAAATTATCTGCATACCTCAACATGGGTTGTATACGGACCACAAGTAACTCCAAAAGTCCTTATAGTTGATAGACGTTTGTCTGAGTTCCTATGGGGAATAAACGTAAATTATAATCCCAAAGGGTGTGTGTGAGAAAGGCCTTAGGGTCTTATTGTAGAGGCAGGTGCCTCTATGGGTAATAGAGAGTATATACTTAAGCTGTAGATCAGGTTTGCAATGGACCGGACCTCCCTGTGTTTCATAACGTTTTTGCTAGGCTACTTTACACACTGCGATATCGGTCCCGATATCGCTAGTGTGGGTAGCCGCCCCCATCTGTTGCGCGACACGGGCAAATCGCTGCCCGTGCCGCACAACATCGCCCAGAGCCGTTACACATACTTACCTGTCCGGCGACGTCGCTGTGACCGGCGAACCGCCTCCTTTCTAAGGGGGCGGTCCGTGCGGCGTCACAGCGACGTCACTGAAGCGTCACTGAACCGCCGCCCAATAGCAGCGGAGGGGCGGAGATGAGCGGGACGTAACATCCCGCCCACCTCCTTCTGCATAGCAGCCGGGAGGCAGGTAAGGGGAGCTTCCTCGTTCCTGCGGCGTCACACGCAGCGATGTGTGCTGCCGCAGGAACGAGGAACAACTTTGTTACTGCTGCAGTAACGATTTTTAAGAATGGACCCCCATGTCGCC
The DNA here is from genome assembly GCF_048569485.1 of Anomaloglossus baeobatrachus. NCBI lineage: Eukaryota > Metazoa > Chordata > Amphibia > Anura > Aromobatidae > Anomaloglossus > Anomaloglossus baeobatrachus. The sequence goes on along the minus strand of NC_134359.1, from coordinate 225,592,915 downwards.
GATTAGCGATTTTGCACGTTTTTGCAAAGATGCAAAATCGCTTATCGGTGTCACACGCAACGGCATCGCTAATGCGGCCGGATGTGCGTCACAAATTCCGTGACCCTAACGACTCCGCATTAGCGATGTCGCAGCGTGTAAAGCCCCCTTAAGGAAAAAGGCATGAAATGCAAAAATATGAGTATGGTTAAAGGTTCGTCCATTGCAGAATATGACAAAAATGTGGGTATATACTAATAATAGGAAAAACATTGTATTCTGAGGCCTTCCTCTACGTCTCTTCCAGGGTGTTCACCCGTCCCTCCTTCTATTTTTTGCAAACAGTGCATAACCTTTACTAGTCTAGGAGTCCCACTCATTAACCCCTTAACGACCTTGGACGTACCCCTTATGTCCTAGTTGGGAAGTAGTTCCTGACCTAGGACATACAGGGTATGTCCTGATTTCCATTGGCCAATGTGATTAAAGTCACAGCAATTGCAAGAAGGTGCTGGCTGATTCTGTCAGCAGGGCGGTGAGACTCATTGCCAACCCCCTCCCACAACAACAATCGCTGTGATTGGATATGCAATCCTGAACAGCCATTCCCAGCTATTCCAATGTGTCAGGCAATGAAACATTAAGGTCAAGGTATGATCAGTGCAATAACAGCATTGATCTTACCCTGGAGCCTAGCAACGGCGGTGTCACCAGCCCCAGCACTGATTTGAGGATCGTCCGATGATGTGCGATCGCTCCAATGATAGAGCAGATAGAGCAGAGATGAGGTCAACCTGCCGCTCAGCTCCACCTCATTCCAGTTTAGAGATGTGTGCAGAGCTGTCACTGTGACATTCTCCTGCCAATCTGCTGAGCCTGGTGGTGCTACAAGCTTTTTCAAGTCTGTGCCATCACTGTTGTTGTTCCTGCTGCTGCTGACTAAAACTTTGATTATTTTACATATACACACCACACACAAAAAATAAAATGTCCCGTTTGTCCAAAAGACGGTATTCAGTCGAGGAGGCATAAGCTGTCCTTGCCTCCAACACTGATATTAAGGGAGAAGATCCCACCTTCCTTTTCTTCTCCCACTCCTCTTCCTCCAATCATACCGAAACCCCGTGCAGACACCCCAGGACACCAAATGCTCCCCTAAGGACCTCCCCCCCCGAAGATTATGAGCCACAGATTCCTTATTTTGTGGCCCAGTCAGGAATCCAATTTGACACTGTCGGCTTCACTGAAATTGACTTTTTCAAAGACTTTTTCTTTGAGGATTTTGTAAATCTCATGGTTGCTGAAATAAATTTGTATGCCCAACAGTTATTCGCTGAAAACCCTACCCATAGATGCAGTGGAAATGTGGACGTTTGTGGGCCTTATCCTTTACATGGGCATAGGGAAGAAGATAGAAATTCTGCAGTATTGGAGTGTTGATGTTTTATATTACACTCCAGTATTCCCCATAGCTATAACCCATAAACGTTTTGAGGCCTTACGCAATTTTTTTGATTTCAACAATAATGCACAATGTTTTCCAAGAAATGAACCCAATTTTGATTGACTTTTTAGTATTCGGCTTGTCATTAATCACTTCAGCAATAAATATGATGAAATGTACATTCCCCAAAAGGAAATCTGTATGGATAAGCCCCTAAGGCCCTGTGCGTACTGGAAAACGGAATTTTCTTAAGAAAATTCCGCAGGGTCTGGAAGATTACCGCACCCGCGGTAAAAAACCGCGGCAAACCGCACCCGAAAACCGCATGCGGTTTGCTGGGGTTTTACCGCGGTATTGTTCGCGCTATTGCCGCGTTTTTTCCGCGTGCGGGTTGGTACATGTGTTTTAATGCATTCAATGCAATAAAGCACATTGAAAAAAAAAAAAAAGTTCCTTCTGAGATAGATAGATAGATAGATAGATAGATAGATAGATCACTGCATTTCTCCCGAGCGGTAATGTGTTGTTCACTTTACCGGCCGTGGGAAATGCTCTGTGGTTATTTCTGCTGTCTCGTTACGAGGCTGCATTCAGCGCTGTGTCAGTCGCGACTGGATGCAAGCATCGCAGGACGTGGATTACGCCGGAGCTGTATGTTTCGGGGGGGTTAATAAAATGGTGAAAGAGGAGGCTTTTTTGTGTTTTATTTAAAATAAAGGATTTTTCGGTGTGTGTGTTTTTTCACTATAATTATGGGTTGATCATGTCAGCTGTCTCATAGACGCTGCCATGATCAAGCCTGGACTTAAATGGCAGCGATCCGCTGCCATTTAACTCGTTATTACCTGGATTGCCACCGCATCACGGCATCTGGAAGAGCCGGGGACACGCCGGGACTGCCGCATAATGGATACGACAGTCCCGGGGCAGCTGCTGATATTCTCGGCTGCAGGAGGAGGGGGCATTATCCTGCCCCTCGCCCTCCCCAGCTTGAGAATACCGGGCCGCCGCTGTGTGCTTACCTCGGCTGGAAGGTAAAAATACGGCGGAGCACACGTGTTTTTTTTTTCTATATGTCCGTTTGATTTGTATGTGTATTCTATGTCTGTGATGTGTGTGTGTGTGTGTGTGTGTGTGTGTTTACTCTCAGCTCCGCTTCCTCTTCCTGTCATAATAACATCCCTTCCCTGCAAACCGCAGGCAGTGATGAACATTATGTCCCGAAACCGCGAAATACTGAAGGGAATAACGCAGGAAAATGCAATGAACCGCACAGAATTTGCTGCCTGCGTTATTCCCTGCGGGATTTCACGATTATATTGCAGTCAATGGAGTGAAATGCCGCAGCGACGTGCGGAAAAGAAGTGACATGCAATTGTTTTTGCTGCGGGAATCCTGCAGCAAAACATGCAGCTGTCAAAATCCGCATAGTGCGCACAGCATTTTTTTTCCCATAGGTTTTGCTGGTGAATCACTGCAGAGATGTTATGAACATAACATGCAGTGAAACATGCAGCAAAACCGCAGGAAATCTGCGGCAAAAAACGGCAAGTGCGCATAGGGCCTAATACATTTCAAGGGCAGGCTGATATTCTGGCAATACCTGCGCAGTAAGAGGGCCAGGTACGGAGTTAAACTCTATAAGCTGTGTGACAGTACCTCAGAATACACCCACAGGTTTAGGGTTTATGAAGGGAAAGACACCCAGATATAATCCCCTGAATGCTTCACTGTCCTGGGAGTCAGAAAATTGTGTGGTATTTGATGTACCCGCTGCTGGATAAGGGTTATCACCTCTATGTAGATAACATTTATACCAGTGTCGCGGGCGGAGGAGGGGACGCTGCGCTCACCCACTGCTCGGGTCCGGCACTGCTACTGCTTCGCTTGCTGCTCGGTGGCTCGAGCGGTGGGCCGGATCCGGGGACTCGAGCGGTGCTCCTCGCCCGTGAGTGAAAAGGGAAATGGTTTTGGAGATTGATTGTCCGTGACGCCACCCACGGTTGTGGTGAGGTTGTGACACCACCGCTGCTCTGGACGGGGATCCCGGGAGCGATGACAGGGAGCAGCGCAGTTGTTGTTTTCCCCTCCGTGGGTAGGGGGGTTGGTTGTCCCGGGGCCCGGTGAGGGAGGGATGTGTAGCAGGCGGGTTACGGGGCCTGGTGAGGTGCAGGGTCGCGGGGGCAGCGCGGTGCCGCACGGCACGGTGGTACTCACTCAGCCAATGACGAATACAAAGTCCTTGGTAAAACACACGGCTGGATGGACGGGGCCCACTGACGGCTGCGGTGGTTTCTGTTCCCGGTAGGTTGATGGTGACTGTCTTTCCCTGCACCTTTGGTTTGTTTGTGGTACTGATGGCTTCCCACCGGTAACCCGCTCCCCAGCTTGGATGGATGCTGAGGGAGCCCCTTTTGCCCGCAGGCTCTGGCCCTGGGAACTGTAGCCTTGGCGGTGACTGTGTTTCCCTTTACGGTGTGAGCTGTTGCCTTCAATCGGGTCTTGACTGCTGGGAAACCCAGGAGGTTCCCTTCGCTAACGGATTTGACCGGTTTTACTCCTGACTTCTTTTCCCGCCTCCAGGACTGTGAACTCCTCGGTGGGCGGGGCCAACCGCCTGGCCCACCCCCTGGTGTGGACATGAGCCCCTGGAGGGAGGCAACAAGGATTTTTGTTTGACTTCGGTGTGGGGTATGTTGTTGTAGTATCTGTGACGACCTGGTTTGTCCAGGGCGCCACATTCCCCCTTAGTAAAATGCAGACCATCCGCGGGCTGCCCGTCCATCACTGGTTTTATTTTGTTTTTAACTGAAAAAGAGTAAAACAGATAAAACGTAAGCATTTCTTCAATCTTCCCACAACGGGAGGCACATTCTTAAACGTTACTAAATGGTCCATTTTTATTAAAACGGTTACGGCTTCCGCTCTTCTCCCACCCAAACAACCTGGCCCTGATGCTGCCCCTAAAAAGTGGGCAGCACCCCTTGACCCCAGTCCATCACCAGGCTGCCCGAGCGGGTTCTGTCTCTTTCAGGAGACCCACGTCCATGGGTGACCCCTGAACCCCCGGAGGATCGCCGCCGGTTATGGTAGTGGCGGGCCTGGGCCATCCGTTTCCTCCAGGCCCATCCTCCCAAATCTGCCTCTCCGGAGGCGGTAACGGTTTCAAGCCAACAACATTTTTATTTACATTCCACTAAGTTTGTGGTTGCCCTGCAAGTTCTCAGGCTTGTCCGTAAGCAGTTCCTTACGCAAGGATTAAAGACAGTCCCTACGGGGACAACAGTTGCCGGCAACGGCCGGTTCAATCAAAACCTCAATCAGGTTTCTTCTTCGGTTGATTCACTTATCATTTTTCTTATCATTCAAACTGTACTGGTGGTCCCAACGGGGACAACTTGCCGCGGAGCTCTGCTGCCATCACTCTGACTCTTCTGCTGAGGTGGCCTCATCCTCTGCTACTAACATTTCGAGCATGCAGTGACAGGCCTGTTGGGAGAGGGGTGCCCGGTATCCGTTCCCACCGGTGCGCGGGGTGTAGCAAACCACCGGCTCTCGCTCGTAGCGGAGACGCTCACTCTCCTTCTCGAATTCAGAGGTGGGCTCGGCGCCGGGGCCGGAGTCATTATCTTCTGTCCCTGCGCCAGGTGGGTTGCCGCCAGCTGCCGCAGTCTCCAGGCCTCCGACATCCAGCACGTCAGATTCTACTGTGGTAACACGGGGCAGCAGGTCAGGTTGGTCAACACTGAGGCGCCCCATGAAAAATGGCAGGGACGATACGAGGGCCGAGACTGGGCCGGGCCCCCCAGCCACAGTGGCCGGTCCTGGTAGGACATGGGGACGTGGGTCACCCGTCGGCTCTGTCACATCTGCTCCCATCCCATACATCGGGGCAGTCGCAACCAGCATTTCCACCTCATTGGTCCACTGCTCCATCATGAGGTATATCTGACTCTGCTGGCGTTGGTTGAATTCAATTACTCTTGCCTTCATCCATGCCACGGTCCCGGGCTCGGGCACAGCGCCTGGTGCTATCCTTGCCGGGGCTTCTGATATATCTTCGTTAAGGGACCACGGTCTCGACGGCTCCCACAGGAGCGGTTCAGGGCGGCCCTGAGCGTCTGCAGCCGGTCGGTCCGCTTGGGCGGACGGGCAGGGTACCGCTACCGGTTGGGCAGGTAGCGGGCCTAGTGACGGAGCGGCAGCGGCTAACGCGAGTAGCGGGGGAGGCAGCAGGATGAGCGGGTGCAGGCCGGGCCCCTCAGCCGCAGTGGCCGATCCCTCAGGAATACAGGGGCGTGGGTCTCTTACCCGCTCTTCCAGATCTTCCTCCACCTCGCGTCTCCGCATAGCAGCCACCACGTCCACCATGTCGGCCTCCCACTCCTCCAGGAGGAGCTGCATGCGGGCCTGCAGACGGTTACTCAGCGGGGCGGTCCGGTCCTCCACCCACGCCGCTGTGCCGGGCGCGGGGGCTTCGCTGTTGTTAGTTGGACTGTGCATCTCGGCAATGATGTTTTCCAGGAACCCAGTGTGGCTGCAGAGTCCTGGCGTCCCTGCTTCCACAGCCGCGATTCACATGCGGCTAGACGCCATCCTTCCCCCTTAGTCTTTTTCCGGCCCCTCCTCTACAGGGGCGGGGTTTTGGCTTTCGCGCCTTCACTACTCGGGAAGACGCTCGAGCGGGGACTTTTTGCGCCCAAAATGGCGGCTTCTCCAAATTTTCGGCCGGACACCTCCGGCGGTCACAAGGTGCACCTCTACCAGATGGCAGAGCGGTAAGATCCTGTTCATGACGTCAAGTTGTCGCGGGCGGAGGAGGGGGCACTGCTACTGCTTCGCTTGCTGCTCGATGGCTCAAGCGGTGGGCCGGATCCGGGGACTCGAGCGGCGCTCCTCGCCCGTGAGTGAAAAGGGGAATGGTTTTGGGGATTGATTGTCCGTGATGCCTCCCACGGTTGTGGTGAGGTTGTGAAACCACCACTGCTCTGGACGGGGATCCCGGGAGCGATGACAGGAAGCAGCGCAGTTGTTGTTTTCCCCTCCGTGGGTAGGGGAGTTGGTTGTCTCGGGGCCCGGTGAGGGAGGGATGTGTAGCAGGCGGGTTACGGGGCCTGGTGAGGTGCAGGGTCGCGGGGGCAGCGCTGTGCCGCACGGCACGGTGGTACTCACTCAGCCAATGATGAATGCAAAGTCCTTGGTAAAACATACAGCTGGATGGACGGGATCCACTGACGGCTGCGGTGGTTTCTGCTCCCGGTAGGTTGATGGTGACTGTCTTTCCCTGCACCTTTGGTTTGTTTGTGGTACTGATGGCTTCCCACCGGTAACCCGCTCCCCAGCTTGGATGGATGCTGAGGGAGCCCCTTTTGCCCGCAGGCTCTGGCCCTGGGAACTGTAGCCTTGGCGGTGACTGTGTTTCCCTTTACGGTGTGAGCTGTTGCCTTCAATCGGGTCTTGACTGCTGGGAAACCCAGGAGGTTCCCTTCGCTAGCGGATTGGACCAGTTTTACGGCGACTCCTAGCCTTGTCGGGGTCCGTAAACCCTGCCGAATGGTGCTGGCTTCTCTTCGTTCCCCGGTCCGGTACCGGCGGGCCACCGCCCGTCCCCGGTCCTTATGGTTCACTCCAATCGGCCTCTCCTGCAGACGGTCACCACCGTCTGCCAACCTTGCTGTAGGTGCCCGGGCCACGTACCCGGACACGGTCAGTCTCCTCTACCCCCACTTCACTCCTGAAACTCCAAAACTGATCTCCAAACTGACTCCTTTTCCCGCCTCCAGGACTGTGAACTCCTCGGTGGGCGGGGCCAACCGCCTGGCCCACCCCCTGGTGTGGACATTAGCCCCTGGAGGGAGGCAACAAGGATTTTTGTTTGACTTCGGTGTGCCTAACCGGGGTGTGGGGTGTGTTGTTGTAGTATCTGTGATGACCTGGCTTGTCCAGGGCGCCACACCATCATCGCTGTTTTCAAATCCCTCTCTGCCAGAGCTACCGCAGAATGCAGTACTGTGTGCAAAAATCAGAGAGAACTGCCTAGGACGCTAATTGGGCAGCAGTTTAAAAAAGGGCGAGAGTAGAGCCCAATGTAGTGACAACATGCCTATGGTCAAGTACAAAAGCAAGAGTGATGTCCTTTTCTTGACCACAATCCATGGTGATGGCAGCACTGCTACTGTTGTACAGGGTTCTTTTATACAGGCCACAAACCAAACTGTGTCCTGGGATACAATAAAAACTTGGGCGGGGTTCATCTCTCTGATCAATTTCTCCAGCCCTACAATGCCTTGAGAAAGGCTAAAGTGTGGTACTACAAGCTGCCTGTGCACAGATGGCATTCACGTAGATTATTATAAGGAATGGAAGGCGTCCCATCTGATGAGAGGTTGAAAAAGTTTCAGAGGAGATCTCATTTCTAAATTCATGTGTAGTCAATATAAAGGACTGACTTATTCCTTCCTAAAGCCCGCTTTACACGCTACTGTCGCGGGCGGGGAGGACGCCGCCGCGCGCTCGCTAACGCTCAGGTCCGGCGCTGCTGCGGCTGCTGCTCGGTGGCTCGAGCGGTGGGCTGGATCTGGGGACGCGAGCGGCGCTCCTCGCCCGTGAGTGAAAGGGGTGGTTGGTTTGGGGGATTTGGTCCGTGACGCCACCCACGGGTCGTGGTGAAGATGGGCACCACTGCTGCTGGTGACGGGGATCCCGGGATCGATGGTAGGGAGCAGCTGGGATATTGTTTTCCCCCTCCGTGGGTAAGGGTTGGTGGTCCCGGGGCCCGGTGTTGTAACGGGGAGGCTGGGTTGGTGAGGTGCAGGGTTGCAGGGACAGCGCGGCGCGGTGCCGGATGGCACGGGTGTACTCACTCAGTAAGAGATGCACAAAGTCTTCGGTAAACCAAACGGCTGGATGGACGGGTCCCGCAGCCGGCTGCAGTGTCTCTCCCCGGACAGGTGATGGCGGCTGTCTTTCCCTGAACCTTGATGTACTTAGTTGACTACTATGGATCCCCAACGGTAGTCCGCTCCCCGGTGTATGGATGCCGGAGGAGCCCGTTTGCCCGCAGGCACTGGCCCTTGGGTCTCTAGCCTTAGGCGGCAGCTGTATACCCTCATGGTGTGGGCGGTTGCCTTCTATCTGGTCTTTAGTTGTTAGGAAACCCCTGGGGTTCCGGTCACATTCGGATTTGATTATTGTCGGTGGCTCCAAGCCTGGTCGGGGTCCGATAGCCCTGCCTGTGTGTGCTGGCTTCACTTTGCTCCCCAGTCGGTACCGGCGGGCCAACGCCCGACCCCGGTCCTACGGTTCCGCGTTGCTTCACTACTCCTGCAGACGGCCACCACCGTCTGCCAACCTTGCTGTCAGTGCCTGGGCCACAAACCCAGACACTCAAGTGCTTGCTCCTCTCACTTCAACCTCCTAAACTGTTCTGACTCTTTTCCCGCCTCCAGGCCTGTGAACTCCTCGGTGGGTGGGGCCAACCGCTTGGCTCCGCCCCATCTGGTGTGGACATCAGACCCTGGAGGGAGGCAACAAGGGTTTTGTTTGGCTGGTGTCACTGTCTAATGGGGGTGGGGGTGTTTGTGTGTTATCTGTGACGACCTGGCTAGTCCAGGGCGCCACACTACAATATATCTTACGATGTGTAGGTGGGGTCACGTCGTAAGTGACGCACATCCGGCATCGTAAGGTACATTGTAGTGTGTGACAGGTACGTGCAATTGCGATTGAACGTTAAAACGATCATCGCATACACGTCGTTGAATCCTGACGAATTGCACGTCGGGTTGTTCAATGTTCCCGAGGCAGCAGACATCGCAGTGTGTGACACCCCGGGAACATTGAACAGATCTTACCTGCCTCCCGCGGCTCCAGCCGGCAATGTGGAAGGAAAGAGGTGGGCGGGATGTTTACGTCCCGCTCATCTCCACCCCTCCGCTTCTATTGGCTGGCTGCAGCGTGACATCGATGTGACGCTGAACGTCCCTCCCACTCCAGGAAGTGGATGTTCGCCGCCCACATCGAGGTCGTATGGACGGATAAGTACGTGTGACGGGGGGTTACTCGTTTGTGCGACACGTTCAACAAATTGAACGTGCCGCACATACGATGGGGGCGGTTATAATCGCATACGATATCGTATGCAGAATCGTAACATGTAAAGCAGGCTTAAGACAATACTAAAGACCAGAGGGCAGTCACTGCAGTTGGAAGACAATTCTGGCAGCTAAATAGGAAAAGGTTCTTTACAGTTAGAGCAGTCAAACTGTGGAATGCCCTACCACAAGAGGTAGTAATGGCAGATATGATTACAGCTTTTAAAAAAGAGCTGGATGATTTCCTCAGTGCACACAACATTGTGGGTTTTCGATGATTTAACAACAAAATGTATAATTGCTGGAGGAAGGTTGAACTAGATGCACATAGGTCTTTTTCAACGTATGTTAGTAACTGTTTACCTATATAATGCTTAAGTGCTATCACGATGTGCATGCCATATCGGCACCTTTCTTCAGTTCCAGGAGGTAGTGATCGAGGCCCTAGTATTTGGAAGTCAGGACGGAGCGGGCCCCAGTACCTTTGGAACTGAAGGTGCTCGAGATGTACCAGGGCAACATTTCCCAGGTGAGGTTCCTCAAACAGCAAAGAAAGGAAGGTTACAAAATAAGTGCCTAGTGTGTTACAGAAAAGGGGTAAGGAAGGGCACAACTTGGCAATGCAACACCTACCCCAACAAACCTGTTCTCTGTATAAAAGAATGCTTCAGAAATTACTTGAGGGATGTAGTTTCCAATATGGGGTCACTTGGGGGGAGACTTACACTGTTAGGCACATCAGGGCCAGACAACTTTATTCTCTAAAAGTCAAATGATGTTCCCTCTCTTCCGAGCCCTGCCGTGCACCCAAACAGTAGTTTTCCACCACATATGGAGTATCTCTGTACTCAGGTGAAATTGCACAACATATTGCATGGTCCATTTTCTTCTTTACCTTTGTGAAAAGCAAAATTTGGGGCTAAAGCAACATCTTTGTGGGAAAAAGAAAATATTTCAATTTTTTTCCATCCACATTGCTTTAATTCCTGTGAAGCACCTCAAAGGTTAATAAACTTCATGGATGTGGCTTTGAGCAGTGTGAGGGGTGCAGCTTTAAAATGGTGTCACATTGGGATATTTTCTGTCACCTAGGCCTCTCAAAGTCACTTCAAATGTGGTGTGGTCCCTAAATAAATTAGTTTTGAAAATTTGGTTGGAAAAAATGGGAAATTGCTGATAATCTTTTAACCCTTCTAACTTCCTATCCCCAAAAAAATATGTTTCAAAAATTGCGCTGATGTAAATTAGACATGTGGGAAATATAATTTATTAACTATTTTGTGGGACATAACTCTCTGGTTTAAGGGCATAAAAATTAAAAGTTTGAAAGCTGCAAAATTTTCAACATTTTCGCCAAAATGCCAAACTTTTCACAAATAAAATCAATTGAATTACTATGTCCCAAGAATGACAAAAGTATTTTAGGAGTGTTACCTTTATAGGCTAACCAGAAAAATTATATTAGCAAGCTTTCAGAGCATCAAGGCTCCTTCTTCAGGCTAAATTACAAATTGATTTGTAATTCAGCCTGAAGAAGGAGCCTTGATTCTCTGGAAGCTTGCTAATATAATTTTTCTGGTTAGGCTATAAAGGTATCACTCCTAAAATACTTTTGTCATTCTTGGGACATAGTATTTCAATTGATTTTTCTGGCTCACACGGTACCACAATATTACCTTGTATTGCACATTGTACATTTTTGTCCTAAATTTACCACTATCATGAAGTACAATATGTCATGAAAAAACATTCTCAGAATCACCGAGATCCACTGAACCATTCCAGAGTTATAACCTCATAAAGAGACACTGGTCAGAATTGTAGAATTTGGCCTTGTCAGGAAGGTGAAAAAAGGCTCGGGGTGAAGGAGTTAAAGAAGTAAGCAGGTAGCGATTGCAAACTCATCTCTGTAACGTAAGCCACACAAAGGATATGACTTCCTCTTTGCATAGTATCTGACTCACCTCTTGTGTTCAGTGTTTACCTTGCCGTACACACCTTGACATATAGGTAGAATACCCAGATTCATTCATGTTTTTTTCTATCTGAACCTTTCACATATTTCTTACTCAACCCAAATTGTTCAGAAAAAATTACTCATGATGTGTCATTACTGACAGGATCTCCGAACGCACGTGATTATACTGATTTATACTAGCTGCTATAATATCTATTGATACATCAATCTGAGTGGTGACTAGTGACAAGACCGGGTAAAGACACACGTATCTCATTGTTTGTATGCTTACAACAATGCCTGGACTGACTGCGGGTCTCTAGACCCAAATTTATAGTCTTCCTTGTGTCTATAAGGCCAGGGCCACACTCACATAGAGTGCCATTTGCTAATGACACTCGGCTCAGGCTCTGAACCAAGTGTCATTCATTGTGCTCCGATTCTCTCATATGTGAGAATCAGATGACAAGTATGGAGAAGATGGAGAGATTAATCTCTCAATCTCCTCCATTGCCTGTCTCGGTGCATTTCAGACTGTACATGGATGACATCCGAGTGCAGTCCAATGTTTCACATGCTCCCATAGACTTGTATGGGTGTGAGTGATCCAAGACACGATTCATACACTCATGTGACACCTGCCTAATGCGGGCTTTACACGAGACGATATATCGTGCGATATGTCATCGGGGTCACGGTTTTCGTGACGCACACCCTGCATAGCGCACGACGTCGTCTCGTGTGACACCTCCGAGCGACGCAGTATCACTCACAAATCGTGAGTCGTGTACTCGTCGTTAAGTTTCATAATATCGTTTATTTTCCTGGGTGCAGGTTGTTCATCGTTTCCGTGGCATCACACGTTTATCCATGTGACACCACGGGAACGATGAACACAGCGTACCTGCGTCCCACGGCACCCGCCGGTTTAATGGAAGGAAGGACGTGGGCGGGATGTTTACATCCCGCTCATCTCCGCCCCTCCACTTCTATTGGCTGGCTGCCGTGTGATGTCGCTGTGACGCCGAACGTCCCTCCCACTTCAGGAAGTGGATGTTCGTCGCCCACAGCGAGGTCGTCCGGAAGGTAAGTGCGTGTGACGGGGGTTAAATGAGTTTGTGCGCCACGGGCAGCGATTTGCCCGTGATGCAAAAACGACGGGGGCAGGTATGATCACTCGTGCTATCGCACAATAGATCGACTCGTGTGAAGCAGGCTTAAGGCTGTAAATTAAGTCAGTCGTGGCACAGACTGTGAAATAGGCGCATCTGAACCCAGCCTTAGGCTATGTTCTGTCTAATGAGAATTTGTATACAAGTTCCCTACAGACTTGAATAGTCAAATGTATTCAAGAGTTTCTTCATGGCGTACAGTTAGTTTCTACATGTTCAGATATGAGTATGAATATAGTATTGTACCGCACGCGGCTACGAGGGAGAGTGGACAGAGTAGACTACAGGGGGGATCTGGGGTTACCCTGACGTAGAAGGGGCTTAACTAAGCACCTACCAGATGTTCACCAGGGCCTCTGATGGTAAGGTTGGACTTGGCTGCCAGTAGACCCGAGGAGCCATTCACAGGTGTTACGTCACCACCGGAGTCCGCTCCAGCGACTTCTGCTCCGATCGCCAGGCGACACCGTGTTCCTGCCGTGGATGGTGCTGGTGATGGGAGAGGAGTCGATGCCAGCGGCATCGGTGGGCGCAGGCTCCGATCATCCACTGGGCTGGGTTATCTTGGGTTATGCAGTACCACTGGCTGACTGTGGGTGGCGTGTGTCTTCCAGCTGAAGTTGCCAGCGTTCAGCTACAGCCAATGGGAAGACACCACACCCTTCTTAGTTCCCCTCCTGTCTGGTGACCTCTGCCTGAGATAGTTCTGATTTCCTGGCCCCTGATCCGCCCTATTCTGTTTTATGATTCCTGTGTGCTGACTTCTGCGTGTTTTCTGACTACCTTCCTTCCTGTTGTTTTTGTACCTCACTGCCCGATCCGGATTTGACCTCTGCTACGTTTTCTGATTACGTCCTTGCCTGCCGATTCTATCCCTGTTCTGCTATTTCTGGTTTGACCCTGCCTGACGACTACTCTCATCGGACTGCAGCCTTCCACAGGTAGTGATCTCCAGGGCCCTGTGTAATTCCAAATCCCTGTATAGGGGTTAAAGGGTTTCAGGGTTCTGGGGTTCCTGCTTGGTGAGTGGCTTCCCTCTAGCCTGTCCATTACATCACATCTGAGTCTGTTGATCCAGGCAGGCATTACACCAGGGCAGAGTCCATTACTGTGCCAGCTGACCCCAGGGGTTGAGGATGCAGGAATGAGTTCAGGTGCAGATAGGACGACTGGTGCAGATTGGACAGCTGGTACAGGTTGACGATAGATATGGCAGGTATAGCAGGTACAACTGTCAAGAGTGTGCACCAACACTGGCGAGTCTGGTGAGTCTGGGACCAGAAGGTCACAGTGCCTTATTGTGCGCAGGTCTGCATCTTAAATTTAAATATATTTGCTTTCCTTTGATGCTATAGGGGTTAAATAGTCTTTTCTATCTGGCTATTCTTTGGAGACTTAATCTCAGATGCAGCTCTGTGTGATGTTGGTTACAGATTCTTATATCTAAGCTATCCATTTTATAAGGAGCCTAGCTCTGGAAGAAACCTGAAGTTTTGTGACTATTTCAGCTGTGGTTATAGCTGCACTGGAGTTGCTTGGAGTGTTTTCATTTTGTGTCTATTTCCCCTTGCCTGTCTTCTTACCCTTATGTTGGATTAGTTTAGTAGTGAGAATAATGCTTTCGCTGGCCTTCTCACTAGCCAGTGTGCATTCAGGGTAAGCGAGGGCATAGGCATGAAATTGACGACGGGGTGAAAGAACATGTATAGGGACATTAGGGAGTGTAGGGAACAGCCTCAGATGAGTGCAGGAGATTACCTCACTCTCTTCTTCCTAGCACCAGGGCCCACCATTGTATTGTGTTCCCAGTGTACCCTATTTGCTGTGGCGCCTGCTGGGGGTTACCTTATTCCTGGCAGAACCCCGGTAGTGACTGCATGACAACAACAGGTACAGCAGGTGCTAGAGCACAGGTATAGGTTAGAAGGCACAGGTAAAGGACACAGGTTACAGAGAACAGGGAATGGGAGCTGACAACTAGCAAGCATGACGATACATTAACCAAACACATTGCCCAGGGACATTTCCTAGGGGGAGGATGCTTTAAGTACCCAGCGCCTCTGAGCTACTTTTGGGTAATGGTCCACTTGACCTTTAAGAGGGAAGGAGTGCACGTGCGTGCACTAAGTGCACTCCCGGGAGACTTGTGCAGCATGTGCAGGCCCCAGGAGCAGGAGACAATAGGGCAAGACGTGGATGATCGTGGTGAGGCAATAGAGCATGCAGTTCGGCCATGGTGGTGAGTACGTCGGCGTTCCTGCTGAAGAGGAGAGGCATGACCGTGCAGGGATGTCGGCGTTATATATTTGTTTTAAGTGAAATCAGACAAATACAACCTAAGTGGCATAGTCTTGCAAACATCACAGAGTGACACACATAGGACTTCATTCAATGCCGACTAACGAAAAGTAGATCTGCAGATGCTTTCAGGCAGGAGGCAGTTCTTTAATCACCACTCACTAGCTGTAGTACCCAGTATTGCCCAGGATAGTAACTGTCTCTCTCCCACTTTCCCTCTTTCCCACTCTCTCACTCTCCCTCTCTCCATCTTTGTCTGTCTGTCTCCCTCTCTGTCTGTCTGCCTCTCTGTCTGCCTCTCTCTATCTGTGTGTCTCTTTGTGTGTCTCTGTCTCTGTGTGTCTCTGTCTCTGTGTATGTGTCTCTGTATGTCTTTGAGTATCTCTGTGTGTGTCTCTGTGTCTGTCTTTGTATCTATGTGTATCTCTGTCTCTGTGTCTCTGTCTCTGAGTGTCCCTGTCTCTGGGTGTGTGCCTCTGTCTCTGTGTGCCTCTGCGTTTGTCTCTATGTGTGTCTGTCGGTGTGGGTCTGTCTCTATGTGTCTATGTCTGTGTCTGTCTCGTGTGTCTCTGCCTCTGCCTCTGTGTCTCTGTGTGCGTCTGTCTCTGTGTGCCTCTGTCTCCGTTTGACTCTGTCTCCGTGTGCCTCTGTCTCTGTGTGCCTCTGTCTCTGTGTGTCTCTGTGTGTGTCTGTCTCAACCGATATCATATTACCTCACACATGAGCTGTTTTATGCTAAGAATATCCTTCGTTGCCTATAGCAATCAATCAGAGTTCCTATTAGTGACCTGTAGCTTCCCGCTCCATTGACTTCAATGTAAGCATGTTTTTTGGAGAATAACTGGAAAGTGTGGGGTTAACTTGTCCCTCCAATATATAGTGTATGACATTCCCTGAGTCAAATGAGGTGTCTGTGCAAAATTTCATGATTGTAAATGCGACAGTGTGGATTCTTTTAGCAGACATACATACACACACATACATACACTGAGCTTTATATATTAAATATCAAACTAGTCACAAGTATACATTTCTACCGCAAGTTTATATGCCTTGGGTCGCTAGTCCCCCTTCATATATTTTGTGTTTATTAAATGTGACCTTTTCTCCTTCAGTGCTATTTCTTTGCACAGGTGGTGGTGTGTTTCTTCTTTGTCATTCCTTTAAAAAAAAACAAAAAACCTGTCACCAGGTTAAAAGTGACTTTTGCTGCTATTTTACCCCCGCTGCTACTATGACTATTCTAGGTTTATTTTTACTTTATTTTTACCGTTCTATGTCATCAACTGTAGTCATAGGCGATGGGGAAATACAGTGACAAATGACCCGACTATTAAGGGGTGGAGGAGGCGTTTTTTTCTTTAATTTTGCCTTATACACAAATCATTATACAGGAAAGAAGGTTTCTTAAAGGGAACCTGTCACCAGTTTTATGGCCTATAAGCTGCGGCCACCACCAGTGGGCTCTTATATACAGGATTCTAACATGATGTATATAACAGCGCAGGCCACTGTGAGAACATAAAAAACACTTTATAATACTCACCTAAACCGGTCGCTGTGGTGCTGGTTGGCCCGGTGGGCGGCGCTGTTCTCCGGGACCGGCGCCTCCCACCGGGCCAACCAGCACCACAGCAACCGGTTTAGGTAAGTATTATAAAATAATTTTTATGTTCTCACAGCGGCCTGCGCTCTTATATACAGAATGTTAGAATGCTGTATATAAGAGCCCGGTGGTAGTGGCCGCAGCTTATAGGCCATAAAACTGGTGACAGGTTTCCTTTAACATTTTTTTCCTGTAAAATCCATTTTATCTTCATTTTTGTGTGTTTTATTGTCAGTCCATAAAAGTGGAGTAATACTGTGACAGCATTGTTCCCAGCAGTGACCTGGGAGCCAGAGATGCATCCAGGCATCTTCCCATGCTGTTCCCATTCCATTTAGGAACTGTTTCTATACATTTTAGTGGTTTTCCTGCCCCCCCCCCCCCCAGACCTCCTGGGAGGGTCTGCCGGAAAAATGCTTGAGTTTCTTATTGACTTCCTTTACACTCGGTACCCGAGCTTAGCCTGTCCGAGCATCCGACCTGCTTGATTCGAGTACCGAGAACTAAAGCATTTTAGTGCTTGCTCATCACTATTTCTTACACATTTTGTATTTTATTGATGTATTAACTTTAAAACCACCAGCTGACAAATATTTGCTACTTCAATATTGCAGCAGATATTCAGAAGAGTGATATAACTTACAGCATACATTTACACAGATTTTTTTTAAAAAATGTTGATTTTATCATATCCTGTTACTGTTTAGGTTGATTTAAATTAGATTTTCATACAGCGACTTCATCAAGATTTTATATACTTCTGTATATCTATTACTCCTAACTGGATATTATCTTCCAGTTTGTAGTTTAAAGGGGTATTCCCACTGGTGGACATACCGCCAGTGCAGCCAGTGCAGGTGCACCAGGGCCCAGAGGTTAAGGGGGGCCCATGCAGGAGGCTTAATGAAGGTAATCTGGCCTGTTGTTCTAAGCTCGAAACTCCAGGGGGCCCATTGTCAGATTGCCCTCATCTATCATAAGTGGTGCGCAGGGCAAGGAGAAATCCTTTTGCACAGTGCAGGCAATGGAACCACGGGAATCTATCCTCTGTGGCTAAAATTGAGTTGCTCCTGTGAGGTTACAGCACCAAAAGGGACTGGGCTTCCTCCTCCAATGCAGAGCTGGGCCCAGTGGTCAGCACTGTAAGGAGGCTGGTGGAGAGATGATGAGGCTGTGGAGAGATCACACTTAGGCCCGTTTCACACGTCAGTGAAAAACAGTGACATTTTTCACTGGCGTGTAAAACACGCACATGTCCCTGCGTGTGCCGTGAATCACGGCACACGTGGGTTGTCTAAGTGCAATCCGGGCTCCGTTATCCGTGGCCCGTGATTGCACTTAGTAATCAACTCACCTGCGCCCGCTCCCGCTGTCCATGGTGCTGATCGCTCCCGCGACGCAGCATCCGGCCGGCGGTGACCCCCGCAGCAGCTGCTTCCGGGTCGGCTGTGTCGCGCATAATGAATATGCGCGACAGTAATCAGCCGGCTTAGAAGCAGCAGGGAGAACGGGCTGCAGAGGACATCGCTGGACGCCGGGTGAGTTAAAATGTTTATTATTTTAAATGCACGTTTTTTTCTGGCACGTGTTTCACGGACCACACCACTGCGTGGTCCGTGGGACATCAGTGATGCCAGAAAAAAATAGACATGTCTCCGTGCAGCAATCACGCACATGCGGGTACGCTGCACGGAGACACGTGCAGTGAAAAATCACTGACGTGTGAGCAGACCCATTCATTATAATGGGTCTGCGTATGTCAGTGATTCTGGTACGTTTAAAAAAAAGCTCAAACGTACCAGAATCACTAACGTGTGAAAGGGGCCTTAGAGGAGTGAGGGTCTGCACCCACGAGTGAGGGGCTTTATACTTTGGACTAAGGGTGAGTGACATGAGGTGTTGTTTGGTGTTTTGGTTGCACAGTATAAGTGGATGTTATTACGTGGGGGCTGCATGTTGAAGGGTTGCAAAGACAAGTGGTGGAATATTGGGAGATTGTACAGAGAAAGGGGTGAGTTTGTGGGGCTGGATGGGGAAAGGTGTGTTGTGGGGCTGCATGCTGCAGGGCTATGCAGGAAAAGGGGTGATGTTACTGGCTTGGGGAAGGAGGGGTTGATGTTACAGTTGTTGGGCTGTGTACTGGGAGTCTGTGTGCTGGAGTGCAGGGCTGAGTAGTGAAGGGTTAGGGTGACTTGCATTGGGCTGAAGCTGGGGAGCTGTGAAAACAGAAGAGCAAAAAGTGGTACTTCACTAAAATAATGCTTTCAAGCTTTTTCATCAAGATTTAATAGCAAAAATAAATAAAAATATTTTAAAATCATACTCCCCTTGTTCTGTTGTGCTGCAGTTTATAAAGTCACAGTATATATTGCCAACGTTGTCCAATGAAGACACATGTATTGTTAATATATGTAATGTGTATTGTGATATGCATAATTAGTGATAAGATTATATTTTGCTCAACAGTAGGGAGAGTTAGGGTTACCAGTGGGGTGCCCACCAACCCTAATAGTAGCCCGCGCACCCGAGAGAACTCATACAAATAGAGCATAGTGGATCTGTGGCGCTCCTGTGGCTTCAGGCGCCACAAAGTACTACACCTCACTTAAGGTGCAATATTCGTCTTGGATATGGAGGAGGTTGTCCCCAATAACAACCACAACCACAACCAACACATAACACGGGGGTTCTGTCACTGGGACTCGGCTAGGGTAGGTGCTGGGCTAGCCATCACGAGGTATGCGCCATCATGCCCAGTAGTCAGGAACCCGAGAGGTGGGGCACCCACAGGGGGAAGTTAGAAGCCATCTGACACAGAAAAGGCATTCTGCACCGGACAGTGTCCACGTAAGGTCGCTCTTTGGAGGAGCAGCAGGCAATGAATAATTCAGGGCCCGTGGTCTGGAGCGGGAAGCTCGACCCAAGTTCTTAAAAAAGGAAGGGGAATTCCAGGGTTCACAGAGAGTGCAGCAGGCACCCATGACCCGTTCCACGGCCCATGAGCTGGGTTGGAGGGAGACCATTGAAAGTAGACTAACAGAAGGGACTGCCGGTCACAACCTCTGAAGTATCCGGGATCGGCTGGAGCCCATCACAGCGGGGATCGGCACTTTTCCAACGGCTGAATGTGTGAGCAGTGAGAAAAGAGACCTTGAACTGCACTGCTTGCGTCGTCCCATTACTTCCGGCGCCCACGCCATCGCGCCCCCAGCACTATCAGCGTCTGAGAGACTACCACTACCATTATCCTCCCTGGGCCACAGCTCTGCCTGTAGAGAGCTGAACCATCTGAGCTGCGTAGTCATCCGTCCCAGCAGAGAAGTCCTGCAGCGGCGGCTCATATTGGCCGTACACCACAGGTGGCATCACGAACATCTACCTACATCCCCAGCCATTTTGTTGACACCCGGGGTCATGGAACCGGGCAAGGCCACCGTGGCGTCCCAGGAGAAGCACAGCGGCCCGGTGACAAGTAAACCCCGACCCCATGGGCGCCTCAGATCATAGACGTGATCCGGGGCAAGAAAGAAAGGGAACAGTGGGTGTGAGCCCTGTTAGCTGGCCCCGAGGGTAAAGACCTAGCTCATCACATGACATGGGGAATGGTCCTGATTTAGGATCAGGAGAGAAGATACAGTTTCTTGGAGGAGGAGCACACCAAGCACACGGTACATGTGAACCTTCAGCTGGTCAAGCGTGGTCCCCTTTCATCTCAAGGCCAAAGCTTACAGCCATAAGAGTGGGTCCAGTTCCTTAAGGAAGATGATCTGCTGGTTCACGCTACCTGTCTCCAGAGTGAGGATAGGACAAGGTATGGAAGGACTGGCTGTGGCAGTCCACCCACAAGTGAAGGTGAATAACCCAAGACCAATAATTCCCTCTATTTCCTGGAGCTCATGTGAAAGACTAAGTCCGGGAGACTATCTTGAGTCTCCACGATTCCACAATGAAAAAAGAAGCCACAGGCGAGGTGGCTACAGGACTTCTAGCAATCACAGCAAACCATCTGTTGCTTATGTGGTCCTGGGTACGCATTTGGTAGTAAATGTACAGTAGGCCGGAGCCAAAAGGAAAACCTAGGTCTGAGCTTGGTCAGAAGAGGAAGTGGAGAAAAAATGGAAAACAGACAACGGAGTTGGAAGCTGGAGAGGCCATGTGCTTGTTGCACTTAGTAATCGGGACGGTTTTGAATTCCTGAAGGCCATGATTCAGCAGGGCTAGGATCCATATGTATCCAAAAAACTGACCCGCACATCCAACAAATGTGAACAGGTGCTAACTAAAAAAACATAGTAACTATAAAATGCATACACCAACGGCAAGGTAATCTCTGTAATCCGGGAACCCATTGGTTTCTGGGCTTACATTGGCCAATACATAAACTAAATAGCTCTCTTTTGCAGCAATGCAGTACCATATTTTTATGCATTTTATAGTTACTATGTTTTTTCAGTTAGCACCTGTTCACATTTGTTGGATGTGCGGGTCAGTTTTTTAGATATTTGTAGTAAGTCTTTCTGGCTGAGCATTCTGCCCTAAGACCTGGCTGTGTTCATAACCTTTACAGCAGGAGCCTAGCTGGCCATACATGAAGGTTTGTAGTCCAAATAGTGGCATTTTGCCCAGACATAGATGTTTTTAACCTAGATAGTGGTATTTAAGTTAGGTACCTGGATTACAAAGATTACCTTGCTGTTGGTTCAGGCTTACATGCATTGGCCAATACATAAACTAAATATCTCCCTTTTGCAGTAATGCAGTACCATATTTTCCCTTTTACATTTTTGGCTTTTCAGTGTGTGCAGCTGTATGCATTTTATAGTATCCATATGTATCTGAGACTCCCCTTTGTTGTTGGATATGAATGTCTGAAATTGTTTTACCCATCCCAGATTCGTTGCTCTTAAAGTTCATTCCCCTGCTTCCTTGAGATACGTTGCAGCCGCTAGAGAGTTATACCTCCTTCGCTAAGGACTGAGCTCAATCCAGGATGGACAATGCCCCTAAGGGACTGCGTGCCTTTGTTGTGGACATTAGTGAGGTAAAAGGACAGTGTCCTCATCCCAAAGACTGATGGGCGGAAAAACAGACTGTGCCCTTTGTGCTGTTCCTACTTGTTTTAGTTAAAACTGTTATTTAATGTTTTTCATGCTTGTCTCTGCTGCAATCTACTGGTCAGACCTTTCGGCTCCTCTGTTTCTTTTCGTCCAGCCCATCGGAGTGTCTGCTGCTCCTCTTACATCACTTCCTGGCATGTTCAGGTACCAGCCAGAGATTGTGAGAATAACACCCCTTATTGGAGCTGCTGAAGCAAAGTCTTCTGACCTTAGTGGCTCCAGAAAAAAGCATCACAAGATAACCACAATGCCAGGTACTTGGACCACTGTACTCCTGCATGTCCTTAACCTTTGGAGAAAATAAACCACCATTGTTTCATCTCAGCATGTGCATGTTTAACTCTGGAGCGCTCTGGTCACGTCTGCCTCACCTATAGGAAAAACGAAGGTAGGATTCTCACGCCTTCCCACAACTACGCGCTTTCAATCAC
This sequence comes from Anomaloglossus baeobatrachus, assembly GCF_048569485.1. NCBI lineage: Eukaryota > Metazoa > Chordata > Amphibia > Anura > Aromobatidae > Anomaloglossus > Anomaloglossus baeobatrachus. The sequence continues at coordinate 225,570,818 of NC_134359.1, read as the reverse complement.
CTTTAAGTGGGGACAGAACAGTCAGAAGACTGCTTAACAGCCCAAAGTCAAAAACTTCCTTGGAAGCCCAAATCAATCAGAAGACTGCTTAACAGCTCAATACCCCGGCTACAGATCCCTAAGAACCCTGTAACTTCCCTTGTAATCTGCCTAGCAACAAGCCTTGTGCACTAGTCTGCCTGCAACAGTGCATGCCTGGACAAGCCTATGGGGAAGCTCTCCCATCTGCCATGTCCTGTATCACCTCTGCTTGCATTGTAAAGGGACAGTTTATGCACCTGCTGTTTCCCTCTTGCCATACCCCTTCTATAGACTTGCAGTACATTATACCTCATTACTGCACATTGCTGAACTGCAAACCCCAGGTTTTCCTAAAGACACCTTGGGAATCTCATCAGGGAGTCGTTGTGGAGCTGCACGACGATTTTCGGACCCCTATTCAAAAGTCAAGTTTCTTAAAGAGACAGTACACCTTAAATCAAAATGGCCGAAAAAGACCTTGGACAGTTCCCCACTGCTGAAACAGAGCAAATACAATCTGATACTGTCCATTATGAAGCCCAGGAGGCAGATCCCGTGCTTCCAGCAGACCAAGTTGGACGACCGAAGCGCTCTTCCAAACCCATGATAAAGGCCACTGACACCTATCACACTATGAAAGATGAGCTATGTGAACACCTGGAAGAACAGTGGGAACGAGTCACCTTGTACATGTCAAGACTTGAATCCTCATCAGGTGATGCCGCATGCTTAGAAGCCGCTATGGAACGGCTGAACACAGCTCATGAAAGATACAAAAGACTGTCAACAAGGTACATTACCTTTCTAAAAGACTCTAAAATTGATGAAGCTCTTTCAGACCTGAGCAAGGCAGAAGAGGTGGACCAGGAAAGAGATGCCAAGGTGCAAGATGCCATAGACAAGGCCGAACACCGTATCTCTCATCAGCAAGAAACTACATCACACCGATCAACCTGATCTAGACGTTCTTCTCGGTCATCCGGGTCATCATCCTCAAGAAGCTCAGCCCTGAGTGACAGGATACTAGAGGCCCGCATGAGAGCGGAAGAATCCAAGGTGAGACGTTCCTTCACAGAAAGAGAAGTAGGAGCAGAAGCCAAAAGGGCAGAAGCAGAAGCCCTTGCAAAAGCAGAAGCCGTTAAAACAGAAGCCAAAAGGGCAGAAGCAGAAGCCCTTGCAGAAGCCAAAAGGACAGAAGCGGAGGCTCGGATAAAGATTCTTTGGTCACAGATGGAAGAGGAAGTTGCACTAGCTAAAGTGAGACTACTTGAGCAAGCATTGATCCAAGGTCCTGATCCAGCTCACACGCCACCACTGGAAACAGACAATCCAGTTGATCGCACAAGAGACTATGTACTGAATCAGTTAACTGTAGCAACCCTGGTTTGCAGTACCGACCAATCCGACAACACCGAAACCTCCAACTCACCTCTACCAGTGGCAGTACCATCTAAAGCATCCGAGCAAATTATTAACAGTCACCAAGAGCTGCCCTCTCAAACACAGTCACCATGGCAAGATGGCAACCAAGTGTTTCCTGACCCACTTCCACAGATCAAGCAGCGGTTATCAGAATCTACAGAGGCTAAACCACAGCTCAACCCTGCAGCAATGTGATTGTACCCGGGAACATCTCATTCATTCATGCCAGGCAGCCCATACTCCCCAGGGGTATCACAAGTCGTCGTGGCAACAAGTGGTGAGAAATCAGATATGTCTGAGTTTGCCAGGTTCATGGTGAGCAGAGAGCTAATCAACACTAGTCTCACGAAATTTGATGATCGTGCAGAGAGCTACAGGGCCTGGAAAGCAACTTTCAAGGCAGCCATCGCCAATCTCAACTTAACTGCAGGACAGGAGCTCGACCTCATGATCAAGTGGTTGGGCCCAGGCTCAACAAACCGTATCAAGAGCCTCAGAACTGTCTATGTGGGACAAGCAGAAGCAGGTCTCGCTGCTGCATGGCAAAGACTGGAACGCACCTTTGGCAGTGCAGAAGCAATAGAGAAAGCCCTATTCAAGAGACTGCAGGACATCCCAAAGATCAACCTTAAAGAAGTCCACAAGCTTCAAGACCTAAATGATCTGCTCATGGAGCTGGAGCTCGCCAAAAGAGACCCTCGTCTGTCTGGGCTGTGCTACCTGGATACAGCCCATGGAATGAACCCAATCGTGGTGAAGCTGCCATACAGTCTGCAGGAGAAATGGGCAACGTCAGTCTCAAGGTACAAAAGACTGCATGACGTCACCTTTCCCCCATTTATTCACTTCTGCAAGTTCAGCGACGAGCAGGCCCAGATGAGGAACGACCCCATCCTCGGCTTCCTAGAGTTCAACACTTCGTCAGCTGCAACAACATCATCATCAAGGTATGAAGGTGAAATTAGCAAATTTTGAAGTACCAAATTCTCCAATTAAAATTTAACTTTTAATATTAAGTTCATTAAAAGATCCTCAATCAATAAAACTAGACAAACAATACATATATAGTTTGGCCCCTCCAAACCAGGGAGACATATATGGGCCAATAATTCAGCTATTTACCGCTATAGTGATTAAGATTACCAAATGACTAGATGCTTATCAACATCAAGGTCCAAAATGGATTTATCTCACCAATTTATCCAAATTCTGATTCGTTCAAACCATCTCATGGCAGAACCTTATAAATAAAGGATATACCTCCCAACGCGTTTCATTCTGAAAGAACTCTTCAGGGGAGCTTAAGAATCCATTCCGGGTCTCATAAAATCAAGAGCCCGTTATATCCAATAGGCATGCTGAAAAACATACAAAATTGCATACAGAACAGCGATAAGCGTCAGTATGTCAACTTAATTTACATAATCACATATAGAAGAACTCACCAGTGGACCCAGACTCATCACAGAGTCATATACACGGTGAATCCAAATCAGGTCCCATACAACATGGACCCAGCACCTGTAAACTGACCCCTGGAGATTGATATTCTGTCTGGAATTGATATGAAACTGTCATGACATATGGGTGACATACTTTTATGTGGGGATATTGCTCTCCACAAGTGTGTCTTAGTGGTTGTGGTGATATGGCCATTATCTGTTGATATACAGTATGCAGTCACCTAATAACCTGTGAAATCATTGGTTAAACCCACTCCTTTGAGGGGTAATAGTGTTCCATACACAGGTTATATTTCATGAGTCTGTAATTTGGTACAAACAATACTTCTTGCGGGCTATTCAATAGTCACCTGGAGGAGGAGGATTAATTCATGATGTTGTTTGCAGCGATAGCAAAGAAACGCTGGTGTGTTTTGTAGTGTGTCTGTGTTATTGGATGTATCCGTCCTGGCAGTATAATCTAGTGTCACGTGGTGTATTGGGAGTGAGGACGGCGTCCGTCACCCTAGTTACCATGTAAACATCATGACGTAAATCATCCGAGCGTGGTCATCTGACCGGGCTGGGCGGATACAACTTTGTATGCTAATGTAGCCTATTAGTATAACGCTGACATCCGGCCGCGATTGTGGGAGCGGAAATAGCATCAGACGCTTCGTTACCTTAGTAACGATGTAAACATCATGACGCGAATCATCCGGCCGCGGTCATGTGACCGGCTGGGCGGATACGATTCTGCAGCTTACCATCGTGACGCTGATACCCGGCTGCGGTCATGTGACCGGGTAGGCGGAAATAGCGTCAGACGCTCCTGTGGCGAGGGAGCATTTAAAAACCTGGCAGTCAGCGGTGGCTCTTTTGATAGAGCAAGAAGCAAGACCGCTCCTGCCACATGGTGAGTAAACTTTCTGCGGACATGCATTATGAAGAATCCTCCAGACATGCTGGCACTGATTCCTATCATTGTTTGTTTCAGCATGATCAGGTGCTGGGTCCATGTTGTATGGGACCTGATTTGGATTCACCGTGTATATGACTCTGTGATGAGTCTGGGTCCACTGGTGAGTTCTTCTATATGTGATTATGTAAATTAAGTTGACATACTGACGCTTATCGCTGTTCTGTATGCAATTTTGTATGTTTTTCAGCATGCCTATTGGATATAACGGGCTCTTGATTTTATGAGACCCGGAATGGATTCTTAAGCTCCCCTGAAGAGTTCTTTCAGAATGAAACGCGTTGGGAGGTATATCCTTTATTTATAAGGTTCTGCCATGAGATGGTTTGAACGAATCAGAATTTGGATAAATTGGTGAGATAAATCCATTTTGGACCTTGATGTTGATAAGCATCTAGTCATTTGGTAATCTTAATCACTATAGCGGTAAATAGCTGAATTATTGGCCCATATATGTCTCCCTGGTTTGGAGGGGCCAAACTATATATGTATTGTTTGTCTAGTTTTATTGATTGAGGATCTTTTAATGAACTTAATATTAAAAGTTAAATTTTAATTGGAGAATTTGGTACTTCAAAATTTGCTAATTTCACTTTGATGCTTGATTAAACAACCCATTGGCTAGAGTTATATTATTACTATTGATATGGCAGGTTTTCTCAGTACTAGTATTGATACGGGCTCTTGGGCCAGTGAGGCAAAGGATGTCTTTTCAGAGAAAACATTTGTACAAAAAAAGTACACTCCCACCTTAAATGGTGCTTTCCGTGAATTAACAAAAGTCTATAAAAACAGGACAGCCTCTTGGTGGGAGGTACAGTCCCTGGAGGTTTACTTACGGGACAAAATAGTCCCTAGACATTTGAGGATTTCCCTACAACCCGGCTATCGCTATAAGAGCCAAGATTTGGCTGCGAAGTGGGAGAAAGAAGCTACAGAGAGTTCCCTTCGGCTAATGACCCTACTCTTGGAAGAAGAAAGAAAGAATCTTGCAGACCTAGAAATAAATCTTAACCCCTTCACGACCTTGGACGGATCTATCCGTCATAGATCGTGTCCCGTTAAGCCCCGCCCCCTGCCGCGGGCAGGCGGCGTGGATCGGCACACATATCAGCTGTTTTCAACAGCTGACATGTGTGCCTGCTAGCCGCGGGTGGAATCGCTTCCACCCGCGGCCATTAACCCCTTAAATCTTGCTGCCAAATTCTGGCAGCAAGATTTAAATGCGCGCGGCCATGTTTGTTACTCACCGCCGCCCCCACCGGAAGTCACGTGTGTTATCACGTGACTATCGGTGGTTGCCATCATAGCACAGGGTCATGTGATGACGCCTGCTGCTATGATCTTTCACTTTCATTTTCCCTCGGCCGAGAGCAGAGGGAAAACCAAAGTGAGTGAATCTGCTGATTACAGCGGTATTGCTGTGATCAGCAGATAGCGATCAGCGATCGGATTGCTGATTGCTATAGCCCCCTAGGGGGACTAGTAAAATAAAAAAAAAAAGTAAAAAAAAAAGTTTTAAAAAATAAAAAAAAAAACAAAAAACCTAAAAGTTCAAATCACCCCCCTTTCCCCCCATTGAAAATTAAAGGGTTAAAAAATAAATAAATATACACATATTTGGTATCGCCGCGTTCAGAAATGCCCGATCTATCAAAATATAAAATCAATTATTCTGATTGGTAAACGGCGTAGTGGCAAAAAAATTCCAAACGCCAAAATTACGTTTTTTGGTCGCCGCAAGTTTTGCGCAAAATGCAATAACAGGCGATCAAAACGTAGCATCTGCGCAAAAATGGTACCATTATAAACGTCAGCTCGAGACGCAAAAAATAAGCCATCACTGAGCCATTGATCCCAAAAAATAAGAACGCTACGTGTTTCGGAAAATGGCGCAAAACGTGCACCACTTTTATTGGACAAACTTGTGAATTTTTTTTAACCCCTTAGATACAAGTAAACCTATACATGTTTGGTGTCTACAAACTCGCACCGACCTGAGGCATCACACCCAGACATCAGTTTTACCATATAGTGAACACCGTGAATAAAATATCCCAAAAACTATTGTACGATCCCACTTTTTTTGCAATTTTTCCGCACTTGGAATTTTTTTGCCGTTTTCCAGTACACTATATGGTAAAACTTATGATTTCATTTAAAAGTACAACTCGTCCCGCAAAAAACAAGCCCTCATATGGCAAGATTGACGGAATAATAAAAAAGTTACGGCTCTTGGAAGAAAAGGAGCAAAAAACAAAAACGCAAAAACGGAAAGTGCCCGGGGGCTGAAGGGGTTAAAGAACAAATCGAAATGACTAACACCTTTTCTAAAGAATCAGAATTTTTGGCTAAAGAAAAAACATTACAAAATACAATTGAAAAATATCAATACCATTTGAAGGATAAAAAACATAAGTTCTATAATAGGGATCTGCAGGATTTTAGGGAAAATAAGATTTATAATTTTGCCCCACCACGCTTTGTAAAACCTAGTGAGACAGATTGTTCTACAACAGATACTGATATTTCTGACTCAGAAAGTAGGAATATGGGGGCAAGAGGTAGAAGGAAGAAGAATTTTGGAAGGGGTAGATTTAACCAACCCTATCAGAATAGCCATTTTTTAGAACCAAGGGAATATTTCCTCAGGAATCGAACGAATCGGGGGGGGGTATCAAAATCCTCCGGATCTCAACAAATAGTGAACCTTTCGAGTAGGGTATTAACGACTGCTGATTTGAGTGTTTTGGGTAAGGGCCTTTCATTTGTGCCAACGACTGATTATAATGGCTTCGAAAGTGTCAAGGATCTAAATCTCTTCATTAGGAAATTGAAGTGGAAGAAATACTTCATTAGAGACAATAAAAAGACTTGTGCTGATTTGGGAATTCAAGATGATATACTTGAGGATGTTAGGCTCTTATTTAATTTGGATGTGATGGGGCCTGATTTGAGTGGCTATGGTCCCTTTACAGATCTCAAATTGAAGAGTACCAGGATGCCACCGATTCAGAATGACCTCAGTGCAATTGACGTATTCTGTAATCTGGTCTCGCATGAGTTGGAAGAGCTAAAACCCAATCATAGAGTAAGATTTAATCTGACTAAGGAGGAGATGAGGAGCCTTGACACTTTGGGAAAAGCGACAGACATTGTCATTAAGCAATCTGACAAGGGGGGGAATACTGTTGTGATGGATCGAGAAAAATACATTGAGATGTGTTATAATATCTTGGGGGATCAAAGCGGCTATGCTAAATTGAGGTCCAATCCATCACAACAGTATTCAAGAGAGTTGAAATTGATTCTTCAAACCGCCCTTGATAAAAAATTGATAAGCAAGTCCGAGTTCGATTTCCTTTTTCCAAAGCATCCAATGATGGCCACCTTTTATAGCTTGCCGAAACTCCATAAGGGTGTTGATCCCCTGAAAGGCAGACCCATAATATCTGGGGTTAATAATTTGACACAAAACCTAGGGGTTTATCTGGATGATATCTTAAAACCATTTGTCTTAGGATTGGACTCCTACTTGTCGGATACGACTGACCTATTGAGAAAATTAGAGGGACTCAGCTTTGAGGAAGAAGTATTCCTTGTGGGTATTGATGTCGAATCTTTATATTCATCCATACGACATGACCTTGGATTGATGGCAGCTCAATATTTTCTCAAAGGCAGGGGAATACAATGTGAGGAACATACTCGCTTTGTCCTGGATATCCTCAAATTCTGCCTGACACATAATATCTTTTCCTTTGACGGCCACACCTTCCACCAGCTCAGGGGCACGGCGATGGGGAGCCCCTGTGCCTCGTCGTACGCAAACTTGCTCCTGGGCTGGTGGGAGGAAACGGTGGTCTTCAGAGAAGATCGTGAATCTGTCAATGAACATATCGGAATCTGGTACAGATTCATTGATGATATCTTTATGGTATGGAAGGGCAGTGAATTGGAATTGAGGAGGTTCATGGATGACTTGAACAAAAATGACCTGGGCCTCTTCTTTACCTTTGAGATGGATAGGTCCAGACTATCATTTTTGGACTTGCTGATTGAGAAAGACTCAGAGGGTACTTTCACAACGAGTACTTTCCGTAAGCCCACTGCAACAAATTCGCTGCTAAAATGGGAGAGCAATCATCCACTGAGTCTGAAAAAAGGCATTTCAAAAGGGCAGTTCTCTAGGATTCGGAGAAACTGCTCTGATGAGGTGCACTTCAAAAATCAGTCTGAGGATCTTGAGAGGAGATTCTTAGAAAGAGGATATCCGAGACAGGTGATTAGTAAAGCGGCCGCCGATATCAAGAAGGTCAAAAGAACTGACCTCTTATATCCTCAAAAAAGATCGACGAGAGATGATGACAAGGAAGTGATGAGGTTTATAACCACCTTTGACAATGGGGCAGATGATGTGAGAAATATCCTTGTGAAATATTGGCCCATTTTAAGGATGGATGGTGATATAGGTGATTTGATTGCTGATGGACCCTCTATTTCTTATAGGAGAGCAAGGTCACTGAAGGACCGGTTGGTCCACAGTTATCTGGCCCCAAAAAACCACTTTGAGACGGTCCCAACATTGAAGGGATGCTACAGATGTAGTGGTTGTGTGGCCTGTGGCTCTATCATGGTTGAAAACAAATTTCTCAGTCAGGTCACCGGGAAGGAATATGATATTAGGTCCTTCATAAATTGTAGAACGCGTGGTGTAATCTATAAGGCGACCTGTGTATGTCATCTTGAATATGTAGGTAAGACTCGTAGGGAGCTGAGACGACGAATTGGAGAACATCTAAGAGACATCAGACTAGGCAATGATACATCACTGGCAAGGCACATCAATAATATACATAATGGAGATCATACTGTTTTGGCATTTCAGGGCATCGATCGTGTCAAATCTTCACCAAGGGGAGGAGATTGGGATAAGAGACTATTACAGCAGGAATCCAGATGGATCTACTGGTTGAGGACGCTCCATCCAAAGGGCTTGAATGAAGAACTATCCTTTGCACCCTTTCTTTAGTGGTGGTGGAGTTGAATTATAGTTAGGAGGGTAAGACGTCGGCCGAGTGGGGGCGCCTATACACCGTCCTTCATTACGGCGCCGACCCCCACATGATAGGTAGGGCCAGACATGAGTAGTAAATAGATGTAGGGAAAGGATATAGTTCCCCCGCCCCTCCCCTCTCTCCTCCTTTTTTTGGTGGTGGATCTTTTTCTTCTGTCCTCCCTCGTGGTAATTTTGTAGGGGGATTTGATATGGTCGATGCCTGGAGGGATGACATTTCAGTACCCTTGACACCTTATCAGTAGCTAATGTTAATGAGGAATTATACATCTGAGTCCTTTGTAAACTGACCCCTGGAGATTGATATTCTGTCTGGAATTGATATGAAACTGTCATGACATATGGGTGACATACTTTTATGTGGGGATATTGCTCTCCACAAGTGTGTCTTAGTGGTTGTGGTGATATGGCCATTATCTGTTGATATACAGTATGCAGTCACCTAATAACCTGTGAAATCATTGGTTAAACCCACTCCTTTGAGGGGTAATAGTGTTCCATACACAGGTTATATTTCATGAGTCTGTAATTTGGTACAAACAATACTTCTTGCGGGCTATTCAATAGTCACCTGGAGGAGGAGGATTAATTCATGATGTTGTTTGCAGCGATAGCAAAGAAACGCTGGTGTGTTTTGTAGTGTGTCTGTGTTATTGGATGTATCCGTCCTGGCAGTATAATCTAGTGTCACGTGGTGTATTGGGAGTGAGGACGGCGTCCGTCACCCTAGTTACCATGTAAACATCATGACGTAAATCATCCGAGCGTGGTCATCTGACCGGGCTGGGCGGATACAACTTTGTATGCTAATGTAGCCTATTAGTATAACGCTGACATCCGGCCGCGATTGTGGGAGCGGAAATAGCATCAGACGCTTCGTTACCTTAGTAACGATGTAAACATCATGACGCGAATCATCCGGCCGCGGTCATGTGACCGGCTGGGCGGATACGATTCTGCAGCTTACCATCGTGACGCTGATACCCGGCTGCGGTCATGTGACCGGGTAGGCGGAAATAGCGTCAGACGCTCCTGTGGCGAGGGAGCATTTAAAAACCTGGCAGTCAGCGGTGGCTCTTTTGATAGAGCAAGAAGCAAGACCGCTCCTGCCACATGGTGAGTAAACTTTCTGCGGACATGCATTATGAAGAATCCTCCAGACATGCTGGCACTGATTCCTATCATTGTTTGTTTCAGCATGATCAGGTGCTGGGTCCATGTTGTATGGGACCTGATTTGGATTCACCGTGTATATGACTCTGTGATGAGTCTGGGTCCACTGGTGAGTTCTTCTATATGTGATTATGTAAATTAAGTTGACATACTGACGCTTATCGCTGTTCTGTATGCAATTTTGTATGTTTTTCAGCATGCCTATTGGATATAACGGGCTCTTGATTTTATGAGACCCGGAATGGATTCTTAAGCTCCCCTGAAGAGTTCTTTCAGAATGAAACGCGTTGGGAGGTATATCCTTTATTTATAAGGTTCTGCCATGAGATGGTTTGAACGAATCAGAATTTGGATAAATTGGTGAGATAAATCCATTTTGGACCTTGATGTTGATAAGCATCTAGTCATTTGGTAATCTTAATCACTATAGCGGTAAATAGCTGAATTATTGGCCCATATATGTCTCCCTGGTTTGGAGGGGCCAAACTATATATGTATTGTTTGTCTAGTTTTATTGATTGAGGATCTTTTAATGAACTTAATATTAAAAGTTAAATTTTAATTGGAGAATTTGGTACTTCAAAATTTGCTAATTTCACTTTGATGCTTGATTAAACAACCCATTGGCTAGAGTTATAAGGTATGAAGGTGCCATACACAAACGCAGAGACATTAAGAACACTGTAAAGGGGGCTTTACACGGTAGTGATATCGCTAGCAATTTGTAGCGATAGCGAGCGTGTAAGTACCCGCCCCCGTCGCGCATGCGATTGTTTGTGATCGCTGCCGTAGCGAACATTATCGCTACGGCAGCGTTACACATATTTACCTGGTCGGCAGCGTCGCTGTGACTGACGAACAATCCCTCCTTCAAGGGGGAGGGACATTCGGCATCACAGCGACGTCACGAGCAACGTCACTAAGCGGCCAGCCAATCAAAGCGGAGGGGCGGAGATGAGCAGGACGTAACATCCCGTCCACCTCCTTCCTTCCGCATTGTGGCCGGCGGCAGATAAGGAGACGTTCCTCGCTCCTGCGGTGTCACACATAGCGATGTGTGCTGCCGCATGAACGATGAACCACCTGGATAAACAACCGATTTTTGAGTTTGGGACGACCTCTCCATGGTGAACGATTTTCACCATTTTTGAGGTCGCTTAAGGTCGCTGGTCAGTGTCACACGCTGCGATATCATTAATGACGCCGGATGTGCGTCACTAACAACTTGACCCCGACGACAAAACATTAATGATATCGTAGCGTGTAAAGCCCCCTTGAGTGTTAGGAAGACTGAGCTACCATCACCTGCAGCACCCACAGATAAACAGTACACCATCTCATCACGAGGTAAGTCTTTCAATCAAGAATGTCCCATCCATAAAAAAACCACACTCACTAAACAAGTGCAGAGGGTTTAGATCCAAAACCCTACAGGAGCGCAAGAAAGTCCTCACAGAGCTTGGGATCTGTTTCAAATGCTGCACATCACTTGAGCACATAGCCAAGGACTGTAAATCCCTCGTCAAGTGTGAGGAGTGTCATAGCGAAAAACACGTTTCAGCCATGCACCCAACCCAGCTAGCTAGAGACACACTGGCTGCAGTCACCACCACTCCCACTCCAAGTCATGGCGGGGAGTCCAAGAATCAGACTGACACCACCACAGCCATCTCCTGCTCATACTCAGAGGTATGTGGAGAGGGCCAAACGCAGAAATGTTGTGCCCGAATATGCCTCATCAAGGTTTATCCCGAGGGACATCCAGAAAAGGAAATGAAGGTGTATGCCATCATAGATGACCAAAGCAACCGGTCCCTGGCAGGAACCAAATTCTTTGAAGCCTTCGGAATTAATGGACCATCAGAACCCTACACCTTGAACACCTGCTCGGGTCGCATAGAGACCAGCGGCAGAAGATCCCAGGGATTCATTGCTTCTCCTATCATTGGGAAGACTGAAATACCTCTACCAACGCTCGCTGAATGTGACCAAATACCCAGCCACAGGAATTAAATTCCTACCCCAGAAACTGCATTTCATCAACCACACCTGAGACACCTCGCTATTGTTATCCCACCTTTGGACAATAATGCAGAGATTCTACTCCCGCTCGGCAGAGACAATCTAAGGGTACACAAGGTGCGACAACAGTGTAATGGGCCTGACTATGCACCATACGCCCAGAGACTGGACTTGGGATCGGTAGTCATAGGAAATGTGTGCGTTGATCGATCAGAAATTGATTCCTTCAAGACTTACGTGCATGGAGATGGGCGCACAACCTGCCTAAAGCCATGTCCTCATCACTATGGAGTGAAAGAAGTCTCCAGACACAATACAGCTACCTGACATCGCTTCTCTGCATATCGAGAACTTGGGAAGATCAGTCTTTCTCACAACCAAGGACGACGATAAAGTAGCCTTGTCAGTAGAGGACAGAGAATTCATCCAAATAATGGACTGTGAGTTTTCTAAAGACAAAACCAACCACTGGGTCTCTCCATTACCCTTCCGATCTACCAGGGTAAGACTCCCAAACAACCGAGATCAAGCTCAGACTAGGTGTAACTCTCTTCAGCGTTCCATGAACAGCAAGCCTGAAATGAGAGAACACAGCGTCGCCTTTATGGACAAGGAAGTCTGCAACAACCTAGCAGAACCTGTACCAACCGAACTGAATCCAGCAGATCACGCAACTAGACCTATGTCTATAAGTTCTTTTGCTAACTCTTCTTGGCTTACAGGTCCAGAGTTCCTGCTGAGACAGTCAGAAGAAGGTGTCCAGGAAGCCTTCAGCATCCTAGATCCAGACAACAATCCAGATGTCCAAGCTGAAGTCAATACCCTGGCCACCAGGGCAAAAAAACCTTCCAACCTCAGTTGCCAACGTTTTGAACGTTTCTCCAGCTAGATGAGGCTCGTCAGGACTGTCGCAAGGTTAGTGCAAATCTCCAGATGCTATTGTATGGACCTTAAAAACAAAGACTGTCATCGCTGGCATGTCTGCTACAAACCCCTTTCTGCTGAGGACATCTCCCATAGCGAGTCCCTCATAATACACCACCTCCAACAGAGTGAATTCACCATAGAATGGAAGTGTTTATACAACAAACAGCAGATTCCATTAAGAAGCCCTCTCGCCCATTTAAACCCAGTTATTGACAGTTTCGGCTTACTGAGAGTTGGTGGTTGTTTGAACCAGGCTCATCTTGGAGTTGCAGAACAAAATCCTCTCATTATTCCCAACAAACACTATGTTACAGTCTTGCTGATCCGACACCACCATGAGAAGACTGAACATCAAGGCAGGCAAATTACAGAGGGCGCTTTACGGTCTGCAGGCCTCTGGATTATTGAGATGAAGAGACGTGTAGCACAAATACTAGATGATTGCGTGCACTGTCGTAAAGCAAGAGGAAAACAACTGTACCAACAAATGGCTGACTTGCCTACAGACAGAATTTCTACAGAGCCATCTTTCACCTACGTGGGCCTAGACGTTTGTGGACCATGGATTCTGTCCACATGCAGAACTCGCGGCGGCCAAGCAAACAGTAAGCCGTGGGCTGTGTTATTCACCTGCATGAGTGTTTGAGCCATTCACATTGAGGTGTTGGAGTCCATGGATACCTCCAGCCTAATTAACGCCTTGAGAAGGTTCCTTGCCATCAGAGGACCAGTGAAACAACTGAGGTCTGACCGTGGAAGCAACTTCGTCAGTGCATGTAGAGAATTGAACATCGACACCAAGCCTATCCAAGATCAGCTGGCAGAGAAAAGTTGCACCTGGATCTTCAATCCCCCTCACAGTTCTCACATGGGAGGCTCCTGGGAGAAGATGATCGGGATTTCACGCAACATCTTGAACTCCATGCTAATGGACGTCAATTCCTCAAGACTCACACATGAGACTCTAGTCACTCTTTTAGCTGAAGTCTCAGCCATTATCAATTCAAGACCCCTTGTGCCGGTGACCATGGATCCAGAAACACCAACCATATTGACTCCTACTATTCTTATTACCCAAAAAACTGACAACGCGGTAATGCCCAGCGGAGAGTTCACCCACGTGAACACTTATCAAAAACACTGGAAACGGGTTCAATACTTGGCTGACTACTTCTGGAACCGATGGAAGAAGGAATACCTCACCATTCTTCAAAGAAGAAAGAAGTGGCGACATCCCAAGCCGAACCTCAAAGAAGGAGACCTAGTCCTCATGAAAGACCAGACGACAGAAAGGACTGACCGGCCTATGGAACTGATTACTAGGATACTACCTAGCCGGTACAGCAATGTTTGGAAGGTGGAGCTAAAAGTCATCAGGAAAGGTGAGACAAAGACCTTTGCAAGGCCAATCCATGAACTTGTTCTGCTGTTGCCCATAGAGAGCGTCCCTATGGGATGAACGCTACCGGACCTGAACTTTGAGCCATTTTTCTTGTTTTGGACTCAATTGAGTTTGTTTTTGCATTTAACATACCTTTCCTTTCAGGTTATATTATGGACTCAATAGTGAAATCCCCAAAGTGAATTTCAGACGGGGAGTGTGCTGTTCCTACTTGTTTTAGTTAAAACTGTTATTTAATGTTTTTCATGCTTGTCTCTGCTGCCATCTACTGGTCAGACCTTTTGGCTCCTCTGTTTCTTTTCATCCAGCCCATGGGAGTGTCTGCTGCTCCTCTTACATCACTTCCTGGCATGTTCAGTTACCAGCCAGAGATTGTGAGAATAACACCCCTTATTGGAGCTGCTGAAGCAAAGTCTTCTGACCTTAGTGGCTCCAGAAACAAGCATCACAAGATAACCACAATGACAGGTACTTGGACCACTGTACTCCTGCATGTCCTTAACCTTTGGAGAAAATAAACCACCATTGTTTCATCTCAGCATGTGCATGCTTAACTCTGGAGCGCTCTGGTCATGTCTGTCCTATAGGAAAAACGAAGGTAAGATTCTCACGCCATCCCACAACTACGTGCCTTCAATCACCTTTAAGTGGGGACAGAACAACCTTGACATAAAAGGGCTACCCTTAAAGGGATGAACTGTGCAGTGTCATGGTGGCTTGAGTGCCCTTGCTAAAAAGGTTAAATTAACTTGAAGGGCTGGTCATTCACATGGTTGCAGTTCTAATCTAGTAATAATCAGTCTGTGTTGCTCTCAGAAAAAAATAAAGGACTCCATACTGGTTAACCTTATGTGTGTGTGGCAAACTGTATGGTGTCTTTCAGGTTACAGATGGCCAAGGATGGCTTATATTAAAAAGGGTGAAATGTAAGGAGTACTACTACCTGTGTTAGCTCTTGAAGAAAGAATTATCATTATTATGTGTAATGTGTATCGTGAAACACGTAATTAGTGATAAGAATGTATTTTTGCCTTACAATAAGGAGAGTTAAGGTTAACACAGAGTGGGAGGGCTAAAGTGAAAGCAAACAGCCAGTTTCTTGTCAGGAGGTTAGATAGGGCTCAGTGTGCTGTAGAAGCTGACCTAAGGTATGACTAGTGAGCAGGGCTGCATGATGTGGATGTCACTGATGTGAGTTGAGACCGAAATAGTGGATAGCGTGATCCTGAGAAGAGGAAAGGAAAATGTAAGAACTAACCGGAGGGACCAACCGGTGACAGGTCCTGAGACAGGAAGCCTAGCACTATGACCCCAAGTTTATAACTCAGAAAGGTAACCGGCCAGGATGGAACAGAGAACATAAGATGAAGAGAGTGCATTGAAGTAGAGAAGTTAAGTACCAGTCATATTGACAAACCAGTCTTTTAAGAGGAAAGAAGACACCAAAACAGTCAGACCTACAGTACAGACCAAATGTTTGGACACACCTTCTCATTCAAAGAGTTTTCTTTATTTTCAGGACTCTGAAAATTGTAGATTCACATTGAAGGCATCAAAACTATGAATTAAAACATGTGGAATGAAATACTTAAAAAAGTGTGAAACAATTGAAAATATGTCTTATATTCTAGGTTCTTCAAAGTAGCCACCTTTTGCTTTTATTACTACTTTGCACACTCTTGGCATTCTCTTGATGAGCTTCAAGAGGTAGTCACCAGAAATGGTTTTCCAACAGTCTTGAAGGAGTTCCCAGAGATGCTTAGCACTTGTTGGCCCTTTTGCCTTCACTCTGCGGTCCAGCTCACCCCATACCATCTCAATTGGGTTCAGGTCTGGTGACTTTGGAGACCAGGTCATCTGGCGTAGCACCCCATCACTCTCCTTCTTAGTCAAATAGCCCTTACACAGTCTGGAGGTGTGTTTGGGCTCTTTGTCCTGTTGAAAAATAAATGATGGTCCAACTAAACGCAAACCGGATGGAATAGCACGCCGCTGCAAGATGCTGTGGTAGGCATGCTGGTTCTGTATGCCTTCAATTTTGAATAAATCCCCAACAGTGTCACCAGCAAAGCACCCCCATACCATCACACCTCCACCTCCATGCTTCACGGTGGGAACCAGGCATGTAGAGTCCATCCGTTCACCTTTTCTACAAAGACACGGTGGTTGAATCCAAAGATCTCAAATTTGTACTCATCAGACCAAAGCACAGATTTCCACTGGTCTAATGTCCATTCCTTGTGTTTTTTAGCGCAAACAAGTCTCTTCTGCTTGTTTCACCTGTCCTTAGCAGTGGTTTCCTAGCAGCTATTTTACCATGAAGGCCTGCTGCACAAAGTCTCCTCTTAACAGTTGTTCTAGAGATGAGAAGGTGTGTCCAAACTTTTGGTCTGTACTGTATGTCATATATTAGAAAAAATGTAAGCGGATATTGCGTTTCAAATGCATACCATCTTGATTATTTATGCTTATAATTAGAATACTTAAAGGGAATCTAGCACCCTTTTGAGTTTTTTTAATTAATAATATGGGCTTACAGGTAGCATAGAGGTGAAATTATCCATACCTGTGTGCCTCCTGGATTATGGACAAAACACTCACTGATCTCGGGGAGACCAGCCAGAGAAAACACTGCCGGCAGCCAACGAGGGCGCTCAACACAGTGAAATCCTGGATTATGGGTCATTTTAAAAAAATCATCTTTACTATCTTCTATCTTCCCGGCCATGGGGCGTGCACTGCTCAGAAGATAAGCCTGCCTCTGGTCTTCATTATACAGGATTCTTCCGCCTCTTTTCTTCCCTGGTGTCTCTGTGATATCAGGTGGTTGGCCGGAAATCTCGTGCCTGCGCATTATGCCTGCCGTTCCTCCGTGCACTGTTCCATCCTTCTGTTGGCAGTTTTCAATTTTGATGGGCGCAGGCGCCGGGAGTCACTGCTGCTTCATAGTGAAGGCAAGCGACAGCAAGGGAGTCGCCCACCACAGCGCTGCAGCGGTCACCTGCGGGACACTGCGGGGACTTCTCTGTAGGGACCCTTCTGGCAACAGGTATGTCAGGTTCACTTGTATAGGAGTCGTGACGCCACTCTCGGTTTTGCGGTCAGGATGAGGGGTGACCGCCACTGCAGTTTAGCGAGCGTCTGGGGCTGATGATGTCTGCAGTCTGGTGTTATGGCCTCCCGAGAGTGAGGTTGGCCCCAGGGGCTCGGGTATATGGGTGTTGAACCACAGGTAGCAGAATAACTCAGTCGCAGTCCAGAAAGTCTTTTAACTTGTTTACTCACTTTTAGTTGGTTGGTGAGATACTCGGGCGATGCTGAGATTATACCAGGTGGAACCAGGAATTCCTGCAGGCCATTCTGAGGGTAGCTAATTACTTGCCTTCCTTGCACTTCTCTTGTTTCGGATAACCCCTGACTTGCAGTATCGTGGGATTCATCCAGGGAAAGTCGCTACTGCCTCTCCTTCCCTTTCTGGCCCGTTTGCCGACAGCGTGGACCAGGTGAGATGGCTTCTGGCCCTATCTCCTTATGAGTCCTCCTGTTGCTGCTGAGGCTCAAGCTCTGTATCTTTGGTGAGGAACCTCTAGTCTCCTCACCGGCAGGTTTAGCAGATCAGTAAATTGATGTCTGGCTCTAGGGACCTGTTCCCTGTGTGTGCGTAGTTACCAGCAATCCACGTACTCGACTGCCTCTCTTCAGGTGCTTTTTAGGCTGACTTTCTGGTCACTGTACTCCCCCACTAACAGCTACCACACTTGCAAGGTCTGACTAGCGTGGCTGTACATCTGCTTCCTTCAGCAACTTCTGTACACTGCTCCAGACTGGCTTGCTCCTCCTCCTTTTCCTGTTTGCCACTGCATCTAGCTTCCAGCCTCTCCACTGCACCCTTGCTGAGAATTGAAAGCAAACCTCTTCAGAGGCTACCCAAGCGTCCCCTCTAAAGGTGTGGGAGACCTGGTTGCTATGTGTCTGTGTGTACACACCTCTTTCTGGCCTTTTGGAATTACCTGGAAGCACTGTCCCAGCATGGGTGCAGTACTCTGTGGTGCCTGACCAGGTCAGGGGCACCACATAAATGGAATGCGCAAGCGCGGGATTTCCAGCCACGCACCTGATGTCACAGAGTCCCTGAAGAGAAGGGGAGGAAGAATCATCTATAATGAAGATTGGAAGCAATCTCATCTTCCAGGCAATTCACGCCCGATAGCCTGGAAGATAGAAGATATGAAACATGATTTTTGTAAAACGACCCATCATCAAAAAAACACAGAGAAACATGAACAGCTCCATAGTCATGCATGTTCTATCCATGAAAAATGCAGAAACATATGGTATATGTTCTATCTGTGAAAGACAGAGAATATTTGTGTGACTCATGGACATCTGAATGGGCCTCAGGGACAGGTTAAAATTGTGTGCCCATCATTAGCACCCAGGTGCTATAAAACAGAAACATTAGGTTGGTAAGCCTATACCCTGTGGAAAAAATATCACACATAGGCCTTTTTAGTATTATATTTAGGAGCAATGAGATTATACCATTCTAGATAGCTATTGCACTGAAAAGTGTGAGTATGGGTTACCATGGAGAATCAGCATGGCGTCATGTCATGAAAGAACTCTGGAAGCCATGTTTCAAAATGTCTCATTGTGTGGAAGCACAATGGTACATTTCTCTCAGTCCCACAGAGAATGAATGGAGCGGTGGTCCGGCCAGTGCACTGCCGCTCTATTCTAATGAGGATAAAAGTGCCGTTCTTCATGATCATTGGATGTCCCTGCATTTCAACCCTCACTGATCTAGACGTTCTCTCCTATCCCTGGGATAGAGGATAATATCTTCCAACCAGAATAGCCCTTTAAAATTGCGAAGAAATAATTCATCAAAATGCAGCAATTAGCACTTGCCATATAAGTTGTTTTGACTTCCTCAGGATCAAAGTGTAAATATAGGTTGATGGATTCGATAGACCTATTTTTGTTTTTGTTTTTTTTTGTTTTTTTAAAATTTATCAACCAAGTAACTATGAATGCCTATGCAAACAGTGGGCCATCAATGCATGATTGTGCTGACCCAATCTTTGGTGTTTTGATAGTCCCATAGGACCATTGAGGTGAAAATAAAAAAGCTGATCACCTACCATACGAATGTAATGACCAGAGGTCCGAATGAGATCCAGCGAGTCACAAACCCGAGGCCCAGGCAGAAATATCACAACACTCTGTTTACTGAAAGGGATGGGGAATGGGCACAAAATAAAATGCAGTTTTCAATTACTCCCCAGTAACTACTATGCCTATTATACACACAGGCAGGGCTGTATTTTGCCTTCATGCTGCCCTAGGCACTTTAAGTGGTCGCGCCCCTTAGTGACAATGAAAAACTATGAGTTTTCGCACGCGACATCTGTTTAAGGCAGATCTACTCTGTAAAACACTTGAAAAAGTATCAATGAGAAAAGAAGGGCACTAACCCCCCAATGGGGATCACCACAGGCACATCAAAACATAGCATGAGTATAAAATATTCCCACCACACTGTCCCCCACTTATATACTGTGACTGTCACACTGCCCCTAATAAGCTAAAACACCACACTGTCCTCACTTATAAATTACTAGAAGGTGGCCCGATTCTACGCATCGGGTATTCTAGAATTTACGTATTGTGTAGTTCATGTATGATTTTTGTTATAGATATAGATATAGATATAGATATATATATATATATATATATATAGATGTTGTTGTGTGTAGTTACCAAGTGTTTGTGTAGGGCGCTGTACATGTTCTGGGTGTTGTCTGGGTGTGGCGGGGGGTGAGAGCGGTGTTGTATGTGTGTTGCGTTGTTTGTGGAGCGCTGTGTGTCTGTCGTGTTGTGTGTGTGTGTGTTGCGCGGTTTGTGTGGGTATGGTGTGTTTTGGGGGGAGGTATGTTTTGTGCAATGTGTGTGTTGTGCGGTATGTGCGTATATTTATGTATGCCGCGGTGTTTGTGTGTTGGGTGTTGTGTGTGTGCAGCGTTGTCTGTGTGTGTGGGTGTCTGTGTATGGCGGTGTTTGTGGTTCCCTGTGTGTGTGTGTTTTGGGGAGGTGTGCACCTCCCATCGTGCTCCATCCCCCATGCTGCGCACCCCCCATCGTGCTCCATCCCCCATGCTGCGCACTCCCCATCGTGCTCCATCCTCCATGCTGCGCACTCCCCATCGTGCTCCATCCTCCATGCTGCGTACTCCCCATCATGCTCCATCCCCCATGCTGCGCACCCCCCATCGTGCTACATCCCCCATGCTGCGCACCCCCCATCGTGCTACATCCCCCATGCTGCGCACTCCCCATCGTGCTACATCCCCCATGCTGCGCACTCCCCATCATGCTACATCCCCCATTGTGCTACATCCCCCATCGTGCTACATCCCCCATGCTGCGCACTCCCCATCGTGCTACATCCCAGCATCGCAAGGTTATGTCTGGCACTGCTAGGATCGTGACGGAGCTGGTGTACACTGGTAACTATGATAAACATCGGGTAACCAAGGGACCTTAGTTACCCGATGTGTATAATGGTTACCAGCGTTCACGGGCTCCGTCAAGATCCCAGCATCGCAAGGTTATGTCTGGCGCTGCTGGGATCGTGACGGAGCCGGTGTACACTGGTAACTATGATACACATCGGGTAACCAAGGGACCTTAGTTACCCGATGTGTATAATGGTTACCAGCGTTCACGGGCTCCGTCAAGATCCCAGCATCGCAAGGTTATGTCTGCGATGCTGGGCCGGTGTAGAAGCAAGCGATATCCCAGGATGTTGTGAGTGTGTGGATGTGATGTGTGAGGTGTGTGTGAGAGTGAGTGTGATCTGATGTGTGTGTGTGTACTCACCTGGGAGTCGGAGCTCCGTGTCAGTTTGGCCAGAGTGAGCGTGCATTGCGTGAGGGGGGCGGGGCCTGCAGAGAGCCGGGGCGAGAGGCCAATCCGTGGGGGGGGGCGGGGCCATGGCGAGCCCAGCGGCCAATCAGCTTTGTGTCACCGTAAGGACACAATTTTGGAGCATGACAGACAGACAGACAGACAGACAGTCAGAATAAGGCAATTATATATATAGCTACTCATCACACCTTCCTCAATTATGAAATATGATCTGCACACTGTTCTCACATCATGCTGCCCCCTCCTCACAGTGTCCCATGCATGCTGCCCCCTCCTCACAATGTCCCATGCATGCTGCCCCCTCCTCACAATGTCCCATGCATGCTGCCCCCTCCTCACAATGTCCCATACATGCTGCCCCCTCCTCACAGTGTCCCATACATGCTGCCACCTCCTCACAGTGTCCCATGCATGCTGCCCCCTCCTCACAATGTCCCATGCATGCTGCCCGCTCCTCACAATGTCCCATGCATGCTGCCCCCTCCTCACAATGTCCCATGCATGCTGCCCCTTCCTCACAGTGTCCCATGCATGCTGCCCCTCCTCACAGTGTCCCATGCATGCTGCCCCCTCCTCCCAATGTCCCATGCATGCTGCTCCCTCCTCACAATGTCCCATGCATTCTGCCCCCTCCTCACAATGTCCCATGCATGCTGCCCCCTCCTCACAATGTCCCATGCATACTGCCCCCTCCTCACAATGTCCCATACATGCTGCCCCCTCCTCACAGTGTCCCATACATGCTGCCCCCTCCTCACAGTGTCCCATGCATGCTGCCCCCTCCTCACAATGTCCCATGCATGCTGCCCGCTCCTCACAATGTCCCATGCATGCTGCCCCCTCCTCACAATGTCCCATGCATGCTGCCCCTTCCTCACAATGTCCCATGCATGCTGCCCCCTCCTCACAATGTCCCATGCATGCTGCCACCTCCTCACAATGTCCCATGCATGCTTCCCCCTCCTCACAATGTCCCATGCATGCTGCCCCCTCCTCACAATGTCCCATGCATGCTGCCCCCTCCTCACAGTGTCCCATGCATACTTCCCCGCCTCACAATGTCCCAAGCATGCTGCCCCCTCCTCACAATGTCCCATGCATGCTGCCCCCTCCTTACAATGTCCCATGCATGCTGCCCCCTCCTCACAGTGTCCCATGCATGCTGCCCCTCCTCACAGTGTCCCATGCATGCTGCCCCCTCCTCCCAATGTCCCATGCATGCTGCTCCCTCCTCACAATGTCCCATGCATGCTGCCCCCTCCTCACAATGTCCCATGCATGCTGCCCCCTCCTCACAATGTCCCATGCATGCTGCCCCCTCCTCATAGTGTCCCATGCATGCTGCCCCCTCCTCACCGTGTCCCATGCATGCTGCCCCCTCCTCACAATGTCCCATGCATGTTGTTCCCTCCTCACAATGTCCCATGCATATTGCCCCCTCCTCACAATGTCCCATGCATGTTGCCCCCTCCTCACAATGTCCCATGCATGCTGCCCCCTCCTTACAATGTCCCATGCATGCTGCCCCCTCCTCACAATGTCCCATGCATGCTGCCCCTTCTCGCAATGTCCCATGCATGCTGCCCCTCTCCATAAGCTCCTAATGCTGCCTTCCTCTTTTCCATAATAACACCTCCATGCTGCCCCACTCATCATACTAAGACCACCACACTAGTGCTTATGCTGAGACCCCCCCCCCACACACACACAAACACACACAGTACCCCCCTCTTGATATTGACTCCCCTACATTGCTCCACTCCATACTGAGCCCACACCTGCTGCCCCTTCTCCATAATGAGCTCCCAATGCTGCCCCCCTCTCATTCTGAGTCCTTACACTCCCCACCATCGATTGTCATTGCACTATCTGTGGCACCCTGGACAAGCCAGGTCGTCACAGAACAACACCAACACACCTCACACCCCGGTTAGGCACACCAAAGCCAAACATAAAATCCTTGTTGCCTTCCTCCAGGGGCTGATGTCCACACCAGGGGGTGGGCCAGGCAGTTGGTCCCGCCCACCGAGGAGTTCACAGTCCTGGAGGCGGGAAAAGCAGGCAGATAGAGTTTTGAAATGAAAGTGAGAGGAGTGAAGTGGTAGAGGAGCAGACAGAAAGCGGTCCGGGTGTGTGGCCCGGACGGTACAGCAAGGTTGGCAGACGGTGGTGACCGTCTTCAGGAGAGGCCGATTGGAGTGAGCTGTAAGGACCGTGGACCGGCAGTGGCCCGGCGGTACCGGACCGGTGAACAAAGAGAAGCCAGCACCATCCGGCAGGGCTTACGGACCCCGACAAGGCTAGGAGTCGCCGTTGAATTTGTCAAATCCGTTAGCAAAGGGAACCTCTGGGGTTTCCCAGCAGTCAAGACCCGATTGAAGGCAACAGCTCAAGCCGTAAAGGGAAACACAGTGACCGCCAAGGCTACAGTTCCCAGGGCCATAGCCTGCGGGCAAAATGGCCTCCTTCAGCACCCATCCAAGCTGGGGAGCGGGTTACCGGTGGGAACCCATTGGAACCGTACACACTACACAGGTGCAGGGAAAGGCAGTCACCATCAACCTACCGGGAGCAGAAACCACCGCAGCCGTCAGTGGGCCCCGTCCATCCAGCGGTGTGTTTTACCAAGGACTGTGTCTTCGTGATTGGCTGAGTGAGTACTACCGTGCCGTGCGGCATAGCGCTGCCCCCGCGACCCTGCACCTCGCCAGGCCTCGTAACCCACCTTCAAGCCATCCCATCCCCTCACCGGGCCCCGGGACAACCAACCCCCCTACCCACGGAGGGGAGAACCAACATCCAAGCTGCTCCCAGTCATCTCTCCCGGGATCCCCGTCCAGAGCAGCGGTATCACAACCTCACCACAACCGTGGGTGGCGTCACGGACAATCAATCCCCAAAACCATTCCCCTTTTCACTCACGGGCGAGGAATGCCGCTCGAGTCCCCGGGATCCGGCCCACCACTCGAGCCACCGCCGAGCAGCAGTAGCCGGACCCGAGCAGTGGGTGAGCGCAGCGTCCCCTCCTCCGCCCGCGACATATCCCTCAACCCTTGTCCTCTGTCTCTAGCATTGACCCCTGTTTTCCATTCCCCCAGCAGCAGCCTCTGCACCAGCATCAGATTCTCTCCCCCCAGCCCCCCCCCAGCATCAGCCTCTCTCCCCCCAGCCTCCCCCAGCATCAGCCTCTCTCCCCCCAGCCTCCCCCAGCATCAGACTCCCTCCCCCCAGCCTCCCCCAGCACCAGCCTCTCTCCCCCCAGCCTCCCCCAGCATCAGCCTCTCTCCCCCCCAGCCTCCCCCAGCATCAGCCATCAGCCTCTTTCCCCCAGCTTCCCCCAGCATCAGCTCTCTGCCCCCAGCTTCCCCCAGCATCAGTCTCTCTGCCCCCAGCATCAGCCTCTCTGCCCCCAGCATCAGCCTCTCTGCTCCCAGCCTCCCCTAGCATCAGCCTCTCTTCTCCCAGCATCAGCCTCTCTACTCCCAGCCTCCCCCAGCATCAGCCTCTCTCCTCCCAGCCTCCCCAGCATCAGCCTCCCCCAGCATCAGCCTCCCCCAGCATCAATCTCTCTCCTCCTAGCCTCCCCTAGCATCAGCCTCCCCCATCATCAGCCTCTCTCCTCCCAGCCTCCCCCAGCATCAGCCTCCCCCCAGCATCAGCCTCTCTCCTCCCAGCCTCCCCCAGCATCAGCCTCTCTCCTCCCAGCTCCCCCCCAGCATCAGCCTCTCTCCTCCCAGCATCAACCTCCCCCAGCATCAGCCTCTCTCCTCCCAGCCCCCCCCCAGCATCAGCCTCCCAAAGCATCAGCCTCTCTCCTCCCAGCCCTCCACAGCATCAGCCTCCCCCAGCATCAGCCTCTCTCCTCCCAGCCCCCCCAGCATCAGCCTCTCTCCTCCCAGCCCCCCCGAGCATCAGCCTCCCCCAGCATCAGCCTCTCTCCTACCAGCCCCCCCCAGCATCAGCCTCCCCCCTCCCCCAGCATCAGCCTCTCTCCTCCCAGCCTCCCCCAGTATCAGCCTCTCTTCCCCCAAGTCTCCCCCAGTATCAGCCTCTCTTCCCCCAAGTCTCCCCCAGTATCAGCCTCTCTTCCCCCAAGTCTCCCCCAGTATCAGCCTCTCTTCCCCCAAGTCTCCCCCAGTATCAGCCTCTCTTCCCCCAAGTCTCCCCCAGTATCAGCCTCTCTTCCCCCAAGTCTCACCCAGTATCAGCCTCTCTTCCCCCAAGTCTCCCCCAGTATCAGCCTCTCTTCCCCCACCGCATGCGCAAATCTCCAGTCTCCATTAGAGACACCCCCACGCATGCTCCTTATGAATCTTCAGCTCTGCGAGCACTTACCTGCTCCAGCGCCCGCCGCCATCTTCCCGGCTCACGTGAATATCCTCTTCTGACACCGGCTTCCATCGCGGCGTCCTGCTGTGAGCTCTGCATGTGACATCCACATAGCATTGGACGCAGCACAGAGGAAGGAGCTGATTGGCGCGCCTGTGACCCTGGAAGTGCAGGCGCCGACAGTTCCGGGGTCAATCAGCTCCCTGTGCCCGGCCGCCGCAGTTTGTTTGCATTTGCGTCTTAATTGACGCGAATACAAATAAATGGAGGTGCACCTCTCCCCCTCCCCCTCCGAAAATACAGCGGATTTAGTGGATGTGTAAAAAAAAATTTTTATTTTTTTTTTGCTGCTAGAAGGTGCCGCCCCCCGCATCCTGCCGCCCCAGGCACGGGACCATGGGTGCCTAATGGTAAATATGGCCCTGCACACAGGCTATATGCCGGGGTCAGTGTGTTAGCTCCAGAGTTCCTTCCAATGTGTATTTCAAACTGCAGGAACAAATTTACCTTAAAACTCACATATGCAACAAATAGTAGTTCACCGACACAGTAGCAGATCAAGTGTAAATCCAATGAGTGCAATCTAGTGAGGATCTCTGGAATAACACACTGGTTTACAACTTAAAAATCATACACTTCACAAATACAAACACAACATACATGTACATGAACATAACCTGTTTGGATACTCAGGTATCTTAAACTAATGGTACCATGTTTCAGACAGAGTCCACCACAGGACCATGGAAAGTTCTGGCTGCAGCCACTCCCGGTGATCTTCAGCATCAGGAAACACAAAGAAAAACAATAACTACACAAAAAGAGTCCATATTCCTGAATGCAGCAGGCCCCTGAAGATTCCAAATCAAAGAACACTCACAATACTGCAGGATTCAAAAGCACTTGCCTAGGGTGTCCTCTCACAAACGGTCTGTTCCAAGTTCCTTCTTCCTAGGCAGCAATCCACTTGTTTCGTCCGAGGTCCCGGCCGCTTGGCCCGGTCAGCATCCAATCTCTGCAGCTTCAACCACAGATCTCCATAAAACTCTAAGCTCCTCACAAGCCTGTAGGAAGTCCTGCTCCCTCTTTTCCCAGGCTCTTCTGCTGAAACTCTCCTCTCACTTTTTGGCCCCGACCACTTTCAGGGAGGAAGCCTCTGGGTCCTAGTGATCTCACAGTCCTCTTCACACACATAGAGTTACACCAGGAAGAAGAGATATGTCAACACCCACAGAACTTTTGCACACTGTTACACGAACACCGCTCTTCAGTACTCCAGCATCCAGCAAGGGCATCATCTGAAGGCTGCAACTTAGCGTTATGATTGATTGCAGTGCTCCCATGATGATGCTAGGAGCCGTACTGGTCCAAGAAGTATGTTTTCTTCAGCTCCTGGAACCATTAATAAAGGATTATCCACTAATGGACAACACTTTTAAAAGGGTTGTCCTCTACTAGGAAAACCCCTTCTCCTTCTCCATGTTTGGCTCCATTGAAATAAAAATCTTTATTCTCACAACCTGTGCCAGTGCTGTTCCAGGAGAGGAGTGACAGCCTCAGCTCTCATTAACTATTGATTACTTATAAGTCTGATGATGGGGGCAGTGAAGCCGTTGGTGATTGGGTGCAGAGTTTGCATAACATAACAACCTCCTGTGAACCCCGGGACCATAAGTGCCAGCGTCTGGAACGGTGTCAGCACAGGAGGTGAGTATAAGCTTTTTTTATGTTAATGGGGGCAAAAATGGGGAATGAGAATGGGTTGCCAAAGTAGTGCACAACCCCTTTAAGAACAATGGGCAAGGTAGCTCTATATAGGATTACACAGGGAAATGTAATGTGTTCCCTTGCATGTGACTACCTTCAGGTTGTCACCCCTAAATATACGCTCCACTGATGAAGCGTTGGTAAGGACTTTCTTGGCTAGACTTTCTATTTGAAAATCCATTAGACTTTGTCAGAAAGGGAAAGTCCACACAGCTCCACCACCTCCATATTCTCAAAAAGTTTTTAAAGTTTAACACTGCGTGGGCTGCTGGATATTTAGCCCCTTTCTAGATTTGCTGTAGCTATAGCTACGGTTTCTTAACTTGTCTCTTAAACAAACAAAACTCATGTTATGACTTATCAAATCAAGGCTGACAAAATTATACTGTACAGCGTGTACCTCTTGAGAGCAATGTACAGTATAATTAGCAGTTAGAAATGGCAGCGCAGAGCTATTTTCTGTTTACAGCTATTCCCAATACTTGTATCTGATGTCCAGTTAAAGATAAGACCTTAAAGGGGTAGTATACTTTGGCTAACCTGCTTGGTCCTTTGAGGCTAAAGGGGGCTTTACACACAGCGATATCGCTAGTGATATCGCTAGCAAGCGTACCCGCCCCAGTCGTTTGTACGTCACGGGCAAATCGCTGCCCGTGGCGCACAATATCGTTAGGAGCCGTCACACGGACTTACCTGCCTAGCGACGTCGTTGTGGCCGGTGAACCGCCTCCTTTCGAAGGGGGCGGTTCGTGCAGCGTCACAGCGGCGTCACTAAGCAGCCGCCCAATAGAAGCAGAGGGGAGGAGATGAGTGGCCGTAACATCCCGCCCACCTCCTTCCTTCCTCATTGCCGGCGGCCGCAGGTAAGCTGTAGTTCGTTGTTCCCAAGGTTTCACACATAGCGATGTGTGCTGCCTCGGGAACGACGAACAACCTGCGTCCTCAATAATCAACGATTTTTTGAAAATGAACGACGTGTCAACGATGGACGATTTGGTGAGTATTTTCCATCGTTAACGGCCGCTCGTTGGTGTCACACGCAACGACGTCGCTAACGATGCCAGATGTGCGTCACGGAATCCGTGACCCCGGCGATATATCGTTAGATACGTCATTTCGTGTAATGGGGCCTTAAGTCCTTTAGAAAGTTTACCTAAGGTTATGAAAGATAAGTTATAAACTGGAAGTCAACCCAGCAGCAAATATTTAATTGGACTGCCAGCAGTGGAGAAATGAAGCTTTGATTTCATAGTTTCTCATACTCACCAACTGTCCCAGAACATCGAGGCTCTTCCAGGATAAGGAAAGTCCTCCAGGACTCCAAGAGGAGTCAGCAGATCTCCTAGACACTACCGAACCTACTTCAGATCTCCCAAGAAAACCAACCACTGGAAGAGTCAGCAGATCTCCCAGACAGTACCAAACCTACCCAAAATTGTCCAGAAATTCAGCCACTGAAAGAGTCAGCAGAATTCTCAGACAGTACTGAACCTACCTAAAATCTCCCAGAAAAATAGCCACTGAAAAGTCAGCAGATCTCGCAGACAATACCAACCTACCTAAAATCTCCCAAAGAAACCAGTCACTGGAGGAGTCAGCTGATCTCTCAGACAGTACTGAATGTATCTAACATCTCCCAGCAAAACAGCCACTGGAAGAGTCAGCAGATCTCCAAGATACTAACGAACCTACCTAAAATCTCCCAAGAAAAGCAGCCACCGGAAGAGTAAGCAGATCTCGCAGACAGTATCAAACAGGTACTCAAAATCTCTGAGAAAACCAGCAACCGGGGTGGAGGACTCACAGTGCTGGTTCACCTCTCTATAATCACCTTGCTAAGTTAGACTATGTGATCTGGACCATATGTGCTATGTGCTGATTCACCTTTTATTATGGGTAATATCTTGCTATGTTAGATTATGTGATCTGGACCACATGTGTCATAAGTCGACTGTATAAGGTATAATTGTATAACGATTGTGGATTCATGTGTTTAGATCCATAATCTGCCCAGTCATTTGTCCAATTTTGACACTGGGTCATATATATGGTGATTGCATTTTTTACAATCCCTCTCTTGACCAGACATGGTGATTATATTGCTCTATGGGTAACACAGCAATCATTTACCTGTTATTTGCACTAAGCACTTTAATTATAGCATCTAGGTGAATTACATATCTGTTGCTCTGTATTGGCAGGAGGAATAGACCTATGTAGGCCCTTCCAGTTTGTTACGTTAATCACTTTATTGCAACGGATAATCAGCCTGTATTTTTGTCCTCTGCATCTGTGTGTGTTTTGAACACTGTAACACTTCAATTTTAATGTTTATGTATGGTTTTATCATTGTCTAGTATACATGTGTAATAAAATTTGTATCATTGTTATGCGCAATTACTCCGGTGTTCTCATTGTTTAAATACTGTAGTGGAGTTAGGGGTGCTTCACACACAGCGAGCTCGCTGCCGAGATCGCTGCTGAGTCACGCTTTTTGTGACGCAGCAGTGACCTCATTAGCGATCTCGCTGTGTGTGACACTGAGCAGCGATCTGGCCCCTGCTGCGAGATCGCTGCTCGTTACACACAGCCCTGGTTCGTTTTCTTCAAAGCCGCTCTCCTGCTGTGACACACAGATCGCTGTGTGTGACAGCGAGAGAGCGACAAATGAAGCGAGCAGGGAGCAGGAGCCGGCGTCTGACAGCTGAGGTAAGCTGTATCCAAGATAAACATCGGGTAACCAAGGTGGTTACCCGATATTTACCTTAGTTACCAGCATCTGCAGCTCTCACGCTGCCTGTGCTGCCGGCTCCGGCTCTCTGCATATGTAGCTGCTGTACACATCGGGTTAATTAACCCGATGTGTACAGCAGCTAGGAGAGCAAGGAGCCAGCGCTAAGCAGTGTGCGCGGCTCCCTGCTCTCTGCACATGTAGCTGCATTACACATCGGGTTAATTAACCCGATGTGTACTGTAGCTATGGTAGGAGAGCAAGGAGCCAGCGCTCAGTGTGCGCGGCTCCCTGCTCCCTGCACACACAGCGCTGGTAACTAATGTAAACATCGGGTAACCATACCCGATGTTTACCTTAGTTACCAGTCTCCGCAGCTTCCAGACGGCAGCTCCGTGCAAGCGCAGCGTCGCTTGCACGTCGCTGCTGGCTGGGGGCTGTTCACTGGTCGCTGGTGAGATCTGCCTGTTTGACAGCTCACCAGCGACCATGTAGCGATGCAGCAGCGATCCTGACCAGGTCAGATCGCTGGTCGGATCGCTGCTGCATCGCTAAGTGTGAAGGTACCCTTAGCATAGTTCTTTTTGATTATGCAAATCTGGATAAATGCACTAACCGGAAAAGTCAGCAGCTCTCCCAGACAGTACCGAACCTGCCCAAAATCTCAAAGGAAAAACAGCCACTGGAAGAGTCAGCAGATCTTTCAGACACTACCAAACAAGCCTGAATTCTCCCAGATTTCAGATCCTCAAAAAAAATCATCAAATCTACCTCTGACACTGCCTGAAATCTGCCAGAACATAAGCTCTTTGAGGAGACATCAGATTTCCTGAACACTGTTGAATCAGCCTAAAATCTCCTAGAAAACCAGATCCTGGAAGAGTTTGTGGATCTCCCAAACACTTTTGAATCTGCCTAAATTCTCCAAGATAACAGAGAGAGGTTTAGAAGACGGGTTTCTGTATGCCGCGCCAATGATCACAAGTCTAAAGATCAGATTAATGTGGCTTTATTGTTGCATAGGTCTACGCGTTTCAGGAGCTCTGCCCCCTTCCTCAGGACCATAGAAAAGACAACATCAAATCTCTTGATTTGAGATTTGATGTTGTCTTTTCTATGGTCCTGAGGAAGGGGGCTGAGCTCCTGAAACGCGTAGACCTATACAACAATAAAGCCACATTAATCTGATCTTCAGACTTGTGATCATTGGCGTGGCATACAGAAACCCGTCTTTTAAACCTCTCTCTGTTATCAGCCACTTGGGTTGCCGCTGCCGTGGTCCATTTCTACATGCAAATATAGTAGTTGTGACTGTCACAACTACAGTTGGTGAGTATTATTGCTCCCCCCTCCCTTGCCCTGTACCTATAAGGGTAAGACCCTATTGCGCTTTATCTTCCACAGCTTTCTTCTCCTAAATTCTCCAAGAAAAATAGATCCTGGAACAGTCAGCAAATCTTCAGGACAGTGCCAAACATTGTTGAATCAGTTTGAAATATCCCAGAAAACCAGATCCTGCAATAGTTTTTAGATCTCCTGGACACTGATAGATCAACCTAAAATCTCATAGACTGAATAGGATAACTGAAGTGACCACTAATATATATATTCTGAGTGCAAGCCAAAAAAATACATACTATATAAGGATAAGGCTGCACATCAAACTTAGATAATGGTATAATGCCTCAAGCATATGGAAAAATATTGGAAAATACAATGAAAAATGCTACTTGCTAACTTGAACATGTGAATAATGAATTGCATACCTGCCATGAATATGAGGAAAAAGGAGATATTTAGCAATCGCATTGATCAATGTAACTGAGCCCCAAAACCTCGTCAAGGTATATCTCTATATTGGGGTCCCTAGCTCTGTGACCCTAACTGTGTGTCATCTCATTGCAATTAAAAACTGCTGTGGGTGGAGAGGGGTAACCAAGGACTGTCTTATATAGGAGATGGAAAAAACATGGCCGAAAGGGTCGGAGCTGTGTTCACATTCAGAAAAAAAACTACATATAACTGAATAGGATAACTGAAGTGAGCACTAATATATATATTCTGAGTGCAAGCCAAAAAATACATACTATATAAGGATAAGGCTGCACATCAAACTTAGATAATGGTATAATGCCTCAAGCGTATGGAAAAATATTGGAAAATACAATGAAAAATGCTACTTGCTAACTTGAACATGTGAATAATGAATTGCATACCTACCATGAATATGAGGAAAAAGGAGATATTTAGCAATCGCATTGATCAATGTAACTGAGCCCCAAAACCTCGTCAAGGTATATCTCTATATTGGGGTCCCTAGCTCTGTGACCCTAACTGTGTGTCATCTCATTGCAATTAAAAACTGCTGTGGGTGGAGAGGGGTAACCAAGGACTGTCTTATATAGGAGATGGAAAAAACATGGCCGAAAGGGGCGGAGCTGTGTTCACATTCAGAAAAAAAACTACATATAACTGAATAGGATAACTGAAGTGAGCACTAATATATATATTCTGAGTGCAAGCCAAAAAAATACATACTATATAAGGATAAGGCTGCACATCAAACTTAGATAATGGTATAATGCCTCAAGCATATGGAAAAATATTGGAAAATACAATGAAAAATGCTACTTGCTAACTTGAACATGTGAATAATGAATTGCATACCTGCCATGAATATGAGGAAAAAGGAGATATTTAGCAATCGCATTGATCAATGTAACTGAGCCCCAAAACCTCGTCAAGGTATATCTCTATATTGGGGTCCCTAGCTCTGTGACCCTAACTGTGTGTCATCTCATTGCAATTAAAAACTGCTGTGGGTGGAGAGGGGTAACCAAGGACTGTCTTATATAGGAGATGGAAAAAACATGGCCGAAAGGGGCGGAGCTGTGTTCACATTCAGAAAAAAAACTACATATAACTGAATAGGATAACTGAAGTGAGCACTAATATATATATTAGAGATATACCTTGACGAGGTTTTGGGGCTCAGTTACATTGATCAATGCGATTGCTAAATATCTCCTTTTTCCTCATATTCATGGCAGGTATGCAATTCATTATTCACATGTTCAAGTTAGCAAGTAGCATTTTTCATTGTATTTTCCAATATTTTTCCATACGCTTGAGGCATTATACCATTATCTAAGTTTGATGTGCAGCCTTATCCTTATATAGTATGTATTTTTTTGGCTTGCACTCAGAATATATATATTAGTGCTCACTTCAGTTATCCTATTCAGTTATATGTAGTTTTTTCTCTGAATGTGAACACAGCTCCGCCCCTTTCGGCCATGTTTTTTCCATCTCCTATATAAGACAGTCCTTGGTTACCCCTCTCCACCCACAGCAGTTTTTAATTGCAATGAGATGACACACAGCTAGGGTCACAGAGCTAGGGACCCCAATATAGAGATATACCTTGACGAGGTTTTGGGGCTCAGTTACATTGATCAATGCGATTGCTAAATATCTCCTTTTTCCTCATATTCATGGCAGGTATGCAATTCATTATTCACATGTTCAAG
The DNA here is from genome assembly GCF_048569485.1 of Anomaloglossus baeobatrachus. Taxonomy (NCBI): domain Eukaryota; kingdom Metazoa; phylum Chordata; class Amphibia; order Anura; family Aromobatidae; genus Anomaloglossus; species Anomaloglossus baeobatrachus. The sequence goes on along the minus strand of NC_134359.1, from coordinate 225,537,066 downwards.
TTAGCAAGTAGCATTTTTCATTGTATTTTCCAATATTTTTCCATATGCTTGAGGCATTATACCATTATCTAAGTTTGATGTGCAGCCTTATCCTTATATAGTATGCATTTTTTTGGCTTGCACTCAGAATATATATATTAGTGCTCACTTCAGTTATCCTATTCAGTTATATGTAGTTTTTTTTCTGAATGTGAACACAGCTCCGCCCCTTTCGGCCATGTTTTTTCCATCTCCTATATAAGACAGTCCTTGGTTACCCCTCTCCACCCACAGCAGTTTTTAATTGCAATGAGATGACACACAGTTAGGGTCACAGAGCTAGGGACCCCAATATAAAGATATACCTTGACGAGGTTTTGGGGCTCAGTTACATTGATCAATGCGATTGCTAAATATCTCCTTTTTCCTCATATTCATGGCAGGTATGCAATTCATTATTCACATGTTCAAGTTAGCAAGTAGCATTTTTCATTGTATTTTCCAATATTTTTCCATATGCTTGAGGCATTATACCATTATCTAAGTTTGATGTGCAGCCTTATCCTTATATAGTATGTATTTTTTTGGCTTGCACTCAGAATATATATATTAGTGCTCACTTCAGTTATCCTATTCAGTTATATGTAGTTTTTTTTCTGAATGTGAACACAGCTCCGCCCCTTTCGGCCATGTTTTTTCCATCTCCTATATAAGACAGTCCTTGGTTACCCCTCTCCACCCACAGCAGTTTTTAATTGCAATGAGATGACACACAGTTAGGGTCACATAGCTAGGGACCCCAATATAGAGATATACCTTGACGAGGTTTTGGGGCTCAGTTACATTGATCAATGCGATTGCTAAATATCTCCTTTTTCCTCATATTCATGGCAGGTATGCAATTCATTATTCACATGTTCAAGTTAGCAAGTAGCATTTTTCATTGTATTTTCCAATATTTTTCCATATGCTTGAGGCATTATACCATTATCTAAGTTTGATGTGCAGCCTTATCCTTATATAAAATCTCATAGACAACCAGCTCCTGGAGGAGATGACTCGCCCACCGCAGGGCTATGGGACACCCGGTGCCGGGCCGGACTAGTCCGGGGGTCGTCAGTGGTGGCGGAGCCCGACTCCGTGGCCCTGGTGGGTGTCAGTTAAATATGGCTGGTGAATAAAGTTTGTGTTCGTGACGCCACCTGTGGTATGTGGCTATTAAGCCACCGCTGCGGTGTGAGGCCTCCGGGGTGATGATATGGCAGCAATGGTGGTACTGCTCCCCACAGGTGGAGCGGTGCCCCGGGGACACTGTTGGTGCTCGTGAGAGTCCATGGTGTTGTGTGGATAACATGGTGCAGGGCCGACAGGCAATGAAAGAAACAGGCACAAACAACAGTCTCTTTACCTTCTCCTCTTTTACTTCACAAACGGTTAGTCCTGAGAGACCGTTACAGGTGGTAAAGGGCTACGGCCGGCCTGGAAGTAACTGAGATGTCGTTTTGGCCAGATGAGTATGAGGCCTACTCCTTTTCTTTTCCTTACTGTGATAGGACCCTGCTCTCTGGATTTAGCAATGGCCCTCTTGCTGCTGGGACCGGTGGTACGTCCCTTTCCCTCTGTGGTAGGCTGCGCAGGCCCTCTCTGGTGCTTCTCTGCTGGAGTCCACACCGGGCCCTGATGATGCAGCTGTACCTTCGGGCTGTTTATGGGCCAGGTGCTTGCAGCTCTCCTGCCCTTCGGATCCGGCTACCAGGGAGTATTTTAGGCCCTGGTGGCCACAGACTCCGATGTCCGAGTCTCCTCCTGCTTCACTGGGCCAAGCTGCTCCAGCTCTAGGCCCCAATTCCAAAGGACAGCACTACTCTGCGTCTGCTTGCTATCACTTCTCTCTACAGACTGACCACTAACCCCTGCGTTGGATGTTAAACTTACTGGCCAATAGACCTCCCAATTACCTCCAGGCTCAGCATTAACCCTTTGGAGGGGCAATGCTGTTGTGGCGACCAGGTCCTGGGGCGCCACACTCCCCCTTAGTTAAACTCAGTTCTCCCAGACTGAAGAAAACAAAACAAAACATGTTAGAACATTTCATCCCATTATGGGAGGCACATTTCCTTAAACGTTACAAACTTAAACAATACTATAAGAGTCCAGTGTGGCTCCCTGCCTGGTGTCCATTACACTGCTCCATAGGGGACCCACCACGATAAAACCCCCAACGTAGGCTCTGGGCGTGCGTCAGAGCATTGATGACCCCACTCTATGCACGCCGGACGGGTTTTTCTTCAGGGGTGCTGAGTACACTGGTGCTAACTATGTACAGCTAGAGTGTTGGCCACCCATAGTCCAGTGGCCCAATTGTCCATTTACTTAATTACCTAAGACAAAAAACATTTTATACAAGACATTTCAACTAACTATATACATTCTGTTAGGTATTTTACTTTCTATGTTCTATACCTTGGAGGGGGCTGTCCCCGAGTGCTACATTGGGACCGGCGTAGCTCTGGGGTTTGTCCCTGACTACTTGGAGTGTCTGCCCCCTCCGTGTTACTGGTAGGCCTAACCCTGACAGGTATGCGTGTTGGTTGCCTACGGGGTCTCAGATTCGCCAAGGGTACGACAGGTTCACCACTGGCAGGGGGTTGATTCTCCTGTTCTACTGCTGGCGTGTCATCTTGTGTTGGGACGGAGAGTTCCTTAGGTGGATCTGGAACCTCTTCTGTCTCCGGCTCGACCAACTGCGGGAACGTCAAGACTGGTACCACTATGGCGTTATTGATTCGGGTCCAAGTTTTGGGGAATTTTCCGAGGATTGTTTGGATAATTTCTTGCTCCTTTTCTTGAATTTGGGGACTTTCTTGTATTTCTTCTTTTTGGATTTTGCACCGCTCAGGGCGCGCTTTCAGGCGGTCTCTAGAAACTGTTTGATAGGTCTTGCCTTCATCCTTGCTTATGAGGCATACCTTACTATTGTCAAAGTTGGAGGGAATAATGGTGTAGGGTTCATTCTCCCACTGATCATCTAATTTATGCGCCCTCCGCTTTTTCTTGAGGACCTGTTCTCCAGGTGCTAAGGGAGTTGCTGGGGCCGTTTGATTGTAGTTCTGTTCCTGTCTCGTTCTTGCTTGGGACAGGCTCTTTTCTACGCATTCCTGAACTCTGCGGTACTGCTGTTGTCGTTCTGTATCCCAATCTTCTATCTCTTGAACTGCTTCAGGTGACACAGTTCCCATCTCCAAGTCTACAGGTAACTTGCCAGGTCTTGCTCGCATCAGGTAAGCAGGGCTGCAGTTGGTCGAATTTACTGGGATATGGTTATACAGGTCTACCAGATCTGGTAACTTCTCTGGCCATTGGTTTCTTTCTTCCAGAGGTAGAGTCTTGAGCATATCAATAACCACATGGTTCATCTTCTCGCACAATCCATTGGTTTGGGGGTGGTACGGTGTTGTTCTGATTTTCTTACAACCGTAGATGTTACAGAACTCTTGGAACACTTCTGCCTCGAATGCAGGACCTTGATCAGCCAGTACCCTTTCAGGGTAACCGTGAGGTCGACAAAAGTATGCCTGAAACGCTCTAGCTGCTGTTCTGGCTGTCTGGTCCTTCACAGGCACTACTACCAGGAAACGAGAGTAATGGTCCACAATGGTGAGGGCGTACACATAGCCTGACCGGCTCGGTGTTAACTTCACGTGGTCCAGGGCCACCAACTCTAGGGGCTGCTTCGTGACAATTGGCTGTAGGGGAGACCTCTGGCTGGCACCATCTTTCCGCCTCAGGTTACACGGACCACAGTCTCGGCACCACTTCTCGACTGTCTTTCTCATGTGCACCCAGTAGAACCGATCACGGAGTAGGGTCTCCAACTTCTTCCACCCGAAGTGTCCTGCTTTATCATGGTAAGCTGCTAGGACCATTGGAGCATCCCTCTGTGGGACCACTATCTGCCAGACGAGTTCATTTGTTCGCCAGTTGTCATATCTCTTGCATAGCTTGCCTTGGTAGGTGAACAGTCGTCCCCTCTCCTTCCACAGCTGCTGGGCTTTTTCTGGAGCATCTGGGCCAAGATGGGTCTCAGCTTGTGCTAGCTTTTCTTTGACCAATCGCACGGCCGGGTCACCGTTCTGTGTCTCTTACCAATTATGGTGGAGTAATGGGTTGACCGAGACCTCGTGCTGGCTCGAGCGCTTCACTCCTACAGCATGCTCACACTGGGAGACACCTTGGTGATGGAAAGTCGGTAACTCTATCTCTTCGAGTTCATCCAGGTCTTCTCCAGACTCGGGTAAGTGAGGCATTCTGGACAGCGCATCAGCATTGTTATTCTTCTTGCCAGCCCGGTACTTGATGGTAAAGTCAAAGTTAGACAGCAGGGCCATCCATCGCTGCTCCAAAGCACCTAACTTGGCTGTTGCCAGATGTGTCAATGGGTTGTTGTCCGTGAAGATGGTGAACTTGGCCGATGCCAGATAGTGCTTGAAGCGTTCAGTCACTGCCCAAACAATAGCGAGGAACTCCAGCTTGAAGGAACTGTAGTTTTCTGGATTTCTTTCTGTGGGACGAAGCTTCCTATTGGCGTAAGCTATCACCTTCTCCCGGCCTCCCTGCACCTGGGACAGAACTGCTCCCAGTCCCACGTTGCTGGCGTCTGTGTACAGTACAAACGGCTGGCTGTAGTCAGGGTAGGCCAGAATTTCTTCTCCCGTGAGAGCCCCTTTCAGCCGGACAAAAGATGTTTCTATTTGACTGTTCCATTCAAATGGAGGGCTTTGCTTCTTAGCCTTCTTTGGCTGGCCCACCAGGAGATCTTGAAGAGGCGCTGCTATCTTGGTGAAACCATCAATGAACCTTCGGTAGTAGCCCACCAGCCCAAGGAACTGCCGCACCTCCTTTACCGTGGTGGGTCTTGGCCAGTCCTTGATTACGGTGACTTTCTCCGGATCAGGTGCCACACCTTCTGCGCTGACCACATGACCCAGGTACTGTACCTTTGGCTTCAAGAGGTGACATTTGGACGGCTTTATCTTCAGGCCATACTCCGACAAGGACTCAAACACTTCTGCTAAGTGCCTCAGGTGGTCTTCGTAGGTCTTGGAGTAGACTATGACGTCATCCAGGTACAATAGCACGGTTTCAAAGTTGTGATGGCCCAAGCAGCACTCCATCAATCTCTGAAATGTCCCTGGGGCATTGCATAGCCCGAACGGCATACAATTGAACTCGCAGAGGCCCATTGGTGTCGTGAATGCAGTCTTCTCCTTGTCCGCCTCTGCCACGGGAACCTGCCAATACCCACTGGTGAGATCCAAGGTGGAGAAATAGTTAGCTGACTTTAAGACTGTTAGTGACTCCTCTATTCTGGGTAGTGGATAAGCATCTTTATGTGTAATGCGGTTAATTTGTCTGTAATCTACGCACATTCTCATTGTACCATCTTTTTTCTTTACGAGCACTAGTGGAGCTGCCCAGGGGTACAACTATCTCTGATAACCCCGGCCTCCTTCATTTCCCGTAACATTTCTTTGGCACGCTGATACTGTGCTGGGAGTACAGGGCGGTATCTCTCTTTAATGGGATGATGGTCACCAGTGGGGATTTGATGTTTGACCCCTTTTACCTGCCCAAAATCTAGGGGGTGTTTGCTGAAGACCCGCTCGTATTCCTGTACCACCCGATAAACCCCATGCTTTTGGTGTGAGGGGGTGGAGTCGGTGCCCACATGCAATTTTTGGCACCAGTCCTCCAGCTGTCCCTTGGAGCCATTGTCTTCCGCCTGGTCGGACGGGATCAAGGGTTCCACTGCTTTGATGGTATTGTTACTGACAATGTACAGTTATGCTACCGTGGCGTACCGGGGCAATTTGGCTTCCTCCTCCCCACAATTCAGGACGCGGACGGGCACTCTTCCCTTGCGGACGTCTGCTACCCCTCTGGCTATCAGGACTCCAGGCCTACTTTCTGAATACACAGGTTCTACCAGGGCCTGGTAATCTTGACCCTTGAGGCCTATTGCTGCCCGACACCATATCAACATTTCACTTTTTGGGGGTATTGCAATGGGGAGAGGGTCACTTACCCTTACACTGCCAATTTCTCCTCTGGCCAGCTCTACCTGCTGCCTCCTCATTAAGGCTCTGATCTCCCTCTGTAGGGCACGCTGCTGCTCGGAGCTGGCATTTTCAGACGCCTGTTGCAACAAAATTATCACTTCGGCAATACAATTTTCCATCACATTTGTACCAATGGTTAGCAGTGGGTTAGATTCTTTGCAATCAATATCTACAATTATCATCCCCTGACATGGCAATTCTTCCCGCCTCACTTTAATGGTTACTTCCTTATACCCAATTTGAGGTAATGGCTGACCATTACTGGCCACAATCGTTAAATCATCATCTGGGCCATGGTCAATGTCTGAATCAGCCCAATATCTTTTGTACAGTTTATAAGGGATGGTTGTTACCTGGGACCCCGTATCCAGGAGGGCATTCAAGGGGATCTCGTCCAGCACAATAGGAAGGACCGGGCGTCCTCCCACATACTTGCTGCGACTGGGGGTTGAGCTGGGCTTCCTTACACCTGGGGGTTGGCTCCTGGCCCCAGGTTCGGCCCATTTAAAGGACAGTGTCGTGCAATGTGGCCCGCCTGGCTGCAGCGGCGGCAGATCGGTTGTCCCGTTGAATCATACCGGTCTGTGTCTTTCCCTCGGGTCGGCGGAATCCTCCTCTGTAGCATCCATGGGACATCATCTGGGCTGGAGGCCAACTCGATTCTTGCAGGTGATGGGGTCACTTGTAGAGACTGCACAGTCTTAGCAAGGGCAGCTACAGTCTTGGTCAGCTCCTGGACCTGCTGTCTGAGCTCTGCAGTGGGATCCTTATCCAGGGACTGCGCCTCATCCCCCGCAGCGGCTCGGGTTGCAGGCACCACCCCGGGGTACGTGATAGCAAGAGGCCGGAGGGGTACTGGGTCATTCGGTGTAGATTCTCTCAGTACCCAGATGGCCTGGTCCTTAAACTTTGCAAAGTCCAGAGCAGGGTTCTGCAGGACCATGATACGCAGCTGGGTCCTGTGGGCATCTGACAGGAGCCCTTCTATGAACTGCTCAGTTAGGAGTTTGTCTTCTTCACGTACACTCTCTGGGTCCACCTGTTTAATTGCTTTCAGGGCCTCCTGCAAGTTTAAGGCATAGTCCCTTATGCTGTCTGTGGCCCGTTGTTTGCACCCAAAGAATCTCATCTTTATTTCTGCTGGGGTACGGGTGTCAAAAGTACTCTTTAACTTGGCCAGTATCTGGGTTGCTGTCCCTTTATCTGTATCAAATGAGAAAGCCGCGGAGACACCATCACATGTTTCTCAACGCTGGCAGGAAACTAGCCAGGTCTTTCACCGGGAAAGAACAACCACGGGAAGGGCAGTCTCCAGTCAAAGAAACCACCTATACCAAACATGGTATCCATCCACAGACAGCCGTTTCGGGGTATTTGCCCCTCATCAGTGTGGAGTAGGAATCTGGCTAGTGGGGGGGCAATGCCTAGTAAAAGACTACTTAAGCAAGCATTGTTGACCTTAGGGAGATCAACATATCCACTGCGGAGACACCATCACGTGTTTCTCAACACAGTGATTCTAGAGCAAAGCCCCCTGGGAAGAATGCAAATGAGAAAGCCGTGGAGACACCATCACATGTTTCTCAACGCTGGCAGGAAACTAACTAGGTCTTTCACCGGGAAGGAACAACCACGGGAAGGGCAGTCTCCATTCAAGGAGACCACCTATACCAAACATGGTATCCATCCACAGACAGCCGTTTCGGGGTATTTGCCTCTCATCAGTGTGGAGTAGGAATCTGGCTAGTGGGGGCAATGCCTAGTAAAAGACTACTTAAGCAAGCATTGTTGACCTTAGGGAGATCAACATATCCACTGCGGAGACACCATCACGTGTTTCTCAACACAGTGATTCTAGAGCAAAGCCCCCTGGGAAGTATGCAAATGAGAAAGCCGTGGAGACACCATCACATGTTTCTCAACGCTGGCAGGAAACTAGCTAGGTCTTTCACCGGGAAGGAACAACCACGGGAAGGGCAGTCTCCAGTCAAGGAGACCACCTATACCAAACATGGTATCCATCCACAGACAGCCGTTTCGGGGTATTTGCCTCTCATCAGTGTGGAGTAGGAATCTGGCTAGTGGGGGCAATGCCTAGTAAAAGACTACTTAAGCAAGCATTGTTGACCTTAGGGAGATCAACATATCCACTGCGGAGACACCATCACGTGTTTCTCAACACAGTGATTCTAGAGCAAAGCCCCCTGGGAAGTATGCAAATGAGAAAGCCGCGGAGACACCATCACATGTTTCTCAACGCTGGCTCTAGAATCACTGTGTTGAGAAACATATGATGGTGTCTCCGCAGTGGATATGTTGATCTCCCTAAGGTCAACAATGCTTGCTTAAGTAGTCTTTTACTAGGCATTGCCCCCCCACTAGCCAGATTCCTACTCCACACTGATGAGGGGCAAATACCCCGAAACGGCTGTCTGTGGATGGATACCATGTTTGGTATAGGTGGTCTCCTTGACTGGAGACTGCCCTTCCCGTGGTTGTTCCTTCCCGGTGAAAGACCTAGCTAGTTTACTGCCAGCGTTGAGAAACATGTGATGGTGTCTCTGCGGATTTCTCATTTGCATACTTCCCAGGGGGCTTTGCTCTAGAATCACTGTGTTGAGAAACACGTGATGGTGTCTCCACAGTGGATATGTTGATCTCCCTAAGGTCAACAATGCTTGCTTAAGTAGTCTTTTACTAGGCATTGCCCCTACTAGCCAGATTCCTACTCCACACTGATGAGGGGCAAATACCCCGAAACAGCTGTCTGTGGATGGATAACATGTTTGGTATAGGTGGTCTCCTTGACTGGAGAGTGCCCTTCCCGTGGTTGTTCCTTCCCGGTGAAAGACCTGGCTAGTTTCCTGCCAGTGTTGAGAAACATGTGATGGTGTCTCCGTGGCTTTCTCATTTGCATACTTCCCAGGGGGCTTTGCTCTAGACTCACTGTGTTGAGAAACATGTGATCGTGTCTCCGCAGTGGATATGTTGATCTCCCTAAGGTCAACAATGCTTGCTTAAGTAGTCTTTTACTAGGCATTGCCCCCACTAGCCAGATTCCTACTCCACACTGATGAGGGGCAAATACCCCGAAACGGCTGTCTGTGGATGGATACCATGTTTGGTATAGGTGGTCTCCTTGACTGGAGACTGCCCTTCCCGTGGTTGTTCCTTCCCGGTGAAAGACCTGGCTAGTTTCCTGCCAGCGTTGAGAAACATGTGATGGTGTCTCTGCGGCTTTCTCATTTGCATACTTCCCAGGGGGCTTTGCTCTAGAATCACTGTGTTGAGAAACACGTGATGGTGTCTCCGCAGTGGATATGTTGATCTCCCTAAGGTCAACAATGCTTGCTTAAGTAGTCTTTTACTAGGCATTGCCCCCCACTAGCCAGATTCCTACTCCACACTGATGAGGGGCAAATACCCCGAAACGGCTGTCTGTGGATGGATACCATGTTTGGTATAGGTGGTCTCCTTGACTGGAGACTGCCCTTCCCGTGGTTGTTCCTTCCCGGTGAAAGACCTGGCTAGTTTCCTGCCAGCGTTGAGAAACATGTGATGGTATCTCCGCGGCTTTCTCGTTTGCATACTTCCCAGGGGGCTTTGCTCTAGAATCACTGTGTTGAGAAACACGTGATGGTGTCTCCGCAGTGGATATGTTGATCTCCCTAAGGTCAACAATGCTTGCTTAAGTAGTCTTTTACTAGGCATTGCCCCCACTAGCCAGATTCCTACTCCACACTGATGAGGGGCAAATACCCTGAAACGGCTGTCTGTGGATGGATACCATGTTTGGTATAGGTGGTCTCCTTGACTGGAGACTGCCCTTCCCGTGGTTGTTCCTTCCCGGTGAAAGACCTGGCTAGTTTCCTGCCAGCGTTGAGAAACATGTGATGGTGTCTCCGCGGCTTTCTCATTTGCATACTTCCCAGGGGGGCTTTGCTCTAGAATCACTGTGTTGAGAAACACGTGATGGTGTCTCCGCAGTGGATATGTTGATCTCCCAAAGGTCAACAATGCTTGCTTAAGTAGTCTTTTACTAGGCATTGCCCCCACTAGCCAGATTCCTACTCCACACTGATGAGGGGCAAATACCCCGAAACAGCTGTCTGTGGATGGATAACATGTTTGGTATAGGTGGTCTCCTTGACTGGAGACTGCCCTTCCCGTGGTTGTTCCTTCCCGGTGAAAGACCTGGCTAGTTTCCTGCCAGCGTTGAGAAACATGTGATGGTGTCTCCGCGGCTTTCTCATTTGCATACTTCCCAGGGGGCTTTGCTCTAGACTCACTGTGTTGAGAAACACGTGATCGTGTCTCCGCAGTGGATATGTTGATCTCCCTAAGGTCAACAATGCTTGCTTAAGTAGTCTTTTACTAGGCATTGCCCCCCCACTAGCCAGATTCCTACTCCACACTGATGAGGGGCAAATACCCCGAAACGGCAGTCTGTGGATGGATACCATGTTTGGTATAGGTGGTCTCCTTGACTGGAGACTGCCCTTCCCGTGGTTGTTCCTTCCCAGTGAAAGACCTGGCTAGTTTCCTGCCAGCGTTGAGAAACATGTGATGGTGTCTCTGCGGCTTTCTCATTTGCATACTTCCCAGGGGGCTTTGCTCTAGAATCACTGTGTTGAGAAACATGTGATGGTGTCTCCGCAGTGGATATGTTGATCTCCCTAAGGTCAACAATGCTTGCTTAAGTAGTCTTTTACTAGGCATTGCCCCCACTAGCCAGATTCCTACTCCACACTGATGAGGGGCAAATACCCCGAAATGGCTGTCTGTGGATGGATACCATGTTTGGTATAGGTGGTCTCCTTGACTGGAGACTGCTCTTCCCGAGGTTGTTCCTTCCCGGTGAAAAACCTGGTTAGTTTCCTGCCAGCGTTCAGAAACATGTGATGGTATCTCTGCGGCTTTCTCATTTGCATACTTCCCAGGGGGCTTTGCTCTAGAATCACTGTGTTGAGAAACACGTGATGGTGTCTCCGCAGTGGATATGTTGATCTCCCTAAGGTCAACAATGCTTGCTTAAGTAGTCTTTTACTAGGCATTGCCCCCACTAGCCAGATTCCTACTCCACACTGATGAGGGGCAAATACCCCGAAACGGCTGTCTGTGGATGGATACCATGTTTGGTATAGGTGGTCTCCTTGACTGGAGACTGCCCTACCCGTGGTTGTTCCTTCCCGGTGAAAGACCTGGCTAGTTTCCTGCCAGCGTTGAGAAACATGTGATGGTGTTTCCGCGGCTTTCTCATTTGCATACTTCCCAGGGGGCTTTGCTCTAGAATCACTGTGTTGAGAAACACGTGATGGTGTCTCCGCTGTGGATATGTTGATCTCCCTAAGGTCAACAATGCTTGCTTAAGTAGTCTTTTACTAGGCATTGCCCCCCACTGGCCAGATTCCTACTCCACACTGATGAGGGTCAAATACCCCGAAACGGCTGTCTGTGGATGGATACCATGTTTGGTATAGGTGGTCTCCTTGACTGGAGACTGCCCTTCCCGTGGTTGTTCCTTCTCAGTGAAAGACCTGGCTAGTTTCCTGCCAGCGTTGAGAAACATATGATGGTGTCTCTGCGGCTTTCTCATTTGCATACTTCCCAGGGGGCTTTGCTCTAGAATCACTGTGTTGAGAAACACGTGATGGTGTCTCCGCAGTGGATATGTTGATCTCCCTAAGGTCAACAATGCTTGCTTAAGTAGTCCTTTATCTGTATCAGGCCAGGACTTCACTTCATGCTGGGCCGCGCCGGCTAGCTGCCCCATTAATATGCCCACCTTCTGGCTCTCAGTCAGCGGATACACTCTAAACAAGCTGTGCAGCCTTTCTCTGAAGTCGCTCAGGGTATATGACTCCCCGGAGTACTGCGGCAGCCATTCTGCTCCCGGGATGTACGGCATTGTGATTGGCATTACCGGCGCTACGGCGGGGGCTGGGGCGATGGCGACTGGGATTACATCGGCCGGTGCTGCTGCGTCTTGAGCTACCACAGCCACCTGCTCACCCTCTGTGTCGGACATCTTCCTCTTCCTTAGTGGACCTTACCAGGCTCCGCTTTCTTTTTAAAATCTCTTCCGGGTAGCGCGGGGTTAACGACCCTCCACTCTGATGGCGCGCTCCCTTCGCGCTTTTTTTCGGGCACGCCCCCCTTCTTCCTGCGCTCAGCGAGGCTAATGGCGGCGGCAGTTTTCAAACAGTAACACAGTCTTTTAAGCACAGTTTCTGCAGGCGCACAGTACCCGGTGGGACCGGGCACGAAATCCTGTTCGTGACGCCAAAGTTGACTCGCCCACTCCAGGGCTATGGGACACCCGGTGCCGCGCCGGACTAGTCCGGGGGTCGTCAGTGGTGGCGGGGCCCGACTTCGTGGCCCATGGTGGGTGTCAGTTAAATATGGCTGGTGAATAAAGTTTGTGTTCGTGACGCCACGTGTGGTATGCGGCTTTTAAGCCGCCGCTGCTGTGTGAGGCCTCCGGGGTGATGATATGGCAGCAATGGTGGTACTGCTCCCCACAGGTGGAGCGGTGCCCCGGGGACACTGTTGGTGCTCGTGAGAGTCTATGGTGTTGTGTGGATAACACGGTGCAGGGCCGACAGGCAATGAAAGAAACAGGCACAAACAACAGTCTCTTTACCTTCTCCTCTTTTACTTCACAAACGGTTAGTCCTGGGAGACCGTTACAGGTGGTAGAGGGCTCCGGCCGGCCTGGAAGTAACTGAGATGTCGTTTTGGCCAGATGAGTATGAGACCTACTCCTGTTCTTTCCCTTACTGTGATAGGACCCTGCTCTCTGGATTTAGCAATGGCCCTCTTGCTGCTGGGACCGGTGGTACGTCCCTTTCCCTCTGTGGTAGGCTGCGCAGGCCCTCTCTGGTGCTTCTCTGCTGGAGTCCACACCGGGCCCTGATGATGCAGCTGTACCTTCGGGCTGTTTATGGGCCAGGTGCTTGCAGCTCTCCTGCCCTTCGGATCCGGCTACCAGGGAGTATTTTAGGCCCTGGTGGCCACAGACTCCGATGTCCGAGTCTCTTCTGTGCCTCTCTCCTCCTCCTGATTCACTGGGCCAAGCTGCTCCAGCTCTAGTCCCCAATTCCACGGGACAGCACTACTCTGCGTCTGCTTGCTATCACTTCTCTCTACAGACTGACCACTAACCCCTCCCTCGGGTCAGGCTTAAGGAATGCTCCCTGGAATTCCAGGTTCAGAGCTCCCCCTGCTGGCCTGAGGGAGGAACTGCGTTGGATGTTAAACTTACTGGCCAATAGACCTCCCAATTACCTCCAGGCTCAGCATTAACCCTTTGGAGGGGCAATGCTGTTGTGGCGACCAGGTCCTGGGGCGCCACAGAGACAGCAGCCCTACCTGGTCATTGCTGAATCAGCCTGACATCTCCCAAAAAACAGATTGTGGAAGAATCCCAATCACTGCTGTACCTGCCTGGAATCTATCAGAAAACCAGCGCCTGGAATAGTCAGCAGTGTAGGGTCAGTCATTGAATTATAATAAGTAGATCAGGGTTCCCAAGTTTTCTCAAATTGCCCCATTCCAAGTCACTATGAGAAAGGACAACCATTATATGTGTAAGTGATATCCAAAGTAGAGGTCAAGTAAGAAGGATCTGGTGATTTCCAATGTCTCATGATTACCAGTTTGGCAGTGAGCAATAGATATCCCATTAATCCACCTGATATTAGAAGGAAGAGAGAGTACTGATGTCCACAAGTTGCCAGAGAGGATTCATATGCCAAAAGGATATATCTCTCCAAAGACCAAAAAGGATACATAAAGATTTATATCAGTGATTAGCAGGTTGCAAATATTTTGCCAAGAGATCTGGATCTAAGGACATGACCACCGGAGGTAATATGGCCTTCCTTTGAGTACAATATGTCTCTAACAAAGATTAGGGCAGTCTGGGAAAATATTTCCTGTCTCTCTGGTATGTAGTACCATCTCATCTATCTTTTCATAGCTGCCTCATAATGGGAGGTACGTGTAAAGTTTTTCAGTATAAATGTGGCTGCTTATGCCAGGTACTTTCCATAAAGGACTTCCCGTGGTCCAATTCTCATGAAAGATTGTGTGAATATTTTTCAACTGACATTTTTATTTTTGCATAGAATGTTTTACTATTTATCAGCCTTCTGAGTTTTAGCTTCTTAGACTGAAGATGGCACTGCGCATTACTCGATCGAGGTACTCGTGGAGCTTGGCCGAGTATCACGGGTGCTTGGATATTTTGTCCGTGAAACAACAACCACAACGCACAAGCTTGCTTCACTGCATGATGTGCGCAGGCACCCCAGGGAGAGACATTATCAGCCTCTGAATGGCTCTCCCAAAGGATAAAACAACATTCTCGGACATAGCGTGACAAAAAAAAACGCCCTCCCACCAGAAATACTCTGCTTATGGCTGGCTTTTTGTGGGTGGAGACCGAAATAGGCCATTCATTAACTTTCCAGAATGTTCGTTACTTGCGTCAAGCTCATCCGAGCGTCTGACCAGCTCAAATCGAGTAACGAGCATTCGAACATTTTAGTGCTCACCCATCACTAGTCTTATGGCAATAACCACTGTTCTGTGTTGGACACTAAATGGAAGAGGATCCATCAGAAGCAAAGACTGCAACTGGTAGTTGAAGATTGGGTATCTCTCATACGTGAAGTATACTGGTAGGTTGCGTAAGGACGGAGTTAAATTTGTCCCCAGGTTTTTGCCATCTAAGCTGAAAATAGTATAATGTAGAGATAGAAGCACTGATTCCAGCAACATCTAACTTCCTAGGCTGCTAGCTCTGTAGGTTTTTTTTTATATATATAAAAAATGACTGTTTTATGAACAGATTATCATTAGAGATGAGCGATGTTCGATTCGAACCGTTCGCCAATTTCAAACTCGAGTGATTTTGGGCGGTGTTCGAGTCGTTCGATGAACTCAAAGGATTTCAAGTTCAGCCGTTTGAGTTACCGTTCAATAACGGTTCTATTACCAAAAGTGTGGCTTTTCACAGTAAGGTGTGCAGCTCCACACATCGCTGTGTGTAAACCCGCAGGAGCGACAAACATCTCCTTACCTGCGTCCCGACGGCAATGCGGAAGGGAGAAGGTGAGCGGGATGTTATGTCCTGCTCATCTCCGCCCCTCCACTTCTATTGACTAGCCGATTAGTGACGTTGCGGTGACGTCGCTGTGACGCCGAACGCACCTCCCCCTTGAAGGAGGGATATTTCGGCAGTCACAGCGACGTCGCCGACCAGGTATGTGCGTGTGAAGCTGCCGTAGTGATAATATTCGCTACGGCAGCAATCACCACATATCGCATGTGCGTTACTATTGCGCTCGGCATCGCTAGCCGATGCTAGCAATGTCGCAACGTGTAAAGTACCCCTAAGGCTATGTGCGTACGTTGTGTATTTGCATGTGTCCTGCGTCCCCAGCACAATCCCTCTCTCTTTCTTACTCACCGATCACGGGCGCGGCGCAGCACGGCTGTCACAAAGCTACGGCGGCTTTTCCTCTTTTGAAAATGGCTGCCACTCATTATTCAATCTGGTATTCCCTGCTTTCCCCGCCCACCGACGATCATAATTGGTTGCAGTCAGACACATGCCCGCGCTGAGTGACAGCTGTCTCACTGCAACCAATCACAGCCGCTGGCGGGCGGGTCTATATCGTGCATTAAAATAAATAAATAAATAATTGAAAAAAAAAAAAAACTGCGGTCCCACCCAATTTTGATACCAGCCAGGATAAAGCCACATGGCTGGAGGCTGGTATTGTCAGGATGGGGAGCGCCACGTTATGGAGAGCCCACCACCCTAACAATATCAGCCAGCAGCCACCCGGAATTGCCTCCATTAGAGCTTTTGCCTCTGCTACATGAAGCTGACAGGGAGCTCCATAGCATACGAGCGCTCTGTGTCAGCTCCACACAGCAACTGAAGTGAGCCGCGCTGTCACTGGAGACTTCACTCAGGTAGTGCCTGCGTGTAATATATCTCTCTCTCTCTCTTTCTCTCTCTTTTTTTCTCTCTTTTTCTCTCCTCTTTGTAGCTGAATAATCCACTTCTGGATTCTCTACTGCAATACAGAGGTCAAGATCACCAAATCTTCCTATGCTTTTCATTACAGGCAGTGGCTCAATGAGTAGAGCTGCCGCCTAAAAATAATTAGTTCACGAGTTTGAGTCCAGGCTGTCCGCAGGGCAGCTGGAAGAGTTGGATACAGCGCCAGAAGATGGCGCTTCTATGAAAGCGCCATTTTCTGGGGCGGCTGCAGACTGCAATTTGCAACAGGGGTGCCCAGAAAGCTTGGGCACCCTGCGCTGCGGATTCCAATCCCCAGCTGCCTAGTTGTACCTGGCTGGACACAAAAAGTGGGCAAAGCCTACGTCATTTTTTTTCTAAATTATTTCATGAAATTCATGAAATAATTAAAAAAAAAAAGGCTTCGCTATATTTTTGGTTCCCAGCCGGGTACAAATAGGTAGCTGGAGGTTGAGGGCAGCCCGTAGCTGCCCGCTGTACCTGGCTAGCATACAAAAAACATGGTCGAAGCCCATGTAATTTTTTTTGGGGGGGGCAAAAAACTCCTGCATACAGTCCTGGATGGAGTATGCTGAGCCTTATAGTTCTGCAGCTGCTGTCTACTGTCTGTCTGTATGGAGGAGAGCAGACAGCAGCTGCAGAACTACAAGGCTCAGCATCCTCCATCCAGGACTGTATGCTGGAGGGAGAGGCAGGGGGAGCAGAACTGCAAGGCTCAGCATACAGCATCCACTAGTAAAAGGAATGAAGGTTTTACCCAGCTCACCTGCTTGATAGGAGACCGAGACCTGTGGACCGTGCAAGGAAAAAGTCGGCAATTTTTGGTAATGATGAAGGAAGATATTCCAGCAACTTGAGTCCAAACAGGAAATTCTTTAAAACGTTGATTCTTTATTATTTACATATTAAAAAGTCCATGTTGGGGTGAAACAAACCCAAGACAGAGAGGACGCGTTTCAAAAACTTGGTTCTTAGTCAATCTCTAAAGCATGTGTTCACAGGACTTGTTTAAAAAGGAGGGAGTAAAGACCCAAACATGTGTTTAATCAAATGGAAAGAGCTTTTCACTAAAGCATTAACCCTGTGAGAGGAACATTTTTTATGCAGGTATTCACACACGGTAACATAGGAGTGAATGTCAGACAAAAAAAAAACAGCATTAGTAAGCAAACAGTATTTCAATTCTTTTATTCAAACCTGTGGGAGTTCTGGTACCCATTAGAAAAATCCACTTAATTTCCCTCTGAAAAATAATATCCTTTAAATTTCCTCCTCTCTTAGGAAGTTTTACTTTCTCAATAGCACAAACTTTCATGCCATCAAAACTACCGGCATGTATATCACGAAAGTGCTGGGAGGCACTAGACAACTTCCTAGATGTAACATTATTCACATCATAGATGTGTTCGGATATTCTTTTTCTTAGGGCTCCGCCACACATCCGTGAAAACCACGTCCGTGTAAAACGGGCCGTTTTTCGGGTCCGTTTTCCGTTTTTTAGGTCCGTTTTTATGGTATGTGTGGCCTGCGTGTGTATCCCGTATGCTAGCCGTATGTGCGTGTGGAATGTCCGTGTGTGCGTGAGTGAAATAACTGACATGTGTATGTGTTGTCCGTGTGAAATGTACGTGTGTGATGCAAAATGTCGTTACTACATGTCGGAAGACAGAGTAGCGGGATGAGAATGAACTCGGGTGAACTTCACCCGACTTCATTGTCATGCCGCGGCTCTGTCTTTGTGCCGTGTACTGATTAGCGGTCACCTGTGAAGGATTCACCGGTGACCACTAATCCCCCGAGTGACTGAAGTGTCCCCCCCCTCTCTCATACTCACCGATCCCCGATCACCGGCGCTGCACGGCGTTCACACTGTTCCGGCGGCTTTTTCTAATTTGAAAAAGCCGGCCGCCCATTAATCAATCTCGTATTCCCTGCTTTACCCGCCCACCGGCGGCTGTGATTGGTTGCAGTGAGACACGCCCACCATGCTGAGTGACAGCTGTCACACTGCACCCAATCACAGCAGCCGGTGGGCGTGTCTATATTGTGCAGTAAAATAAATAAATAAATAATTAAAAAAACCGGCGTGCGGTCCCCCCCATTTTAATACCAGCCAGATAAAGCCATACGGCTGAAGGCTGGTATTCTCAGGATGGGGAGCCCCACGTTATGGGGGCCCCCCACCCTAACAATATCAGTCAGCAGCCGCCCAGAATTGCCGCATACATTATATGCGACAGTTCTGGGACTGTACCCGGCTCTTCCCGATTTACCCTGGTGCGTTGGCAAATCGGGGTAATAAGGAGTTATTGGCAGCCCATAGCTGCCAATAAGTCCTAGATTAATCATGTCAGGTGTCTATGAGACACCTTCCATGATTAATCTGTAAATTACAGTAAAAAAACACACACACCCGAAAAAAATCCTTTATTAGAAATAAAAAACACAAACAAATTCCCTCATTACCAATTTATTAACCCCGACAAACCCTCCATGTCCGGCGTCATCCACGGTCCTCCAGCGTCACGTCCAGCTCTGCTGCATGCAGGTGACAGGAGCAGCAGAAGACACCGCCGCTCCGGTCACCTCCACGCAGCTAATGAGATGAGTAGCGCGATCAGGTGCTGTCAGTCAGGTAACTCGCGGCCACCGCTGGATCCAGTGGTGGCCGCGGGTAACCTCAGTGACAGCTCAGCTGATCGCGCTACTCATCTCATTAGCTGCGTGGAGGTGACCGGAGCGGCGGTGTCTTCTGCTGCTCCTGTCACCTGCATGCAGCAGAGCTGGACGCGACGCTGGAGGACCGTGGATGACGCCGGACATGGAGGGTTTGTCGGGGTTAATAAATTGGTAATGAGGGAATTTGTTTGTGTTTTTTATTTCTAATAAAGGATTTTTTTCGGGTGTGTGTGTTTTTTTACTGTAATTTACAGATTAATCATGGAAGGTGTCTCATAGACGCCTGACATGATTAATCTAGGACTTATTGGCAGCTATGGGCTGCCAATAACTCCTTATTACCCCGATTTGCCAACGCACCAGGGTAAATCGGGAAGAGCCGGGTACAGTCCCAGAACTGTCGCATATAATGTATGCGGCAATTCTGGGCGGCTGCTGACTGATATTGTTAGGGTGGGGGGCCCCCCCATAACGTGGGGCTCCCCATCCTGAGAATACCAGCCTTCAGCCGTATGGCTTTATCTGGCTGGTATTAAAATGGGGGGGGACCGCACGCCGGTTTTTTTAATTATTTATTTATTTATTTTACTGCACAGTATAGACACGCCCACCGGCTGCTGTGATTGGGTGCAGTGTGACACCTGTCACTCAGCGTGGTGGGCGTGTCTCACTGCAACCAATCACAGCCGCCGGTGGGCGGGTAAAGCAGGGAATACGAGATTGATTAATGGGCGGCCGGCTTTTTCAAAAGAGGAAAAGCCGCCGGAGTTTTTAAAACAGCCGTGCAGCGCTGCGCCGGAGATCGGGGAATGGTAAGTATGAGAGAGGGGGGAACTGACCGCCAGACAGCTAGAGGGACAGACAGACATAGAGACCGACCGACGGACTGAGGGAGAGAACGAAACATAAAAAGAAAAAAGACTGACATCACATGAAAAAAGCACAAAACATACAGGGAACAAACAGAGATGCGTCCGTGTCACTCGGACGTGCGCACAGACCCATTGACTTTCATTGGGTCCGTGCTGCGTGTTGCGTGAATTAAACGGACATGCTGGCGTGAGACACGGCCCACAAAACGCATCACGGAGACGGACTCACGGACATAACCAAAAACGTAATTGTAACCGCAGAGATATAGTAACATTGGTGCACGTTTGGCCGTGTCTCCAGTATACACGGAAACGGACCAAACACGCACGTGTTTCACGGATGTGTGTTTCAAGCCTCAGGGTATGTGCGCACGTTGCTTTTTACCTGCTTTTTTGCTGCTTTTTCTTCTGCGCTGTTTAATGCCAAAATGGATGTGTTCTTCTATTCAAGCAAAGTCTATGGGAATTTGGGTTTCTTGTTCACACTATGTTGTTCAAAATGCTGCCTTTTTGAGGCAGAACTTTGGTCAAAAACTCAGCTTTTCAAAGAAGCAACATGTCAATTGTTTTTGCCATTTGGGTTTTGCACTGCAAAGCTGAGTTTTTGACCAAAGTTCTGCCACAAAAAGGCAGCATTTTGAACAACATAGTGTGAACAAGAAACCCAAATTCCCATAGACTTTGCTTGAATAGAAGAACACATCCATTTTGGCATTAAACAGCGCAGAAGAAAAACCAGCAAAAAAGCAGGTAAAAAGCAGGTAAAAAGCAACGTGCGCACATACCCTCAGGGAGCATGAAGTGCTGCCAATATACTGCAGTTGACACTTCGTGCAAGAAATCAAATAAACCACATGGTCTGAACCACAGTTAATCATAGAAGTAATTTGGTACGTTTTTTTATCAGCATATGAAGAAAAATTATTTACATTCAACATATAATGACAAAGTCCACATTTCTTGTGTCCGCACTTGTATGATCCTGTGGTAGGTAACCAATTACGGGCAGTTTTTACATCAATAGAATCGCACCTGCTAGTGTGATCACTTGGTGATAGGATGGAACTTAAAGTCGTGTTTCTCTTGGAAACAAACTTCACTCCATCCCTTAATATATGATGTAAAGTGTCATCTGTAGACAAAATTGGAAGATATTTCTTAACAATTCTGATCACATCATAGTAGTTGCTGCTGTATTTTGTAGAAAAAACTACCGGTAATTTGTTCTGAAAGTTACCTTTATTTTTATCCTTATTGTTCATTTCAAGATATTGGGATCTGTTTTTAATATTCGCTTTGATTTTTGCCCTCTGAAGATTTTGAAAATTATACCCTCTGGCCAAGAACCTCCTATCAATACTACTACACTCTGCCTCAAAACTTTCCTGACTGCTGCAGCACCTCTTTGCACGTATATATTCACCTGTGGGGATATTCTCCACCACATGCCTGGGGTGACAACTTTTAGCATGTAGTAGAGAATTGCCTGATATGGGTTTACGATATAAACTACAGTCAATTTTGCCACTATCAATATTTCCATGGAGTGACATATCCAAAAAATTTATTTTCGTTTGATCATGAAAAAAAGTGAATACTAAGTTGTGGGCATTGTTATTAATATAGGAAATAAATTCCTCTACTTTCTGTTCTGGTTTTTGCCACACAATTAGTATATCATCTATGTACCGAAGGTATATGCTGATATTAGATGAAAAAGGGTTATTTTGACTGAAGATGAATTGCTCCTCCCACCAGAACATAAATGTGGCGCCCCTGACCTGGTCAGGCACCACTGAGTACTGCACCCATGCTGGGGACAGTACAATACAGGTAATCCAGAAGGCTGACCGGGGTGTGGAACACAGGCGCATAGTGACCAGGTCTCACACATGTACCCATGAGAGGACCCCTGGGGATCCCAGGAGGGGGCAAGCCTTCACCTTCACTGGAATAGTGGAGGGGGTAGAGCCTCCATCTCCTCTCAAGGGGTGTGGTAAGAGAGTCTGGTTGCTAGGTGGCGTAGGCAAGAACAGAAGAGGAGGGGCAGTGAGCCAGTTCAGTGTAGAGTCCAGGGAGCTCAAGTGAGGAGCAGATCCCTGGAGCTGTGCAATCTGACAGCGTCCGCGCAGTGGCTACAGACGGGGGAGAACGGTCAACTAGGAGTGCTGCCTGAAAGCCAGCTTCAGCTAGAGAGTGCAACGGAGTGGGAAGTAAGGAGACTGCTAGAGAGCACCAGGCCCAACCGGGCGGCAGATCCCGAAGCGGGGATAGATTCAACTTTCTTCTGCTAAACCTGCCGGTGTGGGGCTCTTAAAGCCCACACCACAACACTACAAAAGCCGCAGCCACGTAACCACAAGTTAGGGCCCATAGGTCATAGGAGGCAAGAGGCTGGAGTGGCCTGGTCCAGGGAACAAGCACACGGCGAACGAAGGGGAGAGAGGCTGCAGCATCTTCCCTGGGTGACCCCCATAGGGACTCAAAGTCGGGGTCACCCCAAACCACCAAGGGCTAAGGAAGGCGAGTCAGTAGTCACCCTCATAAAGTCAGCCTGAAGGATACCTGGTTCCTACCTGGTTCATCTCAGCTACGCCCGGGTTACTCACCCTGCCACCTGAAGTGAGTAAAAACCCTGAAAGACATCCTGCCTGTGTGGTCATTCTGCGACTTGTAGTACTACGCATCTACACCGGGCCCTGGGGCTTGCCTCACTCTCAGGAGGCTACTACACCTGACTGCACATATCATCAGCCCCAGGCACCCCTAACCTGCAGTGGCGGTCCCCACTGACCGCAATACTGAGAGTGGCGTCACGATCAACAACCGAAGATTCCCTACCTGTGACCAGATCCAGACTGACCGTGGAGTCCCTGAAGGTAATGCACCGACACAACACCTGTGGGGCTTCACATCAAGACCCCAGCTAATGAGGGGGAGAAGCGAGCACCCATAGAGCAGCCCCGCAGCTGAACATACTTTCTGTCTAGGAAGGTGAAAAAATTATTTTTCAATAAGAAAAAAGTGACTTCTAATAAAAAATTCTGCAGATCATCAGAATAATTCGAGTATTTTTTAAGTTGGTCTTTTAGGGCCAGAATCGCAAGGGAATGAGGGATGGACGTATACAAAGTCTGTACGTCGCACGTGAGCCAGCTGTAATGACTTTGCCACTGGATCTGAGAAACAATGTTCAGGACATGTTTACTGTCTAAAACATAACCTGGAGAGATTTTGGGGAGAAACTGCAAATGATTATCCAGCCACTCTGACAGGTGTTCTGTGACAGAATCAATGCCTGACACGACTGGCCTAAACGTTGGTGGAAACAGATTTTTGTGAGACTTGGGGAGAGCATGCAACAATGGAGTGAGAGAGAATGGTGGATTAAGGAACTCCCCCTGTTTTTTATCTATAACACCTAAATGCAATCCCTCTTCCACCAATCTCTCTAATGATTTTTTTATATCTGCAGAAGGATCAGAATCGATCCTCATGTAGGTGTCACTATCATTGAGCATGTTTAAAACCTCTCTTTCATAGAGGCCCATGTCCAAAACAACCACTGCTCCCCCCTTATCAGCATTCTTTATGATGATATTAGGATTATTGCGCAAGGAGAGAACAGCATGTTTCTCGTTTTTAGATAAATTCTGGACAGTGGGTTTCTGTTGATGAGAGAGGTTAGTAAGTTCCTTTTCAACTATGTTTTGGAAATCTCCCATTTGCTCACACCTTTATGGAATAGGGTAAAAACGTGGATTAGGAACAACCATGTCAGGAATTACAAAATCAATATTAGTACAATTGCCACTATCAGCTGAAAGCTCACGTAAATTCTGTAATGTCATTTGTTCTTTGAAGGAAACAGGAGAAAATAAACTTTCAGGTTGCATGTTAGATTTTTTAGATACATTTTCATCATGAAAAAAGTGTTTTTTTATCGTTAATTTGCGAATAAATTTATTAACGTCCAATATTGTTCCAAAAAGATCAAATTTTTTAGTTGGAACAAAATTGAGACCTTTTTTTAAAACACTGATCTCATCATCATCCAAGACGCAAGCCGACATATTTATAACAGAAAAATTCTCATTAACATCTACTTCTTTTTCCCTCTGGTATAGTGTCCGTGTTGATATATGCTGTTTTCTGTACTTACGACCACCCCTTTTTTTAAAGGGAGTGGATTGGTTTTTTGAAACACTTACAGAAGTAGAGGGAGCATTCACATTAACATCAGACGTATCTGTATTATAGTCAGTAGAGTCCAAATCAGTTGTTTCAACGTCTGTAGATGAAAAGGACACTCGGCTGGAAGGATGGTGTTTTTTATTTTTGAGAATAGATCTAGTTCCATTCTAACACATGCTTTAGAGATTGACTAAGATCCAAGTGTTTGAAACGCGTCCTCTCTGTCTTGGGTTTGTTTCACCCCAACATGGACTTTTTAATATGTAAATAATAAAGAATCAACGTTTTAAAGAATTTCTTGTTTGGACTCAAGTTGCTGCAATATCTTCCTTCATCATTACCAAAGAATTGCCGACTTTTTCCTTGCACGGTCCACAGGTCTCGGTCTCCTATCAAGCAGGTGAGCTGGGTAAAACCTTCATTCCTTTTACTATTGCTGGGCAACCTACCTGCGCTCCCTATTTGAACTTTATGAATTGCATATAACTCCAAGGAATAAGTCATACTACGGTCTTATTTGGACTCTATAAAGTGTGCGAGCTTTTGTTTTCTAAAACTATTGTATGACTTTCAAGAGGAATAATTGTCTATAATGGAGACCGATATAAATGATGATCAGAATTTGAATATTTTTCATGCCACTGACCAAAAACGAATGGAAAGAGCAGCAAGGATTTTTTCTTTGAATAATCAGGATATTCCCATGGATATACATGTGGAACTGAATAAATTGTTGTGGGAATTTGAGAAAACTATGTCAGCAAGAATACGCACCTGGTGGGACAGCAAAACGCTGCAGACATATCTAGACAGGGATATGATCCCCAGGGGCCTTCGCTTAAACAAGAGACCCACGGTCGAATTCAATCAGGATTTTGTGACTAAATGGAACGCGACTTTGTCTGATTGTTCAAAAAGACTCATACAACTTATTATTGAACAAGAACAAAATAAAATACTGGATTTGGAAAATAAAGTCGGTACAATTGAGTCTTCTCTTGTACAATATGCCAATCTGGACTCTTACAAAAATATGAGAGAACAAATTAATATTAAAATCAGCAATTTGGAGGACACTATTACTGCATTTAAAGAGAAAAAATGTATCAGAGACGCTAGAGATTATGAAGAGAATAAAATTTATAATTGGCATAATTTCAGGAGATTTTCACAGAATGTAACTAGATCTATTCTCAAAAATAAAAAACACCATCCTTCCAGCCGAGTGTCCTTTTCATCTACAGACGTTGAAACAACTGATTTGGACTCTACTGACTATAATACAGATATGTCTGATGTTAATGTGAATGCTCCCTCTACTTCTGTAAGTGTTTCAAAAAACCAATCCACTCCCTTTAAAAAAAAACGAAAAAAAACAAGGAGGGGTGGTCGTAAGCACAGAAAACAGCATATATCAACACGGACACTATACCAAAGGGAAAAAGAAGTAGATGTTAATGAGAATTTTTCTGTTATAAATATGTCGGCTTGCGTCTTGGATGATGATGAGATCAGTGTTTTAAAAAAAGGTCTCAATTTTGTTCCAACTAAAAAATTTGATCTTTTTGGAACAATATTGGACGTTAATAAATTTATTCGTAAATTAACGATAAAAAAACACTTTTTTCATGATGAAAATGTATCTAAAAAATCTAACATGCAACCTGAAAGTTTATTTTCTCCTGTTTCCTTCAAAGAACAAATGACATTACAGAATTTACGTGAGCTTTCAGCTGATAGTGGCAATTGTACTAATATTGATTTTGTAATTCCTGACATGGTTGTTCCTAATCCACGTTTTTACCCTATTCCATAAAGGTGTGAGCAAATGGGAGATTTCCAAAACATAGTTGAAAAGGAACTTACTAACCTCTCTCATCAACAGAAACCCACTGTCCAGAATTTATCTAAAAACGAGAAACATGCTGTTCTCTCCTTGCGCAATAATCCTAATATCATCATAAAGAATGCTGATAAGGGGGGAGCAGTGGTTGTTTTGGACATGGGCCTCTATGAAAGAGAGGTTTTAAACATGCTCAATGATAGTGACACCTACATGAGGATCGATTCTGATCCTTCTGCAGATATAAAAAAATCATTAGAGAGATTGGTGGAAGAGGGATTGCATTTAGGTGTTATAGATAAAAAACAGGGGGAGTTCCTTAATCCACCATTCTCTCTCACTCCATTGTTGCATGCTCTCCCCAAGTCTCACAAAAATCTGTTTCCACCAACGTTTAGGCCAATCGTGTCAGGCATTGATTCTGTCACAGAACACCTGTCAGAGTGGCTGGATAATCATTTGCAGTTTCTCCCCAAAATCTCTCCAGGTTATGTTCTTGACAGTAAACATGTCCTGAACATTGTTTCTCAGATCCAGTGGCAAAGTCATTACAGCTGGCTCACGTGCGACGTACAGACTTTGTATACGTCCATCCCTCATTCCCTTGCGATTCTGGCCCTAAAAGACCAACTTAAAAAATACTCGAATTATTCTGATGATCTGCAGAAGTTTTTATTAGAAGTCACTTTTTTCTTATTGAAAAATAATTTTTTCACCTTCCTAGACAGAAAGTATGTTCAGCTGCGGGGCTGCTCTATGGGTGCTCGCTTCTCCCCCTCATTAGCTGGGGTCTTTATGTTCTGGTGGGAGGAGCAATTCATCTTCAGTCAAAATAACCCTTTTTCATCTAATATCAGCATATACCTTCGGTACATAGATGATATACTAATTGTGTGGCAAAAACCAGAACAGAAAGTAGAGGAATTTATTTCCTATATTAATAACAATGCCCACAACTTAGTATTCACTTTTTTTCATGATCAAACGAAAATAAATTTTTTGGATATGTCACTCCATGGAAATATTGATAGGGGCAAAATTAACTGTAGTTTAGATCGCAAACCCATATCAGGCAATTCTCTACTACATGCTAAAAGTTGTCACCCCAGGCATGTGGTGGAGAATATCCCCACAGGTGAATATATACGTGCAAAGAGGTGCTGCAGCAGTCAGGAAAGTTTTGAGGCAGAGTGTAGTAGTATTGATAGGAGGTTCTTGGCCAGAGGGTATAATTTTCAAAATCTTCAGAGGGCAAAAATCAAAGCGAATATTAAAAACAGATCCCAATATCTTGAAATGAACAATAAGGATAAAAATAAAGGTAACTTTCAGAACAAATTACCGGTAGTTTTTTCTACAAAATACAGCAGCAACTACTATGATGTGATCAGAATTGTTAAGAAATATCTTCCAATTTTGTCTACAGATGACACTTTACATCATATATTAAGGGATGGAGTGAAGTTTGTTTCCAAGAGAAACACGACTTTAAGTTCCATCCTATCACCAAGTGATCACACTAGCAGGTGCGATTCTATTGATGTAAAAACTGCCCGTAATTGGTTACCTACCACAGGATCATACAAGTGTGGACACAAGAAATGTGGACTTTGTCATTATATGTTGAATGTAAATAATTTTTCTTCATATGCTGATAAAAAAACGTACCAAATTACTTCTATGATTAACTGTGGTTCAGACCATGTGGTTTATTTGATTTCTTGCACGATGTGTCAACTGCAGTATATTGGCAGCACTTCATGCTCCCTAAGAAAAAGAATATCCGAACACATCTATGATGTGAATAATGTTACATCTAGGAAGTTGTCTAGTGCCTCCCAGCACTTTCGTGATATACATGCCGGTAGTTTTGATGGCATGAAAGTTTGTGCTATTGAGAAAGTAAAACTTCCTAAGAGAGGAAGAAATTTAAAGGATATTCTTTTTCAGAGGGAAATTAAGTGGATTTTTCTAATGGGTACCAGAACTCCCACAGGTTTGAATAAAAGAATTGAAATACTGTTTGCTTACTAATGCTGTTTTTTTTTGTCTGACATTCACTCCTATGTTACCGTGTGTGAATACCTGCATAAAAAATGTTCCCCTCACAGGGTTAATGCTTTAGTGAAAAGCTCTTTCCATTTGATTAAACACATGTTTGGGTCTTTACTCCCTCCTTTTTTTTAAACAAGTCCTGTGAACACATGCTTTAGAGATTGACTAAGAACCAAGTGTTTGAAACGCATCCTCTCTGTCTTGGGTTTGTTTTACCCCAACATGGACTTTTTAATATGTAAATAATAAAGAATCAACGTTTTAAAGAATTTCCTGTTTGGACTCAAGTTGCCAGGTACAACTAGGCAGCTAGGGATTGGAATCCGCAGCACAGGTTGGCCCGAGCTTTCTGGGCCCCTCTCCTGCGAATTGCATTCCGCAGCCGCCCCAGAAAATGGCGCTTTCATAGAAGCGCCATCATCTGGCGCTGTATCCAACTCTTCCAGCAGCCCTGATGGCGGGTGGCTTGCTGGGTAATAAAGGGTTAATACTAGCTTTGTTTTACTAGCTAGTGTTAAGCCAGAGATTCTTAATGTCAGGCAAGTTTGACCCAGCCATTAAGAATCTCAAATAAAGGGTTAAAAAAAGACACCACACAGAGAAAAAATATTTTAATAGAAATAAATACACAGACACACTTAGAGACTCCATGTTTATTACTCCCTCTCACCCTTCCTTGATCCTGGTCTTCTGTCTTCTTCCTCCTTCAACCCATGCAGCTCTGCTACATCAGACAGCACTGCATGGGAGGAAGACGCTGCTGCTCCCATGCAGTCTAATCAGTCAGTGAGTGAGCAGAGGCTGCGGGCTGTAAGCGGTGATGTCACCGCTGCCACCGTTGAAATAGTAATCTGACAGGTGGGTTACTATAGCAACGTGATCTCCGATCACCTGATTCCCGGAGCCGCTATTCACCGACTGTGGCATCCAGTTCTTGCATGTGGGCTGTCTCTGTAAAGAAGACGGAATATCCTATCATCAGTGCTGGTTACCAGGAGGGCGCAGCGATGATCGGAAGGAAAAGCGGCGGGAGACAGAGTGCAGGACGCCTCGCGGGGACCTGTAAGTATAATGGCAATTTTTATTAACTGTATGTGTACATGTATAATGTGTTTGTATGCCATTGTTTTCAATGGGGTTCGAAGGTGTTCGTCGAACGTTCGCCGAACACGCCCGCCGTTCGACGAACCGAACTCGAACACTAGGGGGGTGGCTCATCTCTAATTATCACCAGAGGACTAGTGAACCCGCTGCTATGTAGTCCTCCATATTCATGAACTCAGCATAACTCCACCCCCCTCCACTAATTGGCAGATTTTTGACTATGCACAGTGTAAAGATAGAAAGCAACCACACACTAAAGTATCTTGAGGTTTTTGAAGTTCATTTCGTACAAAATAATGGTGTTCCAAGTACAAGGACATATGCAACAAACATTTGCATATGGGTCTTTCTTTGTCATATAATAAAACTATTTATTCACTTATATAGTGCTAATAATTCCATAGCCCTTTACATACATCAGCAACACTGTCCCCATTGGGGCTCTCAATCTAAATTCCCAATCAGTATGTCTCTGGAGTGTGGGAGGAAACCCACACAAACACGGGGAGAACATACAAACTCCTTGCAGATGGTGTCCTCGTTGGGATTTGAACCAAGAACCCCAGCACTACAAGACTGCAGTGCTAACCACTGAGCCACCATGCCACCTAAATACTGGCACTAAGAGCTCTGTAAGGTATGCACGATGTCAGCAGAAAGCTGCCAGTCAATGGTGTGTTTGGGTTATATAGAGCTCAGCATTCAGAGAACTAGTAGATCTGCAGCAGATAAACAGAGATTTTATCAAAACAGTAGTAAGCAGATCAGTAAGTGACACATCACTGGAATCAGTGTATCTGCCCCTACATCATGCTGCTCTCAGAGGGGATAGAAAACATGTGGTGACAGATTCCCTTTAGTCAACATTTTTTTTAAGCTGATTCATTTTTTATATTCTAGATATAATAAAACAACTAAAGTAATACCAAAACTCCAGATAATGCAATCCAAGCTAAGGGTTAAGGCAGTATAAAATAAGAATGGAACTGTGGTCACGCTTTATTTTGTTATGACTATAACCATTTACGAGAAGGCAGGAGCTCTTGTGACCAGGTAAGAAAGGAAAAGTAAAAGCTAGAAGTGATGCTATAATTCTACAAATGCATCAGCTGCTAAATGAGATTTTACGGGAAATGTAATATCTGTAAAATCTATATTAAACCCCTTTCCATCTCAATGATTTGTATGTATATATAGCTGATATCAAATTTTGTGGAAATTGTTGTGGGCGTCTGCATATGCAAACCATGACCAGTGAGATAAGGTAGATAGTTACAGAAACCTAAAGGGTTGCCTGCATTATCTTTAAAGGGAACCAATCACCAGGATTTTCGTATATAAGCTAAAGCCAGTGCTATACTGGCACTATCAGGCTGATTCTATACATACCTGTAGTGGTCAGCTCAGCTGTTTAGGTTTTGAATCCCAATAAAGTAAAGTTTATAAAATCATCAGCTTTTTGAGTGACAGCAGCTGAGTATCAGATAATGTATTCATACTTATCCCCTCCCCCTGTTAGAATTAGCATAAATATTATACAAACAATTCACTTTTCAAATGCAGGACCTGTGTGAGGTCATACCGATTTCATACCCAACTGATTCTAGTGATGGGTAGACACGCAGATAACTGGCATCAGCGGGTCTACCAAGGTTAATAAAAAAAAACAGGTCCAGCACGGGAATGGTCCAAGATATCTGGCCGAATGCCGGTCCCCATATAAGTCTATGGAGACCAGAATCAGGTGATTAAAAATGGTGGTAGAAGGGATAGAAGAATTGGAGCAAGCAGGCAATAGTTAAAAGGTTCCAGCATGGCTGTACCTGCATCCAGGCTGCTCATTCACTTCTACAGGTGCTCATTATCTTCATTGCATATCCACTGCATTTCCCGCCCACCGGCGTCTGTGATTGGTTGCAGTCAGGTGTGCCCCCACCCTAAGTATCACCATGTCAGCTGACTGCTTCAAATCACAGACGCTGTGTGCAGCTATCATGGTATAAAAATAAATAAACAAAATATTTGGCATAGGGTCTCCCATATTATGATACCCAGCACAGATCAAACTTATGGCTACAGGCTCCACCCATGCCCTTATCTTGGCTGTGTATCAAAATAAGAGAAACCACATGCAGCTTTTTTTTTACAATTATTTAAATAAATAATTTAAAAAACAGGCATGTGGTCCTCCCCAATTTTGACATCCAACCATGATAAAGCCCGACATCTGGGAGCTGGTATTCTCAAGCTGTGGAGACATAAGATAATTGGGGCTCCCAGCCTAAAAATAGCAGCCTGCAGCTGCCTAGAATTGTCACATCTATTAGATGAAACAATCTTAGCCTTTTACCCAGCTCTTCCTGATTGCCCTGGTGCAGTGGCAATCAGGGTAATAAGGGTTCACAGCTGCCACTAAGCCCTGGATTAGTAATGGGAGGTGTCTATGAGACACAATTAGTGTATATCAGCTCACCGTGTAAGAGCTCACTCCTGGCTTCTCCCTGGAGCATGGACAGGCACTGCCACAGCCCAATATTGCAAGTAAAAAAAAGAAAAAACATCCAGCTCTTCAGGCGAGGAAAGCCATGGTCTTTATTTCAGCATGCAGACAGCGAATGACATGACCAGCACAGCACTACGCATTTCAAGTGAAACAATCACCCTTAATTGTTTCACCTGAAACGCGTAGTGCTGTGCTGGTCATGTCATTCGCTGTCTGCATGCTGAAATAAAGACCATGGCTTTCCTCGCCTGAAGAGCTGGATGTTTTTTCTTTTTGTCTATGAGACACCCCCATTGCTAATCTGTAAGTGAAAATAAATAAACAAAAACACCAAAAAATCATTTATTTGAAATAAAATACAAAAAACATGCTCTTTCACCACTTTATTAACTCCAAAAACATGCCTGCAGGTCCAACGTAATCCACACGAGGTCCCACAACGACTCTAATTCTGCTACATGTGAAGTCACAGAGCGTGATCATGGTACATGACAACCTACTGCTGACTTCAAGAAGAAACTGAGCAGCGATCAGCAGTGACGTCACTCAGATAAGTTGCAGGCCAGCTGGAGGTTCCCACAGCCATCCACTTGTATCCGCAGGCAACCTGACATCATGGAATCTCAATGAACTCAGTGACCTCACCTCAGGTGAAGTCACTGAATTTAATGAAATCAAAAGTGTAAACTCGGTAGTGTATCAAATACTTATTTTCCTCACTGCACGTGCAGCCTGTGGATTGGGCAGAATGTTCACTTTAATAAATGGTATGTACCATAAAATAATGTCAGAAAAACAACCTCACATCCTGCCAAAAACGTGTCACCATACAACTTTGACAGAAAGATTTAAAAAATTACAGTTCTTTTAATGTATCATTGAACAAAACACACACTTGTCACATGTTTAAAAGTAATCTGTCAGCAGATTTTTCCTATGTAAACTAAAGCCAGCATGCTGCAAGGGTTAACACAGAAAATTCAGGAATGCCTGTATTTTCAAGGTCCAATCTGCGGATTATTCTCTGTTTGTTTAAGTAGCAGGACCCTTATGATTGTTTGGACTACAATGTCACTCACACTGCAGTCCAGCACACCCTCTTTTCTGATTGACACCTCATTGTCAATGTACAATCTCTATTGAGAGCAGAGTGTGGGTGGGACAACTCTCTCAGTTCTGCTACATGACTTAGGGGGGCTTTACACGTTACGACATCGCTACCGATATATCGTCGGGGTCACGTCGTTAGTGACGCACATCTGGCGCCGGTAGCGACATCGCAACTTGTTAATCTTAGGTGCGACGATGAATGAGTACAGAAGCATACAATATCGCTGATCTATGTAACGTTGTTCATTTCCATAATGTTGGTTCGACCGCAGGTACGATGTTGTTTGTTGTTCCTGCAGCTCCACACATCGCTGTGTGTAAACCCGCAGGAGCGACAAACATCTCCTTACCTGCGTCCCACCGGCAATGCGGAAGGGAGAAGGTGGGCGGGATGTTATGTATCGCTCATCTCCGCCCCTCCGCTTCTATTGGCCGGCCGATTAGTGACGTCGCGGTGATGCCGAACGCACCTCCCCATTGAAGGAGGGATTGTTCAGCGGTCATAGCGATGTCGCCGACCAGGTATGTGCGTGTGAAGCTGCCGTAGCGATAATGTTCGCTACGGCAGCAATCACCACATATCGCATGTGCGACGGGGGTGGGTGCTATCGTGCTGGACATCGCTAGCAATTGCTAGCAATGTCGCAACGTGTAAAGCCCGCCTAAAGGTGGCTTTACACGCTACGAGATCGCTAAAGCGATCTCGTTGGGGGTCACGGATTTTGTGACGCACATCCGGTCGCTTTTGCGATGTCGTTGCGTGTGACACCTATTAGCGATTTTGAATCGTTGCAAAAACGTTCAAAATTGATAATCGGTGACATGCCCCCCTCTTCCCAAATATCGTTGCTGCTGCAGTAACGATGTTGTTCCTCGTTTCTGCGGCAGCACACATCACTATGTATGACACCGCAGGAACGAGGAACCTCTCCTTACCTGCATCCCGCCAGCAATGAGGAAGGAAGAAGGTGAGCGGGATGTTCGTCCCGCTCATCTCCGCCCCTCCGCTTTGATTGGGCGGCCGCTTAGTGACGTCGCTGTGACGTCGCCGTGACGCCAAACGCACCTCCCCCTTGAGGGAGGGATTGTTGCGAAGTCGCAGAGCAGGTATGTGCGTGTGACGCTGCCGTAGAGATAATGTTCGCTACGGCAGCAATCACCACATATCGTTACAACGACGCCGGCAGATGCTATTGCGCTCGACATCGCTAGCAATTGCTAGCGATGTCGCAGCGTGTAAAGCGGCCTTTAGTCTATAAATTTTGATTGGGTCAGAATGGCTGCACCCAGTAATCTAAGTGATACATCATTGAATTCAGGATCTCTTTGCCTACATCATGCTGCTGTCTGATGAGGTTACAAAAACCTGCTGGTAGATTCCCTTTAAGAAATAAGACAGCATAAAGTCACAAAACAGTGGCAGAAAATTAATTGTTTATACTTAGTAAGGTTGGCCGACCATAAAATATTGCATTCATTGTATAAGTCATAATAGTAAAATAATATTATCAATTTGCATGCTGTGAAAAAGTAAAAAGGATCCAGTGGAAAGTTGTGGCTAGAGCTGGGAGAACCTACAAAAATACGGGTTCATCAGGTCCAACTGGATTTTTTTTTTAAAAAAAAATCTGTTTTGGGACCGGATTTGAACCCGAATATCTGCCCGGACGCCTATCCCAATATAAGTCTATGGAGACCCGAACATTGTACTTTAAAATGGGGCTAGAAAGGAATAGGAGGATTAGAGCAGGACCGTTATACTTACTGAGTCTCCTGCGCAGCTGTAAAACTACTTCTGGGTCCAATAATTAACTTTTATACATATTCAATGCTTCCCCCATCTACTGGTAGACCCGGCATCTGTGATTGGTTGCAGTGAGACCACGCCCCCATCTGTGTTTGGTTGGAATCACACACGCTTTTTGCTTACCTATGCTGTAAAAATACATAAATAAATTAGCATAGGGTATAATATTGGCATATTGTGCTACCCAGCGCAGATAAACCATACGTCTACAACTGCAGCTCCCAGCTGTGTGCTTATCTTGGCTGTATATCAAAATAAGAGGGACCCCATGCAGGTTCTTTAAAAAGTATTTAAATAAATAATTTCAAAAAACATTGTGCGGTCCCTCCCTATTTTGATACATAGCCATGAAAAAAACGACAGCTGGGGGCTGGTATTCTCAGGCTGGGGAAGCCCATGGATATTGGACCCCCAGCCTAAAAATAGCAGTGTGCAGCTGCCCAGAATTGTCACATTGGTTAAATTAGAAAATCCGGCCCTGGTGTGGTGGCGATTGGAGTAATATAAGGGCTTAATGACAGCTCACAGCTGCTACTAATCCCTAGATTAGTAATGTAAGGCATCTGAGATCCCCACCATTACAAATACTGTGAGTGAAATGAAATGAGCACAAACACTGGACAAATCCATTACTTGAAATAAAATACAAAAAAACACCCTCTTTCTCCAAGTTATTAACCCCAAACGCCAAGTTCCATTATAATTCACACAAGGTCCCATAATGATCTTGGCTCTGCTATATACTGCAGTTGCAGCCTGCTGGCACAGAACATGACTGCTCATTGCGGCTGCAGTTAGAAACTGACTGAGCCGCAGCTGTCAGCAGTGAAGTCACTCAGTTTATCTGTAGTCACAGTCAGAGGTTCCCACGGCACCACACTTATGACCACAGGTAAACCGATCTCAGGTGACCTCATTGAACTCAGTGACTTCACCTCAGGTGAACTGAGTTCAATCAGATCTGCATCTCCTGGTAGAAAACGTTTTTTGTTTTTTTTTGCTAAGAAATGCAGATATGGTGCTGAAATTTCTATACCAAATTCCTACACCAATAATGCATCTTCTGGCAAAAAAAATGCATCAAAATGGGATGCATTTTTGATGCGATATTTTGCCAGGAAATGCAGATTTGGTGGTGAAATTTATACACCAATTTTCTGCACCTTCTGCATCTTCTGGCAAAAAATGGATCTAAACACATCTATAATTCCCTATTTTCTTTCTTCTTCCTTTATTTTTTTTTAACTATCCAAGTTGTCAAGTTCAAACAGTCTCAGGGAGCTCCGTATTCAGGGTTGGTGCACGGATACTAGGTATCGTATCCGGTACGGACCTTGAACTTTACAGTTCGGGCTGCTTACATAGTCTGGCGCCACCTGGTGTTCAAGTGCATAGCATTATGTATGTCTGCCTATTAAGCTCAATGCTAGTGGACACACATGCTCAGTCACTCTACAGTCAGCTTTCTGTATAGACATCTTCTATTAACTGCAGAGCAGCAAATAGAAATAGCTGGCACGGTTCAACAACTGCTCAGATCTCAAATGAAAAGGAAGTAATATTTCTTGCTTAATCAAAGAGAGCACAAATGTGGTTGTGATTTTAGGGAACATAGAAGCTATTACCAAAGAAATACAATTTCAAAAATGGTGCTAGATCTTTGCAATGACAGTAACCAGTATAAAAAGGTTTTCAACCATTTGTGAAAAAAATGAAATGCATATTTATTAATTATTAAATACTGAGGCCAAATCCTCAAGGTGCTTATGGCAGAAATCTGGCATAAACACCTTAATTAAGTTGTAATAATTTTTGCACAACTGAGCACTTGCATAAAAATGACGATATGACCATATCACTGCCTCCTAGATTCATTAGCGTTGTTGTCGCTTACCATTAGCGTCACAGTATCCCTGTGACGTCTAGCTGTGGTCCTGAAATCCTCTGCACCGCAATTGAAGATGTCCCACTTGAGTTTTCCACCCTTCTATGGGCATTGCCTTCATGTCTTTTCTGCGTAGGCGCTGGAGAGTAACTTCTACTTCCGCTCCAGTGATCCAGCGCCTGTGCAAAAGAAACATGAAGCTAATGTCCATAGAAAAGTGAAACACTCATCTGCAATTGTGGTGTGCAGGCGCGGGATTTCAGGACCATAGCTAGATGTCACATGGATACTGTGACGCTGATAGGAGGCGACAGCTATGCGAATGAAGCAAGGAGGCAGCGCTATCTTCCGGGCAGCATCCGCCCCATAGTCTGGAAGACCTCATTAACATAGAGTGATAAAAGATGATTTTTCTACTTAATTAATCAAGTCAAGGTATTTCCTCGACGCACGTCAATAAGGCTAGTGTGCGCATAATGAATTGCCCACACTGAGTAAAAATGTCAATGTTCTCTATAAAAATCAAACTTTTTTAAAAAAAATGGATCCATTACATTTATACACTTCCATGAGGTGGGTTCCCACTACTTATTTATTTTTGGCAATTGTGACCTGATGTATTCTGGCCAAATGTATACTAACTAAATACTTTTAGTTTACAACTTGGTAGATTTTTTCATCCTACTGTATATACTGAAAGGTAATGTCAAAATTTGCTGTGAGCAAAGATTATTCCATTTCGGTGAAGTTGTTCGAAATTCTGCTTGTTACTAAAAATTTGACTAGTTAGTTGACAGTCAAATGATCATTAGGCCAACATCCATTTCTCCCAACTGCCCCAGACACAGGAACATAATCTAAGCCATACACCAAGAGAGACTCTGACCAACTCTTCTGTCAGCGTCTTACATTTGCCCCAACCTAAGGAGTGACCTTTCAAATTCAATATGCCTGATCAATCTCTTCTATGTCCGACATTGGACTTTTGACCAACTTTAGTCTGATATGTAGGGTATTTAGTCTGTTTTGCCTATGAACTATAAATGGAGTCCATCCTTTGATTTCAGCTCCACAAGAAAGGGGTAGAGCCTGCCTAAATATATTTCTGGCATGATTAAATTGATAAATGATGGATAATCCAGCCCAATGGACTAGCATTCTTCTTTATTCAAGCAAGTACCATACAAAGGACCTTTTCGTGAAGCATTCAAGTTAAAATTAAAGATGGTATCTATGCGTTTCAGGTGCAGAAAAGTATGAAAAGTAGTTTGTTTTCATAACATTCTTTAGAAAAATCTATTCTTCATATATATGTACATTTCATTAGTGAATATTTTGTTAATTGTGAAATAGTTTTCCATATTTTAAATTGGAATGGAAAGCGACTGAGTAATTATAGAAGCGGTGTGTACTCCGGAATGGGAAGCTATTGAGTAATTATAGAACTGGTGTATACACCGGAATGGGAAGCTATTGAGTAATTATAGAACTGGTGTGTACATCGGAATGGGAGGCTATTGAGTAAATATCGAACCAGTGAGTACAACAGAATGGGAGGCTATTGAGTAATTATAGAACCGGTGTGTACACCGGAATGGGAAGATATTGAAACACATTGACTACTCAAGTTAAGCATCATGATTAAAAGTGCTATGGTACCTGCAACACGTAGATGTCATCTTTGATTTTTAACTTGAATGTTTCACAAAAATGTTCTCTGTATGATACTTGATTGAATAAAGAAGATTGCTTGTCCATTGGGCTGGATTATTCTTCCTTAATCACAATGATTTTATGACAGTAGAAAAATAATCTGTTATCAGCCACACATCGCATAGATGATGAGCTTCTGATAACAAGATATTCTGTGCCCAGAGAACAATTGGCAATCAGTCTGTGTACATAGAACAATCATCAGCCCATGTATATGGCTGGCTATCAGCTTGTATGTAGCCAATTGGGGGTCATTTAGAAACGTGGATTGGCCCATCTAAGGCTATGTGCCCACGTTGCGTTCTGTCCCTGCAGAAATTTCTGCAGAGATTTGAACAGCACACGTGTGCTTCAAATCGCTGCAGAAACAGTCCGTAATGAAAAGCCGATTTTCCCATAGACAGAGCGGGACCTGCATCCAAAGCGCAGGAAAGAAGTGACATGTTGCTTTTTAGAACGCAGCACTTCGGCAGTAGCCGAAGCGCTGCGTTCTAATACACCACCTGGGCATGGATTAGGCACAATCTTCATAGATTGTGCTGGGGATGCAGACGCATGCAGTTACGCTGCAGTGCCGAACGCAGCGTAACTGCATGAAAATACGCTACGTGGGCACATAGCCTAAAGGTTGCTTTAGACAGAACTGGTTCTGTTCAGTTAAACTGGTTATTACAGTATGGACGCTAAGATGTGATGTAAGTATGCTCTTAGATAAAGACTGATGGCATATCCTATCTTACTAATGTGAACAGGTGAAACCTGAACATGAAACATAGTAACAAAAAGGATACATTTGCACTCTGTAGTGCTAAGATATGTAGAACAATGAATATGGGAATATAGACTTGCATTACTGTTATGAAAAATATGTAAAAATTGAGATACTTGGCAGACAAATGGCCAGTTTTATGTGAGCCCAACAGCTAAAGGCAAAGAGACATCTTTTTGTTAAGTCCCTGTCAAACTAATGCCTCTCTTTGGGTTAAGAAACCTACAATTTATGGGTGGATGGGAACTTGCAAATAGAGATTTAAAATAGCTTAAGGCTGGAGAGCAGGAGTGCTCAATTAGAAAGCATGAGCCTTTTTCTTAGATTATAGGGTCATACCTTCAGATTGAGCCCTCCTGCTCTTCAGCCGTAGGCTATTTTAAATCTCCATTTGCAGGTTCCTGTCCCCCCATAAATTGTAGGTTTTTTAACCCAAAGACAGACATTAGTTTGATAGAGACCCAACAAAAGGAGGTCACCTTGCCGTTGGCTGTTTGGCTCGCATAAAACTGGCCATTTTTGTGTGATAAGTATCTCATTTTTTACATGTTTTTCATAGCAGTAATGCATGTCTATGTTCCCATATTCATTGTTACACATATCTTAGCACTACAGAGTGCAGCTGTCTCCTTTTTGTTAAGTACGGTCTTGGGCTAACATTAAAAATGTATTAAAAAAAAGGTTACAAGCATTTAACAACAATTTAATATTAATAGGTGAAGCACATCAAGTCAATGACATCTAGTGTCAGGGAAAGATGGATCAGGCATGGCGGACATCTCTAGGGAGGCAGCTTATTCCAATTAATAGTCAATGAATAGTCTGCTGACAGAGTGGCTTTGGGTCTGGTTGATACACGGCAGTATGGAGAAGTTTTTATAGAAGTGTATATTTTTTCTTATAATTGTTTTCTCCCTTGGATATATCTATATATAGCTACAGAAAATGTGAAAAAACAGCAAAATTGCCTGGAATGTGCAAAGCCTCTTCTATGGAAGAAGTAAAATAGCGCACAGTGTGACACAGTAACAGGACCCTGTCTGTGCACACTGTGTAAAATACATCAAGGACCATGTCATCATTGTCAGCTGCATGTGATAAAAAGAAAGCCACAGAATGACGTTTCAACATAATTATCTGTTCCTGGAAGAGAAGCTCAACCTTCTTCCGTGAAGTTCACACTGACTAGATTTAGTGCAGCTCATTTTTCATTCTTGTCATTTTCACAAGCTTTGTTTTACTATACCTGGAATTTTGACCCTTTTAGTTGTCAGTAATCATTGTAACCTGAAATCAATAGATACAACTTAATTGGCAATATTATGAAGTATAAAAATCAACAGTAAAAAATGAGCACTACCACTGTAATTGATGGAATAATCCTAGATATAGTACATCTATCTATCTATCTATCTATCATCTACATGGAAAAAATTCAATGTCATATCCTCTCCTATACATAGCTTAAGCAGTTTGAGTAGCTGTCATGTGCCTACTAGCTGTCTAATTTTCTCAATGGTCAAGGGAATAACTGTCTGTTCATACACAAATAATAAAGAAGCACTGTTATTTCACCTAGCTAGATTCTCTCCTTCAGTACATAAATACAGCACCAGAACCACCAGAGTTACAGGAATACATCACCACAATCAGTATATGAATACATTGCCAAAACCCCCATCAGTCCAGAAATATAGCACCATAACCACTGATGGTACAGAAACACAGCACTAAAACCATCAACGGCAATTGAATATTTCATCATAACCCCCATCAACACAGAAATACATCACCAGAACCACTAAATGTACAGAAATACATAACCAGAATCACCACCAGTACAGAAATACATCACCAGAACCACCAATAGTACCAATAGTACAGAAAAACACCTCCAGAACCCCATCAGTATGGAAATACATAACAAGAACCACCATCAGCATAGGAATACATCACCAAAACCACCAACAGTAGATACTTAAAGCACAAGAATCAAGAATTGGGCCAACTTGTCTGCCAACTACAGGCTCTAAGGTAGTGACGGGAAGCACCTCCATAGGGAGGGGGCAGCTCTACTGGAGGAAAAAGTGATCAGACAGATGGAAAAGCTTTTAAAATTAGGAATTGTGGGGATGCAGGATAGTTGTGCAAAGAAGAGAATAGAGTAGTCAGAGAGAGTGATTGATACAGTACACGTTAATGAGTATTTGGGGGTGGCTGGGACATGCAAGGAAAGTAGGGAGGTGAGTAGGAGTAATAAATGTGATAATAGTATTAAATGTCTTTTGGCAAATGCAAGACATCTTGAAAACAAATTTAATGACTTGAAAACTGTTATGTCAGCCACGGATTATGATGTGGTGGGCATTACGGATACCTGGCTGGATGAAAGCCATGAGTGGGTGACAAATGTAGAGAGTTATACAACACTCAGAAAGGACAGGAAAGACAAAAAATAGTTATTTTCATTAAATCTAACTTAAGACCTGTGGTCAATGACAACATTGGGGGGAGCTGCAACAATGTAGAGTCAATATGGGTAAATGTACATCAGGAGGACAAAATGGAGAGCTGCTAATAGCAGTTTCTTATAAGCCTGCTAATATAGTTGAACAAGTAGAGGATGAAATGCTGCAACAAATTAAAAAGGCAGCAAATAATAATAAGGTGCTTATTATGGTGGATTTTAACTATCCAGACATTCAATGGGACATAGAATCTTTTGGTTGCGCTAAAAGCTGTAAGTTCTTATCTAAGGACAATTACCTTTCTCAGTTAGTAGATAAACCAACCATTAGAGATAAATTGCTGGATCTGGTCCTTTCAAACAGACCAGATACAATATCCGATCTACAGCTCCGCTTCGGGAGCATTTGGGAAGCAGGTAACATACTATGGTAAGTTTCATTGTAATATTCAATAAAAACATTTCAAAGGTGAAATGCAAAAATTATAATTTAATAATTATTATTATTAAATAATAAAGGTAAAATGCAAAACCTGGAACTGTTTCAACAAATTAAGAGACAAGTTTAATCATTTAGAATGGGCCCATGTCATGGTAACTGGGGATACCAAACATAAATGGGGCAAGTTTAAGCATATACTACTAGATTCCTGTAGAAAACGTATACGGTAATAAAATGTCTAGGAATAAAAATAAACCACTATGTATAAATAAGACAGTACAAAGTTTAATAATACAAACACAAAGGGCAAAATCTTGAAGACCGAGAATACAAAAATAGCATTTCAGTAGCAAAAGGTTCTCAATAGGAA
This sequence comes from Anomaloglossus baeobatrachus, assembly GCF_048569485.1. Taxonomy (NCBI): domain Eukaryota; kingdom Metazoa; phylum Chordata; class Amphibia; order Anura; family Aromobatidae; genus Anomaloglossus; species Anomaloglossus baeobatrachus. Next base: position 225,495,098 of record NC_134359.1, on the reverse strand, counting down.
ATGTAAAAAAGAAATCAAGCTAGCAACGTTATTTACTGAAACACAAATAGCAGTAAATCCACAAAAATATTATAAATATATGAATGCCAAAAATAAGAAAATGGATGGTATAGACCCCTTAAAAAGATGATAAGATAATTATAGAGGATTAAGAAAAGGCTGAGATATTAAACAGGTACTTTTCATCAATGAGTGTTCCAAGGATCATTCAACAAGGTAAAAATCAAAAAGAAAAAAAGTACGCATGCAATTTCCTTCATCCATGGATAGTGAGGGAATTGAGCTCAGTAATTGACCGCTGTATCTTATCTTCTTAAGCGGGCATTACACGCTACAATATATCTAATGATATGCCGTCGGGGTCACGTCACTAGTGACGCACATCCGGTGCCGTTTGACATATCGTAGCGTGTGACAGCTACGAGCGTCTGTTAACGAGCAAAAATACTCACCTTATCGTTGCTCGTTGGCACGTCGCTCATTTTCTAAAAATCACACGTCCTTCTCCGCGCCATTTGTTCATCATTCCCGGGGCAGCTCACATCGCTCCATGTGACACCCCGGGAACGCTGAACTGCAGCTTACCTGCGTCCCGCCGGCAATGCGAAAGGAAGGAGGTGGGCGGGATGTTTACGTCCCGCTCATCTCCACCCTTCCGCTACTATTGGTCGGCCGCTGTGTGAACGTCCCTTCCCCTTCAGGAAGTGGATGTTCGCTGCCCACAGCGAGGTCGTTTGGAAGGTAAGTACGTGTGACGAGGGTTTACGACTTTGTGCAACACGTGCAACAAATTGCCAGTGCCGCACAAACGATGGGGGCGGGTGTGATCGCAAATGCGATTGCACGAGAAATTGATACATGTAAAGCAGGCTTTAGAATCTCTTGTAACAGGATTGGAGCCACAGTGATTGAAGGATAACTGTCGTAAAGGTAAGATGGTGGATCCAGTCAACAACCGTCCGGTAAGTCTAACATCAGTAGCTTGCAAAATTATTGAGGACATTATAAAAGGTGGCCTGCAAAAATATATTGCAGAGATTAAGGCGGGCTTTGCACACTACGACATCGCAGGTGCGATGTCGGTGGGGTCAAATCGAAAGTGACGCACATCCGGCGTCACTTGCGATGTCGTAGTGTGTAAATCCTAGATGATACGATGAACGAGCGCAAAATCGTCGTCATCGTATCATCGCTGCAGCCTCCGACATTTCCATAATGCCGGGGGAGCGACAAGTACGATGAAGTTCCTCGTTCCTGCGGCCGCACACATCGCTGTGTGTGAAGCCGCAGGAGCGAGGAACTTCACCTTACCTGCCTCCCGGCTGCAATGAGAAGGACGGAGGTGGGCGGGATGTTTACATCCTGCTCATCTCCGCCCCTCCACTTCAATTGGCCGCCTGCCGTGTGACGTCACTGTGACGCCGCACGACCCGCCCCCTAAGGAAGGAGGCGGGTCGCCGGCCAGAGGGACGTCGCACGGCAGGTATGTGCGTGTAAAGCTGCCGTAGCGATAATAATCGCTACGGCAGCTTTCACTATATATCGAACGTGCGACGGGGGCGGGACTATCGCTGCAGCATCGGTAACACATTGTTACCGATGTTGCAACGTGCAAAGCCCGCCTTATACAATAACTGCCAACCAGGATGGATTCATGAAAGATAAGTTGTGTCTAATATGTTCAGCTTCTTTGAGAAGTTAAGTGCCAATATGGATGTTGGTAATGCTGCTGATGTGATTTATCTGGATGTTGCACAGGCATTTCATATTGTACTACATAACAGTCTTGTAATGAAGCTCCAAAAGCAGTGACTAGGGGAAACTATATGCAGATGGGTAAGGAATTGAATAAAACATAGGAAAAAAAGAGTTTTCATAAATGGTACATTCTCTAAATGGGCTATAGTCAGCAGTGGGGTACCACAGGGATCTGTGCTAGGACCAATGCTTTTAAATATCTTTATTAATGGCTTTTTGGATGGGACTGAGAGTAAAGTATGTCTTTACTGATGACACTAAACTATGTAGGATATTTAAAACTGACCTTGGAAGTAAAATATCCTAAAACAATCTGGATAAGACTTGGCAAATGAGATTTAATGTTGATAAATGCAGAGTAATGCACCTAGGATAGAGTCATCCTTTTGCTGTATATACATTAAATAGAAGTATAACAGAAACTATAAAGCAGGAGAAGGTTTTGGGTTTCTGGTTACAAGTAAACTGAGCATTAGTACTCAATGTCAAGCAGCAGATGCAAAAGCAAACAAGATTTTAGGGTTTATAAAAAGAAAGATGAAATTCTGTTATCCCAATGTTTTGATAATGATATTCCTCCATAAATCACTTGTAAGGCCACATCTAGAATATGGGATCCAGTTTTTGACTCCATATTTTAAAAAGGATACTCAGAAGTTAGAGTCAGTTCAAAAGAGGGCAACTAGATTATTACAAGGGATAGAATATATGATAAGAGGTTGGAAAAGTTGGATTTGTTTATCTTAGAAAAAATACTTCTCAGACATCTGCTTTATATGTATAAGTATATGTGTGGTCAATTCGAAGGACTGGCACATGACATTCCTTCCAAAGACCATACAAAGGACCAGGGGGCACCCAGGTGGAAGAAAGGCAATTATAGCAGCTAAATAGGAAAGGGTTCTTTACAGTTAGAGCAGTCAAACTGTGGAATGTCACAAGAGGTAGTAAAGGAAGACACTATAACAGCTTTTAAAAAGAGGCTGGATGATTTCCTCAATACCCACAACATTGTCGGTTATAGCTAATTTAGTGACAAAAAGGTTGAACTTTATGGATGTAGGTCTTTTAAACAACCTATGTAACTATGTAAGTACTTCAAAGCTAAATATAATCATTGTTTAAAAAATTAAAAAGTGTTAAAGGGAACCTGTTACCAGAATTTTCTCTATTAAACTAAAATAATCCCTTTCTACAGCTCATGAGCTGCATTCTACAAAGGCTCATCTTGCTACTGGCCCCCCTTTCAGACCTACATAACAACTTTATAAAATATTAACTTTTGCTATGGTAATGAGGTTTGTTGGCCCCGGGGGCGGGCTGTATTTCGTCTTTTATCCCCCCTCCTGCCGCTGTTCACCGTCCCCCAGTGTTCATTTACATAGATGAGGCCGCCACCCTAATCTTCCACAGTGCTCCGGGAGTTCTCACGCATGCGCAGTGGCACTATCGCGGGACCGAGCACTGTTTTCAAAACGCGAGCGCCAGTGATGTTATTGTGCAGGCCTGAGATAATGGGTGGCGCCGTGAATGTCATCACCAGCGTCATCCAAGTATCTGTCCATAATCTTGTGCTTTTACATCTGCCTCTATCGTTATGCGCTTGCGCTGGCCATTGCTTATTTTTATCATCCCCGTTTACCTTTTTTGAAAACAGTGCTCAGTCCCGCGATAGTGCCACTGCAAATGCGCAAGACTTCTGGAGCACTGCGGAACATGAGGGCGGCGGCATCATCTATGTAAATGAACACTGGGGGACGGCGATGGGGGCGGCAGCAGGGGGATAACAGACCAAATACAGCCCGCCCCCGGGCCCAACAAACCTCATTACTATAGCAAAAGGTAATATTTTATAAAGTTGTTATTTAGGTCTGAAAGGGGGCCAGTAGCAAGATGAACCTTTCTAGAATGCAGCCCATGAGCTGCAGAAGGGGATTCTTTTAGTTTAATAGTGAAAAATCTGGTGACAGGTTCCCTTTAAATGGGACAACATCAAAAGAAAAAATGTGGCTACAAGTAGACAGAGTTCACGTGAATTGCACGCTGCATTGATGATCTCTTGTAAGTTCTAGTTTCTTTTGATAGCATAGAAATGACATCATTTACCAGGAAGTACATGACATCTGTGAGTAAATGATAAGGTTTCCAAGAATGCCTTTTAAAAATGTGACATTGATGTAACCAGAGCAAAGCCACTATGCCATTATACATAAGGACATTATTGACATGATACTACAATTGAAAACGACATTTCTGGTAGCTTGTAGTGAAATATTTCTACCTTGTATCAACTAGCAATATACCTGATATTTCAATGTGATCTGAGTATCCTATCTTTTTAACTCATTTGTTTTAATAAACTGCCAAACTAGAATTCAGCCAATTCATCTACACACAGATGGAAATATCCATAAATAACACATTTGATTAGTTTGGACCCAGGATAAGCATAATACTGACCCAAAGAAAACAAATCACAGTGACCAGTGAATGATCATGAATAACACCAAATGGTCACCACTACACTTATTTGACACTACTGGCAAACCCCCCTACCCCTGTCCTCTAAGAGAAGAGATGTGAACACTAAAGTGTCTGGCATAAGGCTCTACTCTGGCCATAGTGATCAAAAACCCCTGTACCGCCTTGTGAAGATGTGAGGTCGTGGATTGGATGAATCACCTAGGCAAGTTAACGATACAACAATTTTTATTTCTTCCACACATGATCTTACAGCAATCATAGTCCTTATGCTCCTCCAGACGACAGATACCACACTGTAGCTCCAGTTGGCAATAGTCATTATGCTCCTGCAGACAATGGCTATCACGACTGTAGTGCATAGCTCCAGCCAACAAGAATCAACTTTATGATGTATAAATATATACAGTAAATATATAGTAAGCACCATGATAAGTGCCCAAAATGTAAACACATGATTGATTTCACTCGTTGATGAAGCCCTCGCGAAATGCACGTCAGGCGTGGGGGATACAGCGTTAAAGTTCACTCTCGCATCCAAGGGTATGTATGTTTGATTACTTTTGCATCCATGTGTTTACATTTTGGGCACTTATCATGGTGCTAGCTATATATTTACTGCAGTGATTCTCTTAATCTCTGCTCACCCTGGGATATTAGTTCTGTTTTTGTCTGATTGCAATTTTCTGCACATTTTTGTTTTTGGACTGTTGGCATGTTTTTCAGGTTGCTGTGGTAGTACCTTCTCTCATGGTGTTATCACATTTACCTATTAATGTCCGTACTCATGTCTTTTAGTGCAGTTGCATGATATGTACCACAACTAGCTGTGTTCCCTCCTCAATGGAGATTTCTTCCTGTTTTTACTATTTTATTTTCTGGGCCTTTGTACTTATAAAGTTATTGCTTTTATAATTCTTTGGTGCTAGCCTTTTATCTGAGGTATCCTTTCATTAGATCTTTGTTGCATACCTAATTACTGAGGTTCTTTCACCTTCCTTAATTTCTTTAACTGGATTTTGTGTTGTTTACATACAGACAAGGGCAGCATCTCATCATTCATTTAAGAAACTACAGAGTTTATTATTCTACAGAAGTACAAGCAAATTTGTGAATGCAGTTCAGATAATAATGCAGGTAGTACAAGGTAGGCCTCCAGAACCAATGTCACAGGGGAGCTTTTGGCATCCCAGTCCGACACTGCTGTTCCCCTTCTTCACACTGTCCCCTCACACTGTATCCACCTCCACACTGCCTGATCTCCATACTGTGCTCTCACTGTCTGCCCTCACATGCTGCTCGCTCTTTATGCCATGCCCCCTCCTCACATTTTTCACCCATGTATACTATCCCTCCCATACTGAGCCCTCACACTACCAGCTATATATAAATATAGCACCAGAACCATCAATAAAACATGAATGCAGCACCAAAACCATCATCAGTACATGAATACAGTACCAGAATCACCAATTGTACATACATGTATTACTAGAACCATCAATTGTACATAATTCAGCATAGAATCAATCATCAGTAATATTACAGCACAAGAAGCATGATCTGTACTTGAATGTAAGGACACGTCATGCACCCAGGCTTCAGAAGGAGGACAAAAATGGCTGAAAGAGGAGGCGCCGTACCGGAGAACGGAGACACCGATCCGACCAGTCTGCACTGAACCGCCCCTTAGGCGAGTATTATAAAGTCATTTTTACATTCTACACAGCGGCCTGGGCTCTTATATACAGCATAGTAGAATGCTGTATATAAGAGCCCACTGGAGGTGGCCGCAGCTTAAAGTCGCCAAATCTGGTGACAGGTTCCCTTTAAATTGTTTGGCTAGCATGAATAAGAACAGTTTTGTAAATTCCTATAAACACTGCAGCTATGCAGAGATCATGCAGTTGCAAGAGTGACATATAGGGGACACAAAGTGTAAACAGAAAAACAATGAAAAAATAAAACACAAATGAAACAAAATGAAGAAACAAAGCCTCTGAAACTTCAGCTTCTAAACTGCCCAGATTAATCAAAATTATATGTCCCCTACATTAATACAATTTTAAAGGAAAGTGGCTGTAGTTGTAAAAAATATTTTATTCCAATTTCTTGCTATAAAAAAATCTAAAATTAAAAATGTTTGAAAAATAGACACTAAACATTTTATTACAAAAATAAATAAAATATTCAAATAAATTAGATTTATATTAAAGCAGTTTATTACAAAAAAAAATATGCAAAATATATTTGATCAGCTGAATTAGAAAGAAAACTCAAATGTATTAAAAAAAAAATACTTTGGTCATGATCAGGGGATAATGAGTGGTCTTGAACTGGTTAACTTTAACAAAGAATAAACCACATATGTAAGATAAGATAACGAATTGCTCATATTTCTAGAGAGGGTCATATAATGTTAGTTATTTTTAAACAGTAACTATAATCCTTATCTCGTGCCTTCCTAGAAAATACCAGGAACTGATTAAATAAATTGTGAAATGTATATCCTGCAGGAAGGTATAGCAGGAAGTATGTTCTGATTTTCCTGGATTTCATCTTTAGGTTGCTTCTCAGAAAACCACTTTATTTGCACATCAAAATCAGGAAAATAATTTCCACCACAGCCAAAAGTGAAATTGAGCAGTAGTCCTCCAGAGCAGACTTTTAGTCTCCTCGCAATATAGAGCACCGTGCCAGCAGCTGATGTCATCAAGTCACTTTGTCTGGACTACCAGATTATCCTTATATTAGGTATTCCGTTTTTTTCCCCTTTGATGAGCTTACTTAAGACTTTGAATTAAAATCAATACATGGAAACTTCAGGTTAAGCGCGTCTCGGTGGTTCAAGCGGACGGGATGTTTTCATATGATAGGCTGACAAGTGCATAATATTGCAAAATAAAAGTTAAATCTAGATTTACAAATTGTACATTCAAGAGTAGATATAAGTAAGCTACATAGTCTGCAAAGTATTGCCTCACTTTAAAGTGCTGCTGTTACTGTATGGGCTGTGTGCACAGAGCAATGAAGGGACTCAATGGTAACTGTCACGATAGGTACAGGGAAGTACCAAGCGAACGGCGAAAGGGAAGGGAACACCTGTGTCTAGGGAAGGGGAAGATGGGTACCCCTGAGCAAACCTACAGCTTGGTCCTGGGTTCCCTCACCATCATAGATAGGTTCCGCACCTATGCGCCAAGCAGGAGACCTGAGCCTAGGCTGCCCCTGTTTCTGGGTCCTACGTAGAAAGTAGATGGGATGAGCTCTTCTTCAACCCCACTAAGCGCTAAAGGACACACAGGGATAAGAAACAAGAGAAGAAAACAAAGAACTGCAAACAACAACCAGGTTACACCAGAAGAATGCAAGCCGACTGCTTGCAGTGAAGACGTGTAAAGGGTAGAGAAGTTATCACCAGCACTGAGTATAGAAAAATGAGGGTATATATAGACATCAAGGAAGTGCTGATGAAAAGCAGCTGAAATGTGTGGAACTCTGCAAGGTCCTAAAGGGAAAGGGATGAAAATAAAGCAGAGGAGATACATATGATAATAAAAACATCAAGCAAGAATGACAGAAGGTCAGGGAGCAGTTCTATTGCCGGATACCACATGACTGTCATCCATAACAGTAAAGGCCGCTTTACACGCTGCGACATCGCTATCGATGTCACTAGCGATAGCACCCGCCCCCATCGTTCGTGCGTCACGGGCAAATCGCTGCCCGTGGCGAACAATATCGCTAGTATGCGTCACACGAACTTACCTTCCTAACGCCGTCGTTGTGGCCGGCGAACAACCTCTTTTTTAAGGGGGCAGTTCGTGAGACGTCACAGCAACGTTACACAGCGGCCACCAATAGAAGCGGAGGGGTGGAGAGCAGCCACATTAACGTCACGCCCACCTCATTGCCGGAGGACGCAGGAAGGCTGTTGTTCGTCATTCCTGGGCTGTCACATGTAGCGATGTGTCCTGCCTCAGGAACGACAAACAACCAGAGTCCAGAACGAGCAGCGATCTTTTGAAAATGAATGACGTGTCAACAATCAACGATTAGGTGAGTATTTCTGATCGTTAGCACTCGTTCGTTGGTGTCACACGCAACGACGTCGCTAACGACGCTGGATGTGCGTCACGAATTCTGTGACCCTGACAACAAATCGTTAGATACGTCGTTGCGTGTAAAGTGGCCTTAACTCTATGGGCCCCTTACTGTCTATACCCTCAGCTCCTGCAGAAGCTTCAGGCTTCAGTGGACTACTATGAGCAATATCATGATGAGGACCACCACCAATCAGCCAACATTCTGCAGCCCCTGTAACATATTGAAAGTTTTTCAAATGATACCTTTTAAATTTGGCGTATAGAGCTAGTCTTAGGAATCACAGTGTCTGCTAGTGCATTGAACACATGTGTAACATCTTAATTTTGCTTATTGTTTCTCATCATAATAACCCTTTTTAGGTCATCTCATGGAAATCAACTTCTCACTAAAGCAAAGATTGTCGCTCCACTTTGGATGAGCAGAAATAAACTCAATTACACTCAATAAGAGCTAAATAATGTTAAACGCCTTTCTTGGCTCCGGGTCCAGGCTCCGTTCCATTGCTCTATGGCTGCCATTTATTGCTGTGCCTTTTGTCGGATTTTTACAAACATCCTGGTGTACCTCAGAGAAGTCATCACCCAAGGCCTATAAGGCGTACTTTGATACTCGTTTGTGTGTTAAGTAATCTTTGTGTTCTGCTACATTGTGTCTTACAGTGTCTCTCACCAGATCTCTCAGCTAGAAATCATCCTCTTTGGTTCTCCAGTCTACATTCACTTATTTGTTCATCTGCTGTAAGCATAACAATGATTTCTAGACTTGTGCACATTACATACACGGCTGCATTTGCATGTATCATCTCTACAAACAAGTTTGCCTATCCATCTCTGCTGTCAGCAGCTATGTATTTGTTTGTAGCTTAGCCCTTCGTCTGCTGTAAGCATTATTATTATTATTTATTATTATAGTGCCATTAATTCCATGGCACTTTACATAAGAAACTAATTTTTGGACCTGTCCACATTACATACACTGCTGCATTTGAATGTATCATCTCTACAAACATGTTTGCCTATCCATCTCTGCTGTCAGCAGCTATGTATTTGTTTGTAGCTTAGCCCTTCGTCTACTGTAAGTATTATTATTATTATTATTTATTATTATAGCGACATTAATTCCATGGCACTTTACATAATAAACTAATTTCTGGACTTGAGCACATTACATATGCTGCTGAATTTGAGTGTATCATCTCTGCAAACAAATTTGCCTGTCCATCACTCAGCAACTATTTATTTGTTTGTTGTTTAACCCTTCTTCTGCTGTAAGCATAGCAAACACATCTTAGGACTTGTTCACATTGCATATGCTAACATAAGTCCTGAACTTCCTTGTGAATTTTTAACATATAAGGCCATTGTATAATGCACTACTCAATAGTGCTTTGAAGTTTCCAACACATATATTAAACATTTGTATAACTGAAGGACATTTATCTGCCTTGACTCTTCATTTAACATGTTAATTCAGTAGCGATATGTTATGTATTTGCATATTTTGAAAAGTTACAGAATTTGCATGGACGGGGACAGATAAGCTTCTGCCAGATTCCTCCAATGCTGCTTATCTCTGGAATGCATCCGATTGTTTTAAATCCAAATCCCATCATATCCTGATGTGAAATATATCAAGGGCAGCTTGTCGTCCAAAACACATGATTGTTGCCAAATCTTGACCAAAAATACATGTATGTTTGTCAATAATCATCTTACACCAAGCATAGGGCACTAACATGATGTGAGAAAATCCTGAAGTACACAGCGACGGCAGCAAATACTTAGACCAAATGATAGTTCTAAAGAGTACGAATCTTGTTTTCGCTATTACCAATCGTTTCATTAAATACAGTGGAACCTCGCTTAACGAGTAACCCAGTTAACGAGAATTTTGCTTAACAAGCAAAGCTTTCTGTAAATTTGTAACTCGGTTTACGAGAAAGCTTTGCTGTACGAGCAAAATACTCACCACACACACTTCCGGTTCCATACATCCACTGCGCTCTGATCCGCTCTTGCAGTCCATACAAATACACACAAGCACGCACAAAACACACACAAACACACACGCATGCACACACATACAGTATTATGCTCACCTTACCGCCGACCTCATGGTTCTTGTAGTTCGCCGGTACATCGCGACGAGGGAGGAATCCTCGCGGCAAACTACAAAATCCAGGAGGCCGACGATGGAATGGAAGGTAAGGTGAGCATAATATGTGTACCTGTGTACCTTCCGTTCCATCGCCGGCCTCCTGGGTCCTGTAGTTCGCCGCTCCAGGATGTGTATCTGCAAGCATCGCGACGAAGCAAGAACTTCCTCTGTCAGACGCTACTCAAAGGCAGCGCGCTGACCAATCAGAGGCAAGCGGCTCCTGCCTTTGACGTCAGCGCTCTGGGTGCGGAAGTTCCTCCCTCGTCGCGATGGTTACCAGATACACAGCCCGTACTAGTGAACAGCAAGTCCCAGGAGACCGGCGATGGAACGGAAGGTAAGGTGAGCATAATATGTGCGTGTGCGTGCATGCTTGTGTGTCTTTGTGTGTATTTGTGTGAATTTGTGCGTGTTTGTACGTGTTTGTGTGTGTTTGAACGTGTGTAGAATGGCACAATAGGGGACCAGGATGGTACATTTAACAAGTTGTGGAACGAATTGTCTGCATTGCAATGATTTCCTATGGGAAATCTTGCTTTGCTGAATGAGTAACTTGATTAACAAGCACACTCCCAGAACGGATTGTTCTCGTTAACCAAGGTTCCACTGTGTACCGTATTTTTCGGATTATAAGATGTACTTTTCCTTCCAAATATTTGGGAGGAAAATGAGGAGTTTAATTGTTTAATGAATAAAAGCGTAAGGGGGAGCTGGACTCGTGCACCCCGCCCCTGAAGATCTCAGTCGATATAGGGAATAACATACATATTTGGATGTATTTATTTTAATTTTGCACATGGCCACCCAGTGGCTGGTTTCAGGTACTGCTCTTTGTCAAGATGTTAAATGTTGCCTAGGGATAGGAGTAGCCAGACACAGAATAGTTAAGAACAATGGGAGCGGATAGACAGAATAGAGAGGCAGAGACAAGGTTTAGTTAGGTAGAGGATAGTGTAAAGAAAAGTTCAGAGAGAATTGGTAGTGTGCAAGCCAGCAAATACCTAGGGTCGAGAATAGGTGTAGGTGGTAAGGCCCAACATCAGAAACTGTAACATGGAACAGCAGAGTGCGTTATCCCACCATAGTGAGTACCAGACCCTCAACCGTGGCATCTTTGTCGCAACTGTGCCCAGCGGTACTAGTTCTATAGAAGAGGGCTGATATACACTTGGGCAAATAGGTCGTCACGGGGAAGCTAAGTGAACGAACATGGTCCGTTGAAGGTACAGATTGGCAATTACTGTTAGCAGGAACTGGGCCTTCAGGGCTGGGCTTGACCATGGCTGAACAGGAATTTATTACTTTACTGGGTGGAACCATGGTGTAAGCAAGTGAAAGAAAGGACAGTATAAAAGCAACAGCAGTACCAAGAGTCAAGAAGCAGTCTGTGGTAGAAGTGTCTTTTGAAGTGAAGTGTTACATACCTACAATTTCCAAGTGTTGTGCCCACAGTAATGATCTGACTGAAGTACTGTGCGTAACTGTTACTAAAAGACTGCTGAATAAGGAAATTGAATCTGCGTCCATCAGTCCCCGGCTGGAGTCTCCTGAATTGTTCGAGGACCTGCATGAAGGTATGGCTTGCACACACAAAGTCCCCCATCCAACCAGGACTCCTGTCAACCCTCCCTATCACCTTGCTCTGTTGAGAGGACCGGGGCACAGGCCAAAGCGAGAGAGAGGCCACATCACAGCAGCAACCAGGACAGTCCCAAGGACCCCGACTCCTCTCTACAGAAGCTTGGAATTTTTTATTTTTTTTCAAACAAAAACATATAACAAACAGTTTAAAATAAACAGCACAATGACAAGGAAAGAAAATTGAACCCAGCACATTGATGAAAAATGTTAGCTTTTTTCAAGTATAAGAAAAAATAACATGTCTGCATGAGACTCTTTCTATAGAGCACACCTGTAAAACAAATTACACCAGAATAGAAGAGGGGCTAAAATGCTTTATCATAATTTTAGGTGACGTGGCACTCCCTAACGGAAACTAGGGTGCTCAAGTAAAAAATAGAGATTGTGTTCAACAAGAATGTGACCCTCCAATGCAGAAAGAAATGGAATTTATTTTAGCATACATTAAAAAAATTTTTTTGACGTTTCGGCCAATAGGCCTTCATCAGAAAAGAATGCAGTGAAAGAAAAGATATGGCATGCAGCATTCAAGTTTGCAGAATAGCGCTGAGAAAAGCAGTCTGTATGTGCTGGAGAGGAGCTCCGCTTCACCATGTACAGACTGCTATTCTCAGCACTGCAAGCCAAACACAGTCTCTTATTAAACAGTCCCTGTCAGCATCTGAAATTGTCCTACAAACTAGAATGCTGCATGCCATGCCATATTATTTCTTTCACTACAATTTTTCTGATGAAGACCTGTTGCCCGAAACGTTCAAAAAATTTCAAGTTTACACTATAATAAATTCAGTTTTTTTCTGCATTCAAGTGCCAAGTTCTCATTAAACATAAAATGCTTCATCAATCACATACCCTGAAAAAAGGTTCCTGATTGATCGATTCCTGATTAATTAAATATGATTAGCCACCAGTTAAAAACAAATCAAAATTTTGCATTTATAACATACTTCATGAAAATTTCATCAAAATGATGCATGTGATTTATGAATTAAAACCCCCTCTTTATTTTTGTTTAATTTGTTTTGCTATTTTTTAGTGCAAAAAATTGCACATGTACTGCTACAAATATTGCAAAAGTTATGTAAAAAAATTGAAGTGTATAAACATTCATTCCAGGGATAGAATAGAGAACATTTGCCCAAATTGTGCAACTTTTCAAAAAGTCACAAATAAGTCAGACGCAAACATCTGGAAACCCTAAATTCCATTGAGGATCAAGTTAGAGTTGAATTTCCAGAAATTTGCAGTTTCACGCAAATTCAAATATTTTGAGATTCGATTCACAGTTTGCAAAAAAAACCCAAACTTTCCCGCTACCATTTCCCATACTGTTAAAACATTAGAGAGTGAGTGGGCTAATGTCATTTTGCGTTGCCTACCCATTATACCTTGTAGCTATGAAATCTTACGGATTCTCATACTTTGTACAGTAGTGGTCTGTACCTGACCCATGACAGATCAACGGTTCTCAGTGGAGAACACTTTGTACTGCAGAGTCATTTTCTCACTCTCCAGTAGCAGTGGGGTCCTCTATCTGTAAAGGGTAATCTCTTATGGTCAGTGGGGTCCTCTATTGCCTGTAAAGTGTAAAGGCTACTTTACACACTGCGATATCGGTCCCGATATCGCTAGTGTGGGTACCCGCCCCCATCTGTTGCGCGACACGGGCAAATCGCTGCCCGTGTCGCACAACAGCCGTCACACATACTTACCTGACCGGCGACGTCACTATGACGGGCGAACCGCCTCCTTTCTAAGGGGGCGGTCCATGCGGCGTCACAGCGACGTCACTGAAGCGTCACTGAACCGCCGCCCAATAGCAGCGGAGTTGCGGAGCTGAGCGGGACGTAACATCCCGCCCACCTCCTTCCTTCCTCATAGCGGCCGGGAGGCAGGTAAGGGGAGCTTCCTCGTTCCTGCGGCGTCACACGCAGCGATGTGTGCTGCCGCAGGAATGAGGAACAACTTTGTTACTGCTGCAGTAACGATTTTTAAGAATGGACCCCCATGTCGCCGATTAGCGATTTTGCACGTTTTTGCAACGATGCAAAATCGTTTATCGGTGTCACACGCAGCAACATCGCTAATGCGGCCGGATGTGCGTCACAAATTCCGTGACCCCAACGACTCCGCATTAGCGATGTCGCAGCGTGTAAAGCCCGCTTTAGATCTTATGGTCAGTAGGGTTCTCTCTCCTTGCCCTCAAGTGTCTTTTTTCCAAGAAATGACAGGCTTTTCAGTATTGAGATTTGCCCTAATTTTTTTCTATAAAATTCAGCAAAGTTGGCAATTCGAATTCAAATTTCAAATGACCTAATCATTTCTATTTAATAGACTTCAAAAAAGGACCCAATTCATCAAGACTGGCCAGTCTTTGCAAGTCTCACAAGTGCAAAGAACAAGGCACTGATAGATATAAGATAGGAAATTTATTTTGGTCATCGACTCTGACCTTCGTCAGATACACAGATTGTTTTTGCATAGACACAAGTATTATTGTCATTTACCATATTATTATGGTATAAAGCACTATAAGAAAATCACAAGATGTCTGCAGTGATGAGAGTGCTTTGACCCATGCAGGCATCCTGTGCCGATGTTAAGGCTGCTTTACAAGCAACAACATCACTAGCGATGTCGCTAGCGATCGCACCCGCCCCCGTCGTTTGTGCGTCATGGGCAAATCGCTGCCCATGGCAGATAATATCGGTAGTGCGTGTCACACGCACATACCTTAGTAACGACGTCGCTGTGGCCGCCGAACAACCTCTTTTTTAAGGAGGCGGCTCATGCGGCGTCACAGCGACGTCACACAGCGGGCCACCAATAGAACCGGAGGGGCGGAGAGTATGAACGTCACTCCCACCTCGTTGCCGGAGGGCGCAGAAATGCTGTTGTTCGTCGTTCCTGGGGTGTCACACGTAGCAATGTGTGCTGCCTCAGGAACGACGAACAACCTACATCCCAAATGGGATCGTTAGCGGTCACTCGTAAGTGTCACACACAACGACGTCGCTAACGAGGCAGGATGTGCATCACGAATTCCATGTCCCCAGCGATATCTCGTTAGCGATGTCATTGCGTGTAACGGGGCCTTTAGTCTAATGTGTATGGGGGGCTTTATACATAACACTTCTTCAGGACAGGAAGAGGATTAGTGCTTCTTAAATACCCTAAAATAACCTGTCTGTTAGCCAAAACAAAGGGGTGGCAATAAAGCGACACAAGGTACTTACTCATCGTGGCACCATATAATGCAATTAATGTAGACCTCATTGATGCTTGTAAATAGGTTTTAAAGGGAACCTGGCAGGTCCCCCCCTACCCTGTGTCCCCAGAACTACCAGCAGATATGTCTACCCATCTAAATTCCCTGTCATCTGCACTTCCAATCATACGCAGTGCTCCTCTCTGGAGCCAGGACAAGTACACCTGGCTTCAGAGGCTCAAGGATGTAAGGCAACAAAGCCATGTGCATATGCCTAATTTCTAGAGCTCTTGCGATGATGCCAGCTCTTGTACATCATATTATCACACCCAGAGGGGTGTGATAACATGCTAACTGGACTAATTAGTCTGGGTGAACTATCGCCTCATGTACTAGTCAAAGGGTTCATTTCAATGTCCTAAAAAGTTGAAGTTCTTTGGTGTGTGCTCAGTTGGCTTACGGGAAAATTTGCTACTTTTTTTTCCAGAAGCATAACTTTGATACAGAAGGGCACAAAAGAAAAAGAAAAACTTCCTCAAGAATCATTGGGGGAATACAAATTAAGGAATTCAGTTTTAAATTATCAAATCAATTGAAAGGTCCTATTTAATGTGCTTCTTAAAGTGTATTTTAATATGCTTCAAAATACATGTAAAATAAACTATGTGTAAACATGCCCTAAGAAAGGCTTTGCACTGGTGGACTCTGCAAGTTCATATGTTACATGAGCAGCTACATGAAAGACCACCATGTCATGCCTTGTCCTTTGCAGTGGTCACACATGTGTCCACAGCTATTACAGTGCGATATGCCAGCCCCTAGAGAAGATAGAATCGATTTGCAAAACTCTACTCCATCGGCCATGTCATTGTCACACTAGGTACAGGGAGATACCAGGCATACGCCAAAAGGAAAGGGAGACCTTGTGTCTAGGCAAGGGGGAGATGGTGACCCCTAACAAAGCTCTGGGTTCCCTCACTGTCCTAGATAGGTTCCATATACATTTGCCGAAATGTATACTTGGCCCTAGGCTTACCCTGATATGGGCCCCAGGTAGGGAGTGGATTTAATGAAGGCTTAATCAACCCTACGAAGCTCTAAAGAAGACACAGGGATAACAAACAAGGGAAGGAAACAACAACTAATCTCTAGATGCCTCACGAAGAGGAACTGCAAACAACAACCAGGTTACACCAGAAGAATGTGAGCCGACTGCTTGCATTGAAGACTTGTTAAGGGTAGAGGACTTGTTAACGGTAGAGGATTTCCGAAAGGTCCTAAAGGTCCTAAAGGTCCGAAAGGAATGAAAACAAAGCAGAGAAGATATATAGGATACCAAAGACATCAAGCAGGAGTGATAGAAGGCCAGGGAGCAGTTTACGCAGCCAAACACTGTAACCATCTAATGCCGGACACTACATGACTGTCACCCATGACAGTCAGAATCTGTGAGGCCTGCCAATCTGCTCTTGCCATTACCGATTCTTCTTTTGATCAGGCG